>NC_081320.1:79414655-79719010 GCF_026419965.1 Kogia breviceps | reverse complement strand
GTTTCTTGGCCAGCTGGAAGTACTGTTCTGTTTTATCTCACCACTTTGGACCAAGTGTGGTACATCAGTCAAAAGGGCTTTGTGACCTTGGACACAACAATCATCATTTGTACCACTGTTTATAACGATGGGGCGGCTTCCACATGCTTGCCTCCTCTTGCTTGTTCATGAGCATTGGCTCTCATCACCAGGCAAACACACCAGCCTAGACTTCTGAGAGACCTGAATAACACACTTATGTCTGATCCTGTGTGTTGATTTGCATCCTAGAGTCTGAGACGTTTCTGGCTGAGAATACCTGAAGGCAAGACCTATTTACTACCCTGTTGGCTCCATCTGTCATTTTTCTTAGATACCTTTCTCTCTCTCTCATGGAGAACATGGTAATTTTCAAGTTCTATAAACTATCAATAGAATCTGCTCCAGGATACTCAAAAACTTTGGCTAAAAGGAGAGAGGGAAGGAACTGGACATTTATTAAGCATCTAACCATGGATTCACAGCCTTAAGGGGCAAGTATTATCATCCCAAATATAGAGAAAAGAGGATAAAGGAAAGGACACTCTATCACAGGCACAGATTTTCAGCATCAGATGAACTGACCTGGGTGTGCATCTTGGTTACACCACTGCCTAGTTCGGTAAACTTGGCCAAAGTCCCTGAGCCTCAGGGTTTTTTTCTCATTTACTTTTTTTTTTTTACAGATTTATTGAGGTATAACTGACATACAGCTTACTGCATGTATTTATTTAAAGTGTACAATTTTTAAAGTTTTGATAGAGGTATGGTATACCCACGAAAACATCACCCGCTCAAGATAATCATAACCATCACTCCCAAAAGTTTTCTCCTGCTCCTCTGTAGGCCCCCCTTTCTACTCTTCTCCACCCTGGTCCCCAGCGACCACTGAGCTGCTTTCTGCCTGAGTAGGGTAGACAAAAATAACAGCCCCCCCTCCCAAAGATGTCCATGTCCTAATACCCCAAATGTGTGAATATATTACATTAAAGGCAAAGGGACTTTGCAGATGAGATTCTCCTGGGCCCAATGTAATCACAAGGGAAAGAGGGAGGGAGGCAGGAGGGTCAGAGTCAAACAAGGAGACGTGACCTGCAAGCAGGGATTGGAGTCAGTGAGAGATTTGAAGACGATACATTGCTGGCTGTGAAAGTGGAAGAAGGAGGGACTTCCCTGGCGGTCCAGTGGTTAAGACTCAGCACTTCCACTGCTAGGGGACGCGGGTTTGATCCCTGGTCAGGGAACTAAGATCCCGCAGGCCGTGCAGCATGGCAAAAAAAATTTTTTAAGTTATCATCATTAAAAAGTGGAAGAAGCCGCCACAAGCCAAGGGATTCAGGTGGCCTTTAAAAGCTGGAAGAAGCAAGGAAATGGATCCTCCCTTCGACCTTCCAGAAGAATGCAGCATGCAGGCATGCTGACACCGTGATTTTAGCTCTGTGAAACCCACTGTGATAGGCCGAATGATGACCCTCAAATATACCCAGTGCTAATTCTTATAACCTATGAATGTTACCTTATATGGCAAAAGGGACTCCGAAATTATAACTAAATTAAGAATTCTGAGATGAGAAGATCATCCTGGATTATTTGGGTGGGCCTTAAATGTAATCACAAGTATCCATAAAGGAGAAAGGCGGAGATTTTACTATGGAAAAGAAGGTGATACTGGAAGCAGAGATTGGCCTGATGTGTATGAAGGTAGAGGAAGGGGCCACAAACCAAGAGTCACTAGAAGCTGAAAAAGGTAAGGAAATGAATTATCCCCTCAGAGCCTCCAGAAGGGCCCAGCACCTCCAGTAAAATTGATTTTGGACTTCTGACCTCTAGTAAGAGGATGAATTTGTGTTGTTTCAAGCCACTAAGTTTGTGGAAATTTGTTACAGCAGCAATAGGAAATGAATACACCGAGCCTTCGTTTTTACATCTGTAAAAGGAGGACAATATATCGTTTCTGGGACTATAGTAAAATTAAATAATTGAACTAATGTAACTCCATAAAGATGGAGTTCTTTTCCTATTATGCCCCTTATTCCTTTTCCCTCAACCCTGAAAGCATGTGGTCTTTGACATGAGTTACACTAACGGAGGTGGCCACTATCAGCAAGGAAAGGTTTGTTTGTGTTGTAGGAGCCCTGGTGGGAAGACTATGGGACATATGAGCCTATTGTAGAGAAGGACAGTAAGACCTGACCAACCGTAGTCCAGGGCCAATAAGTTCACAGAGCTTGCCCCTGGGTAGAGAAGGCAAATAGGCAGCAAACCACCAAGGGAAGTAGATTATGGGGAAGGGTTTTGTTTTAAAAGGTAGGTTTTATTATTATTCAGGTATGGGGAGGCCAACAGATCAGGGGACTGCTGCTGAAAAGATTGTTTGTTACAGTTCCCAAGAGGAGGGGGCACTGCACACCACAGGGTGGCTACATGGGGAAGCACCAGATTCAGTCAGGAGGTGGAAGTGGTGGGAAGAAAATGTGGGCAAAAGCCTTTACTGTGGTTTCCATGGGAAGGAACAGGAAAGGTAGAATAAGTGGTTTAGGATTGGTTAGTTTGAATGCTTTCAGCAGGCTTTGGGCTATAGGGGCTGTCTCAACTAGTCTGGTACCTGGCCTTGGAGAATTAAGGCAGGGAAAAGTGCCTAGAGTGTAAGAGCTGGATGGAAGAGGTGTGTGTGTGTTGAAGGTGGGTGGAGGTGAACTCTAGATGGTTACTTTGCATATAAAAAGCATGCTCCCGGGCATGGAGTTTGCTCTCTAGGAATGAGACCCCAGATGCCAGAACATCAACAATACAGAAAATAGGAAAACATAGTTAGTACAGTTTTCTGGATGGCCCTCCCAAACAGATTATGTGGACATCAGGGGTGATTCAAAGGAGGTCATAAATAGATGTTGAAAGAATTTGAATTGGGCCTTAAAGTTTATTACTATTTAGAAAAACAACAGAGAAGAGGTAACAGATATTTCTTTTTGGAAGATGGCGTAAGTAATTTCTCCGAGAGTGACACTGGGCTGAAGGTTCACCTGCAGCATAGGATGTGACAGACCCTTGTTTGGATACTCAATTTCTATTCCAACCTCCCCCTACAAAGCCTAGAAAGTCAGATGCTCGCTTTCCCACATGCTTTATACAGGTGGCCATGTGACTAAGTCCTGGCCAATGGGACAGTTGGGGACATTTGTAATGGAGTTTTGGGGAAGGAGTTTTCTTCCTTGACAAAAAAATAAAGCCTCACAAGGAGAACACCTTTTCCTCTGTTTACTGTTTCTTGCCTTTGGAAATGACTGTGATGCCTGGAGTTGTGGCAACCATCTTGTGGCTATGAGGCAGCAAGCATGAAAATGTAAAGTCAACATATTAAGGAAGGCAGAGCAGAAAGATGGAAAGAACTTGGGTCCTTGTTGTCATCCTTGAGTTACAGAACCAATTTTGAGATTGCCTACCTCTATACTTCAAGTTGAGTAATAATAAATGTCCTTGTGGCTTAAGCCATTGTATCAATAAATTGAGTTTGATGATACTTATAGCTGAAAACATTCTTTACTGATATAGACGGTTTGTTTTAAATAGTAGGAGGAGAAAGATTTATGTCTATGTTGGATGGGTGGCTAGATTTGCTTCCTGGCATTTTACTGATGAGTGGCATTTTGCTTCCTGGCAATTTCACTAAGTGAAATTTTGGTCCATCAATGCATCAGTTTAGGGTTTTGGCAAGAAGCAGAAGGAATGATTAGAGAGAGTTAAAGGGGTGGAATCAGTGGATGATGAAGGACCCTGGGGCTAGAGATAATAAATTAGGCCCTGCCCAAGGGAAAAGGAGTGTCCCAGGACTTAGTGAGAGCTGAGCTCTATGAGAGGAGCTATGGCCTTAGGTGGAGTATGAAGCCACTGCCACCCTCTAATGCCACAGGGAGGGAGTCAAGAGAACAACATCTTGGTCTCTTTCTCAGTCCACCCTGCAGACTCCTTCCAGTGCCTCCCTTTGGCTGAACTCTGCCGGAGACAAAGGGTCAGGGAGCCAGGAGATGCAAGTTAGACAAAGCAGCATAAAATGTGTGTGTGTATGTGGGAGTGGGGGGGCAGTTAGAAGAGCAAAAAAAGAATAATCAGAATTCAGTTCCACCACCACTGGTTTGTGTTCATATAAAACTGTCACTTCTAAGCTACTCATTCTAGCACCAAGTCTCCTGAACTACCAAGGACTTGGCTGCCTTCTCAGGAAATCAAAACCTTTGATTTCAAATACCTTTGAGGGCTTCCCTGGTGGCGCAGTGGTTGAGAGTCCGCCTGCCGATGCAGGGGACGTGGGTTCGTGCCCCGGTCCGGGAAGATCCCACGTGCCGCGGAGCGGCTGGGCCCGTGAGCCATGGCCGCTGAGGCTGCGCGTCCGGAGCCTGTGCTCCGCAACGGGAGAGGCCGCAATAGTGAGAGGCCCGCATACCGCAAAAAAAACACAAAATCAAATACCTTTGAATTCCAGAGTATCACTGGGTAACAAAGAGTATGCTAAGTCTCGGCCATAGGGAAACTGTGGGCTAGAAGAAACAAGTAGCTTTAGGCCTCCAGTTAAGCATCTGTGGCCTCTGCCGGCTCCGGGCTGCCTGTTCCTTCCACTTATTACCACAGAAGAACATCATCCCAGTGTTACTGGCAGCAGCTCACTTGGCTCTTTTCTGGGGTCTGTTATTGAGTCCATGTTTCACCTTATTACTGTCACATTTTGAAGAGGAGGAAGCCATTACACAGACATAGAGAGCACCCCAATAATAATAAAAGTGCAATAAGAACAAGGACTTGGGGCTCCCTGATTGTCACAGTGCGTTCCTGAGCACTGCAGAGAGTGCCCTGTTAAATGTGATTGTTAAGTTGATGGCTCATGAGGTTAAGAAATCCATCAGCTGTGATACTCTGTTGTAGAAGTCAAGGAGGATTCAGAAACTTGTGGGGAACTTACCTTTCTGGGCAGCAGAGTAGGTTAATCCCATCTCTTAGGCTCATAGGCACATCAAAGGGGCTTTTCTCTTTTTTTTGCCCCCAAATTAAAATAGTAACACGTACATCTGGCTAAAATGCAGTCAGTACTAAAGGGAATACGTTGATGTGTCAGTTTACTGGTGTCCAGTTTCTCTTCCCAGAGGCAACTACAGCAGTGGTTTCTTATAGAGCCTTCCCAGATATTCTAGACATGTACAATCATATATGTATTCTTTTTTTTTTTTTTTTTTTGCCACACCACATGGTATGTGAGCTCTTAGTTCCCTGACCAGGGATCGAACCTGTACCACCTGCAGTGGAAGTGCTGAATCTTAACCACTGGACCGTCAGGGAAGTCTTGAAGAAACGAACATTTACTTAGTATTTATGTTGTGTCTACAGTGGATGCCATTAGTGCCCCACTCAGATGGGGCACTCGTCTCCCTGCTGCTGTGAGTGCTGGCAGCTAATGGCTGGCAGCTTCCCCCTGGCTCCAGGGGTTCCCCTCAGCCAAATAGGAGCTGCCTTACTCAGCTGGTCATGCACCTCCACCCTTAGGCAGCCTGCAGTCAATAACTGACTGATATAGGAAAATAAGAGCCCGGCCCCCCTGTCTCAAGGTTGAATAACACTGTGGTATAATTCATGCTCCAGAGCTTCTGTGAGATCAGGCTGAAGCTATTCTCCCGCTGAGACCATATTCTTACTTAATTTTTCTCTGTGCCCTGTACCCTGCTTTTATTACTCCTCTTCTCTTGAGAGCACTTCTTCAAAGAATTATCTATACAAGGGTCCTTGCTTTAGGTGCTGCTTCTAGGAAGCCTCCTTAAGGGAGTTGGTTCTAGGAAAAAGACTCCAAACATGGGATTCTGAAAATAAGTCATTTGATGGGAGGATGTCATGAGGATCCACCTGTCACTAGTTACAGGTGGAATATTGATTGTTCCTGATATGCTGTGGTGTGGCAGATTACTTCTGGTGAACCAGGAAAGGATGCAGATGAAAGAAGATGCTCTAGCTGATGCAGCATCTCTGGGGTTTGAGAGGTATGGAGCAAATTAGTATCTATAAGGATTGTGGAATTGGGTGACTATTGCTAAGCAAGCAGTGTGTGAGAGTCTGAAGGGTTCTTATAGAAGCATCTAAAAAGATTCTCATCATCTGCAGCCAGAGGACAGCCAGAGCTGAAGATCAGACTTAGGACTTAGCTGTAAGAGTGGCAGACCTTCAGAGAAGGCTGCCTTCTCTGCCTAGGTAAATCTCCAGTGTCAAGGTCAGGGCCTTGATAGGAAAGAAGCAGAACCCTGAGAAGACAAGAGATAACAAGTGCTGGCCAGGTTGTGAAGGAAAGGGAGCCCTGGTGCACTGTTGGTGGGAATGTAAACTGGTGCAGCCGCTATGGAAAACAGTATGGAGATTCCTCAAAAGATTAAAAATAGAACTACCATATGATCCAGCAATCCTACTTCTGGTTATATATCCAAATGAAATGAAACCGTTATCTCAAAGATATATCTGTACCCCCATGTTCATTGTAGCATTATTTACAATAGCCAAGATATGGAAACAACCTAAGTGTCCACTAACAGATGAATGGATAAAGAAACTGTCATATATATATATATATATATATATATATATATATATATATAATGGAATATTATCCAGCCGTTGCACTTGCAACAACATCCACTAACAGATGAATGGATAAAGAAACTGTCATATATATATATATATATATATATAATGGAATATTATCCAGCCGTTGCCACTTGCAACAACATAGATGAGGGCTTAACACTATGTAAAATAAGCAAGACAGAGAAAGACAAATATTGTATGATCTCACTTATATGTGAAATCTAAAATAATCCAACTCGTAAAATCAGAGAGTAGATTGGTGGTTGCCAGAGGTTGGGGGAGGGGTGGACTGGGGAAAACAGGTGAAGGTGGTGAGAGGGTACAAACTTCCAGTTATAAGATGAATAAGCTCTGAGGATCTAATATACAGCCTGGTGACTATAGTTAACAGTACTGTACTGTATACTTGAAAGTTGCTAAGAGGGTAGATTTTTAAAAATTCTTACCACACACACACAAAGATAACTATGTGAGGTGACAGATGGGCCAACTAACTTTCTTGTGGTCATAATTTTGCAATATATATGTATATCAAATCATCACATTGTACACCTTAAACGTACACAATGTTATATATCAATTATATCTCAATAAAGCTAGAAAAAAAAAAAACCCTTGAGACTTGGGGTTGGGATATCTGAGTAGATGCACTTGAGAATCTTGAACTCTCAATTCCAAGAACCATCTGGGCCTGCAGAAGTGGGTCTCTCTGCCTTGTTGGAAGAAAGAGGCAACCCTTACTTAAAATGGGTCAAGTCTCACCTTGACCTGACCGGGGAAGGTCGGGGGCTATACAAGAGAGAAAGGATTGTATGCCACAGGGGCTGCAGGGGCTGGCTCACAGCAGGGAGATTCTGCCTATGTGTGGAACCTGAGGTACTGGATTAAGGAGACAGAGAATATAAAGCTTGTTTAGGAGAATTTGCCAGTAAGAGGCCCATTCCCATCAAATAGTGTTTAATAACACGGCAAGAGCTCTGGGACCCAGTTCTAATATACTTCTGGCATGGTTCTTGGAAGTTGGGAAGAAGCAATGACCACATTAAATAAAGCAGAGATGCCTTGGGACTTCCCTGGCAGTCCAATGGTTAAGACTCCATGCTTCCACTGCAGGGAGCTCAGGTTTGATCCCTGGTAGGGGAAGTAAGATGTCAGAACCATCATGGCAGAATGTGGATGTAGGAATCAAAAAGCTCCAAGAAGCAAGCATGCTAAAATGCATTGACCAAACAAGACTAGAAACCTTTCTGCTGGCTGTTCTTCAGGAGGGCCGGGATAACTATCAAGATGATAGCAAATGTTTGGAAGAGGCACCAGCATCATTGAGCAGCTCAGTGGAGTTTGTCCTCTGCAGACCAGGGCTCATGCTGTCACAGAACAGGATCTTCTAGCAGCAGTGGAGATGACAGGATTCTAGAAGAGCAGAGACAACTATGAGAAGCAATGGTGAACTTATTACCATAATGGACAGTAAGGTTGAAGCGGCAGCCAGGGGGACTGACCTGACCTGTGGCAATGTCTAGTAGAGCATGTATTTCTAGGGACATGATAGATGGGCAGCCAGAAAGGGTACTGCTTAATACATAAGAAGAAGAGATTAATAGTAGAAGACTGGGGTCAACATCACTCCACCAGAAAGTCATTAATAACTCGCCTGATTTAAAGACCAGAGCCTGTTCTCAAACCTAGAATGCATGGACCAAAGGAGAGACTGGGTGTCTATGAGGAAGAGCCTGGAACACCAGGGCAAGTGAATACAGATTTTTTTCAGTCCTTCTCCAAAGTGATTTATGGTTGTTTCCTTGGATAACCACAGACTGGGAAAAGAGGGATAATCTGATATTTGAGGGATGTTGGATACAGGGTCTAAGTTGATGGGGATACCCAGGGGTCCAAAGTACCATCAGGCCCTCCTGTTAGAGGAGGGGCATATTGGAGTCAGATAATAAATGGAGTCTTCGGGTCTGTCTCTGAGTGGGTCCACTGGCTCTTCTTACCAACCTGGTGGTTGTTTCCTTGATTCCAAAATGTATGATTGGAATGGATGTACTTAGCAGTTGACAGAATCCTCACATTTTTCCTTTGTCTGTAGAGGAAGAGCTATTGTAGTAGGAAAAGCCAAGTAAAGCCCCTGGAACTGCATCTCCCTCACCCCAATGAAGATAGTAAACCAAAACAGTATCACATCCAGAGGAAGATAACATTCACATAGGACAGAAAACATTCTACTTTTACAGTCTTGCTCCAAAGCTATGTTTATTTTCCTGTTTTCTGTCATAATATATTCCAAAGGGACCCGGACCATCTGGCCATTCCACAGAACATCACATTAGTCTATCACGGTGAAATATCATGTTACTTGGCCCCGATGAGCAATAAATGCAAGTAATCTGGATGTCTTGATGAGACACATTCTTTCCAGAGGGTGAACAAATCCCATAAAAATTCAGAAGCCTGCTACGTTGATGAAAAATTTAAATGCCAATTATTACTTTTAACATTTTGAGATAATTTTAGATTGATTGGAGAGATGCAAGAAGAAAACTGAGATTTTCTGCAGGTAGTTTACCCAGCTTGCGCTTATGTTAACATCTTATATAAGCACAGAACCTATATCAGAACTAAGAAAATAACCTTGGTACAATACTATTATCTATAAAGCACAGAACCTATGTGGATGGTGAAGTAGACCAATGGTCTAAGGCATGCAAGGACATTTCCTCCCAAGTAAAGGACAACTTACAGTACCTTGTACCTTCTGCCACTAAGAAAGAATGCTTGGTAGATCTCTTCAGGTTGAGGTGGAAGGTGGCTAGTTTTAAGTAGGGCTCAGATCCATAAAGGACTCAGTAGCAGGTCCAGCCTCAGAACAAGCAGTCCTGCCATTTGGGCTCTATCACCTGATACATCTCATGATACTAGAAGTATCTGTGGTAGAGAAAAGGCCAAGTGGAGTCTCTGGCAAGACCCAAAAGAAGAGTCACAGTGCGGCCCAATATGGTTCTGGAGAATGGCCATGCCAACTGTGGGAGAGAGACATACACATTTGAAAAGCATCTCCGGGGGATTCCCTGGCAGTCCAGTGGTTAGGACTCAGCGCTTTCACTGCCATGGTCCAGGTTCAATCCATGATCTGTGCACTAAGATCCTGTAAGCCATGCAGTGTGGCCAAAAAAAAAAAAAAAAAAAAAGAAAAGCATCTCCTGGCATGCTACTGAGCCTGATAGAAGCTGAACATCTCATGGGGCATCAAGTGACCATGCAACCCAAACTGCCCATCATAATAGCAGGCCCACCACCTCATAAGTGTGGGCAGGCCTAGCAACAATCTTTTCAAATGGAAGTGGTGCATTGGGAATGAGTTTGAGCAGGTTCAGAGGACACACATAAGCTGCATGAATGGATGGCCCAGATCCCATTTCTCCTACCACTGCTGTACCCACACCTCTTCCTTAATCCATGGGGAGTTCTCTTGACCAGAGGATGGAGGCGGAAAAGCCTGAGCTTCGTTGAAGACTGATAGGTTTGGTCTGTGGATACAAGAGGAAAATGGATTACTGCTTCACTGCAGACCTCCTGAAGGTGAGAGTAATTATCCCAATGGGCAGGGTTTAGGCCTGTGTTACTGGTCATCTATTTTGGGTGGGAGAGAATTGGCTCAAGAGAAGGATATACATGGACACTGGCAGTGGCAAATGGCTTAGCTGGCTCGTCAGTGGTTCTGAAAGGAGCAAGCTTGGAAGACTGGAGACAGGAAAACCTGGGGTAGAGACCTAAGGGAGTGAACATAAATTGTGAGAATCTTTGTATCATATGCTAATGATCCCCAAAGAACATTCAACACAGCTTGGAAGAAGAGTTAGGATTAAGGGCAACAAAATACTAAAATCCTTGTAGTAATTTTTTAAAATTTTATTTTATTTATTTATTTATGGCTGTGTTGGGTCTTCGTTTCTGTGCGAGGGCTTTCTCTAGTTGTGGCAAGCGGGGGCCACTCTTCATCGCGGTGCGCGGGCCTTTCACTATCGTGGCCTCTCTTGTGGTGGAGCCCAGGCTCCAGACGCACAGGCTCAGTAATTGTGGCTTCCAGGCCCAGTTGCTCCGCGGCATGTGGGATCTTCCCAGACCAGGGCTCGAACCCGTGTCCCCTGCATTGGCAGGCAGACTCTCAACCACTGCGCCACCCCTTGTAGTATTTTGTTGAGCGAACGTGTAACCGAAAGTGGGGTCCAGCTGCTCACCGCTCAAAAGCCAATAGAGGCAAGGTTGGTGGAAAGGAAAGTTAGCTTTATTTTGGATGCCAGCAACAGCAGGGGGTGGGGCAGACACCTGTCCAAAGGCCAACTCCCCCCACCCCACCCCACCCCGCCTCCCCGCCCAACAATCAGGGGGTAAGAGCTTTTATAGACAGAGGCAGGGGGCCACATGCCGAAACAGCACAGTCAGCTCTGACCGTCATCCTGAAATTGGTCATTGGTGGTCCGACCAGAGTCATCTTGATTGTTTTAAGTACAATTAATCTTTAGTCCCAGGGTTGGTTTGTTCCCACTTCCTCGAGGCCAATTCTCAGAATTGTGGCAGCTTATATCATGACTACATTCTGGGCATCATGTACTTAACTTCTTCCATCTGGTGGGGCTTTCAGTATCAGACAGCTCACAGGCTATGGCTCAGAGTATTATCTCTAGCCCTTGAGAAGGAACTAAGCATCCTTGACTTTGTTTAATGACTAAACTATTATTATTTGGTCTCCCTTTGACTGTTTTCCTTTGTTTCTGCATTTTCCCACTTTTCTGACTAAACTTATTCTTTGGCTAAAATTTTTCTACAGTGGAGAAAAAGGCAGGTGGAGGACATGGGCAGGGAAGGAACATAGGGACCTGCTCTTTTTCAAAGGCGGATAGGAGGGTCTTTTGGTATTTATAAAGAGCCTCTCTGAACCTGTGTTTATGCTAGTGAGTTGATTCTGGGAGCATGGAGCCTGGATGTCAGAGAAACCAACCCTGAGATTAGAGGGATGGAACTTTCAACTCCACCCTTCAACCTCCAGGGAGGGGGTTGAGTTAATCATTAGTGGTCACTGATTTAATCAGTCATGCCTAGGTAATGAAATCTCCATAAAAACCACTGACAACAGGGTTCTGAGAGTTTCCTGGTTGGTGTAATCAGGGAGGTGCTGGGAGGGTGACACACTCAGAGGGGGAATGAAAGCTCTGAGTACCCTCTCAGCAACCCATACCTTGCCCTACATGTCTCTTCCATTTGACTGCTCCTAAGTTGTATCCTTTATAATAAACCAGTAAATGTAAATAAAGCGTTCTCCTGAGTTCTGTGATCTGTTCTAGCAAATTGGACCCTGAGCAGGGCATTGTGGGATGCCCCGATTTACAGCCAGTTTGTCAGAAGTACCCAAGGCCCAGACTTTCTCTCTTTTTTTTTCTTTTTTTGGCCACACCGCGCAGCATATGGGATCTTGCTTTCCTGACCAGGGATCCAACCCGCGCACCCTGCAGTGGAAGTGTGGAGTCTTACCACTGGACCACCAGGGAAGTCCTGAGACCCAGACTTTCTCTTGGTGTCTGAAGTGGGGAGCAGTTTTGTGGAACTAAGCCCTTAATCTGTGGGGTCTGCATTAATTCCAAGCAGTTAGTGTCAAAACTGAATTACATTGCAGGACACCTAGTTGGTGTCCACAGAGAACTGGAGAACTGCTTAGTGTGTAGAAGCCACACATGTGGTGGGTGTCAGAAGCAGTTTGGGTAAAAAAGAGCTAATACCTTCAGACTCCATAGTTTTGACCCTTTCCTTCAGGTTCTACCACTCCACCCTCCAAAAAAGCCTAAGGCTAGGAAAGTGAAATAGAGAAGAAACCAGGATGATTAATCAAGTCAGTTAAACTTTATTCAGCATCTGCTGTATTCAAATGTGTGGTGTTCTCTTTCACAGTTGGCACTGTCTGTTTTAGGAGTTGCCGGATGCAAAGATAAACTATTATATAATCCCTTCTTTCAAAACCCATCTCCAGTGCCTTCAGGGTTTTCCCGCTGGCCTCTGACATCAAGAAAGTTAAAAACTTGTAGGGGTGGGGGAAGAAAAGAATTTAGAGAACTTTTATATTAGTGATCTTATTTTACAGATTAAAAAAACGAGGCCTAAGGTCACAGGGGTAATTGACAGAGTTGGCTTTTCTATTGGTGTTTCCCTCTGTTGTTTATCTTCATTTTCTAACACAATTTCAGCATATCTTAAAATATTTCAATATTTCTGAACAAAATTGGAGAGTCTGTGAAGCTGATTTAGAAAAAGAACAAGGGAACTTTTGATTCACAGAAAGCTCTGGACTATATATATGGTCTTTTTTTTTTTTGGCTGCGACGCATGGCTTTCAGGCCCTTCGTTCCCTTACCGGGGATTGAACCCAGGCCCAGGCAGTGAGAGTGCCAAGTCCTAAACACTGGACTGCCAGGAAATGCCCATGGAATATAATTTAGCTATACTGAAGCTATGCATCCCAAACCTAGATGTTCATTATTGTTACACTACAAATATATGAGGACAGGAATCTTGTACTTTGAAAAAAAAAAATCATCCCCTTCTGTGCCTTGTTGAATAAATGAATAAAACACATAAACATACGTAAAGTGGCTAAGTGTGTGATGGGTGGCTATGTTTATTCTTTTTAGGATTTTAATTCAGTGAATCTTTGTTGAAGACTTGCAGGAGGAAGGCATCGTGTAGGAAATGAAAAGGTTTAATCACAGTCCCCACCATTATGCAGCTTTAGAGTTTAGTAGGTTAGGGGACAGATGTCCCACAGTAGAAAGTGCTGAACGCCTTTTATGAGGGTTATCATGAAAGTACTGCGTATGCTCAGAGGAGGGAAAGTTTCCCTAGGACTGGGGAAGCTATATGCTAGGGAGAGCTTGGTGCTGCGCGTCAGGAACCTGAGCTCTAGAACTGGTTCTACCACTGATTTGCCCCTGTAGGCTTTGTGGAAAAAGAATATCACCAGCCATTTCAATAAACAAAGGATGTTGTGGCCATCAAGCCATCAGCCAACACAGTTGCCGCCCCTCCCCCGCACTGTGCACCCTGAGGGAGTTCAGGATGGAAAAAAAACAGGATACTGGCCCTAGACAGTTAAGGTGCATTCCAAAGGAATGATTTTGATGAGCCCAGACTCTTGCATCTTTCTATAGGTAGAAAAGTGCTAACTTCATTAACTTGAGATGTCTGGCTTTTAATGAACAGTAACCTTTTAAAGTTCCGACTACCTGGTTTTTGTTGCAAAAGCTCCTAAATATCCTGGCTCCTTCCTTACCTCTTCAGCATAGTCCCTCAGAGCGATCTGAGAGGCTGCCTTTTAGGCTTAAGTCCTCAGTATGTTCGTCCAGAAAACATAATTCTCAATTTTTAGGTTGTGCCTTTCTTGTCAGTCCACAGTTTGTAAATTAAACTCCCCCAGATTTCTATTGTCACTTTGAAACTCCAGGGGTTAGAGGGACCATTAGGTTTCTTGGGACAATGCCCTCCGGCATTCCCTATTTCTTATTGCTACTCGCCCCTACACCCCCTCGTTCTGTGGGTCCCTCCTCTCCTGGAGGCGGGCCGGAAATGAGGGTGGTCACTTTAAGAGAGCCCTCAGTGTCGCGCGCCCGGGGAGCCCCAGGCGGGGGAGCAGAGGCGGGGCTCCGGAGACCCGGGCTTCTCACGCAGCCGGGGACGCCGCTGCCTCAAGGCGCTCGCAGCCAATGAGGATGGAGCCTGCCGGGACGCATTACAAGGGCGACTGGCCCGAAGCCTCCCGCTTCGGGATGAATTAGCGGCGGGTTCTGCACGGAGGTTGTGACCCCCAGGGATTCTCCAGTTCGCCCACGCGCTCCCCGCGGCGTCGCGCGTGGTCCTCTGCTGGTCACAGGTGAGAAGCTGGAACTGTCAGGTGGGGTTTACGGCACGGGGAAAATGGCGGCGGCGGCCGGGGGATCCTGGGTCGGCGGAGGGGGAGCAGCCCCATGGGCTCTTCCACCCGAGCCGCGGGCCTCCCTGGGCTGCGGCCCCCTGTAATGGTTACTTGACGGGGAATTGGGGTCACCACGCGGGTGGCGGCGCCGCCGGCTCAGGTGAGAGGAGGCACGGGGAGGCGACTCCCGGAGGCTAGCGGAGGCGTCGGGGGCCGCGGAGCGGCTCGGGCCGGGTCGACGTGGCCGCGGGAGGAGGAGGGCCAGGTATCTGATAGGTGTTTACAAAAGAGCACCAAGACCTTACTGATCCAGATCTGGGCGGGTCCGGAAGCTGCACCGCTGCGAACACAGTCCAGGCTCTGCCACTGTTAAATCAGATGTGCCAAAGGTCCCAAGTGGCTGTCACGTGCGAGGCTTGGACGTGAGCTGTGGAGGGACAGGGCTGGATCTGGCTTATTTGTGTATCCTCCAGGCACCTGCCTGTAGGTGCCAGAGTGGCAGTGCCACGAAAGGAAAGGTAGGCCCTAGCCAGGGGCTGATGTCAACTCTGATCGTCAAGGTGAATCTGAGCTCCTAGTTGTCCATTTGAAGAGAAGAAGTAAAAAGTTCGGGCGCTTAGTTGTTGGAGAGACGTTTTGCTTCCTTGTGCTAATCTGGTTCCGGTGGGTTCCCCGGGAGCATTGCCTCTGCCTTCGAAGTTCATTAACTCTATTCCGTGTGCGCTTGGCTGCATGTTAAGACTGAGGATTGACATTTAGTTGAAGCCCAGGAATGTAATGAAGATAAGTATAGGTGAAGCTGTTAACAGTAATGAAATTTTGTCCATTCATGTAGGTCCCTTATTTGAGCAAAGACCTGTCATGAAGTATAACTAGTTGGGTTAGTTTTCAAAAAACTGTCTTGATGAAAGCCCTTTTTGCAAAACTGTTATGTTTTTGAGAGAAAAAGAAAAAGATTCATTAAATTTTTTTTCCCTTTTTAAAAAAAGTTCCTATTGCTACATTGTACTTTGATGTGACAGAGAGGTAAATTAAATGACTTTTGTTTTTGGTAGCAGCCTTAATTTTGTGGAGTGCCTTGTTCTGTTATTGAGAAAGCACAGTGGCACTTTTTGTTTATGAGTAGTTGTCTTTGGACTACCTGCTATGCATCAGGCACTGTGAAAATGAGGCTTCTCTTACCTTTTAATTTGAGCAAATGGTGGTCAATTTCTTCCCACCAGGTGCTTAGTCTGGCTGTTGCTGACAACCAAGGGTAAACAATGGGGAAAACCCAAAAGAATCTTTCTAACACACTGCATCTGTGGAGATTTAGTCAGTTTAGTCTGGGGCTGGGGTTAGGTGTAGTTTCTAGTTCTTACTCCGCCACCTAAAATATCTTAGGGAAATCATATGACCTCTCTTATCAGTACTTTATCTCTGAAATGGACAAAGTGATTCTCCAAGCAATCTCACTGTGCTGTTGTGAAAAAAAAAAAAAAGTATTTGTAAAAGGGCTTAAAAAAGTTAAAAGCACTGTGTTGACAGTTGACATTTATTACTATGCATTTACTCCTCAGGCACTGTTCCAAGAGCCTTATAAGGGCTCATTCACCCAGCAACATTGTTTATCATCTTTGTTTTACACTTGAGGAAGCTGAGGCACATTGAAGTTTTAAGTTGTTTTCCCCAAATTGCAAGACTAGCATTATGATGCCAGACTATGTTCTTAACCACCATGCATACCATCTTCCTGTATCATGCAGATGTGATATGTGTAAAGGTGATATATATGAACAGACTTTCAATGAAGTAATTTTGTTTGTGGTCTTTTAGTTGTATAAATAATAACTGATTAATTCCCTTGGCATCCAGTAGTGATTTATATGGTGATGATTCCAGTTACTTTGGTTAAGTGGTATATTCATCCCACCATTGATGCCCATTAATTTTAAAAGTATTTTTTTGGGCTTCCCTGGTGGCGCAGTGGTTGAGAGTCCGCCTGCCGTTGCAGGGGACGCGGGTTCGTGCCCCGGTTCGGGAGGATCCCACATGCCGCGGAGCGGCTGGGCCGGTGAGCCATGGCCGCTGGGCCTGCGCGTCCGGAGCCTGTGCTCCGCAACGGGAGAGGCCGCAACAGTGAGAGGCCTGCGTACCGGGAAAAAAAAAAAAAAAAAAAAAAAGTATTTTTAAAAATTAATTAATTTAATTTTTAAATTTTTGGCTGTGTTGGGTCTGTTGCTGCGCGGGCTTTCTCTAGTTGCGGTGAGCGGGGGATACTCTTCGTTGCGGTGTGCGGGCTTCTCATTGTGGTAGCTTCTCTTGTTGCGGGGCACGGGCTCCAGGTGCACGGGCTTAAGTAGTTGTGGCATGCGGGCTCTAGAGTGCAGGCTCAGTAGTTGTGGCTCACGGGCTTAGTTGCTCCACGGCATGTGGAATCTTCCCGGACCAGGGGTCGAACCCATGTCCCCTGCATTGGCAGGCGGATTCTTAACCACTGTGCCACCAGGGAAGTCCCTAAAAGTATTTTAAAGCAAAGAGTTGTTAGTAATTTCTAACAGGAAGCACAAATCTATAATTGAGGAAGGTTTTAGTTTTTTTTTTTAACATCTTTATTGGAGTATAATTGCTTTACAATGGTGTGTTAGTTTCTGCTTTATAACAAAGTGAATCAGTTATACATATACATATGTTCCCATATCTCTTCCCTCTTGAGGCTCCCTCCCTCCCACCCTCCCTATCCCACCCCTCTAGGTGGTCACAAAGCACCGAGCTGATCTCCCTGTGCTATGCGGCTGCTTCCCACTAGCTATCTATTTTACATTTGGTAGTGTATATATGTCCATGTCACTCTCTCACTTTGTCACAGCTTACCCTTCCCGCTCCCCATATCCTCAAGTCCATTCTCTAGTAGGTCTACATCTTTATTCCCCTCTTACCCCTAGGTTCTTCATGACATTTTTTTTCTTAGATTCCATATATATGTGTTAGCATACGGTATTTGTCTTTCTCTTTCTGACTTACTTCTGCATGACATTACAGAAGTATGTATGACATTACATTCTGTATGTATTACTTCTGTTATACTCTGTATGACAGACTCTAGGTCCATCTACCTCACTACAAATAACTCAGTTTCGTTTCTTTTTATGGCTGAGTAATATTCCATTGTATATATGTGCCACATCTTCTTTATCCATTCATCCAATGATGGACACTTAGGTTGCTTCCATGTCCTGGCTATTGAATATAGAGCTGCAATGAACATTTTGGTACATGACTCTTTTTGAATTATGGTTTTCTCAGGGTATATGAGCAGTAGTGGGATTGCTGGGTTGTATTGTAGTTTTATTTTTACTTTTATAAGGAACCTCCATACTGTTCTCCATAGTGGCTGTATCAGTTCACATTCCCACCAGCAGTGCAAGAGTGTTCCCTTTTCTCCACACCCTCTCCAGCATTTATTGTTTCTAGAGTTTTTGATGATGGCCATTCTGACCGGTGTGAGATGATATCTCATGTAGTTTTGATTTGCATTTCTCTAATGATTAATGATGTTGAGCATTCTTTCATGTGTTTGTTGGCAATCTGTATATCTTCTTTGGAAAAATGTCTATGTATGTCTTCTGCCCATTTTTGGATTGGGTTGTTTGTTTTTTTGTTATTGAGCTGCATGAGCTGCTTGTAAATTTTGGAGATTAATCCTTTGTCAGTTGCTTCATTTGCAACTATTTTCTTCAATTTGAGGATTGTCTTTTGGTCTTGTTTATAGTTTCCTTTGCTGTGCAAAAGTTTTTAAGTTTCATTAGGTGCCATTTGTTTATTTTTGTTTTTATTTCCATTTCTCTAGGAGGTGGGTCAAAAAGGATCTTGCTGTGATTTATGTCATAGAGTGTTCTGCCTATGTTTTCCTCTAAGAGTTTGATAGTTTCTGGCCTTACATTTAGATCTTTAATCCACTTTGAGCTTATTTTTGTGTATGGTGTTAGGGAATGTTCTAATCTCATACTTTTACATGTACCTGTCCAGTTTTCCCAGCACCACTTATTGAAGAGGCTGTCTTTTCTCCACTGTACATTCCTGCCTCCTTTATCAAAGATAAGGTGACCATATGTGTGTGGGTTTATCTCTGGGCTTTCTATCCTGTTCCATTGATCTGTTTCTGTTTTTGTGCCAGTACCATACTGTCTTGATTACTGTAGCTTTGTAGTATAGTCTGAAGTCAGGAGCCTGATTCCTCCAGCTCCGTTTTTCGTTCTCAAGATTGCTTTGGCTGTTTGGGGTCTTTTGTGTTTCCATACAAATTGTGAATTTTTTTGTTCTAGTTCTCTGAAAACTGCCACTGGTAGTTTGATAGGGATTGCATTGAATCTGTAGATTGCTTTGGGTAGTAGAGTCATTTTCACAGTGTTGATTCTTCCAATCCAAGAGCATGATATATCTCTCCATCTATTGGTATCATCTTTAATTTCTTTCATCAGTGTCTTATAATTTTCTGCATACAGGTCTTTTGTCTCCTTAGGTAGGTTATTCCTATATATTTTATTCTTTTTGCTGCAGTGGTAAATGGGAGTGCTTTCTTAATTTCACTTTCAGATTTTTCATCATTAGTGTATAGGAGTGCCAGAGATTTCTGTGCATTAATTTTGTATCCTGCTACTTTACCAAATTCATTGATTAGCTGTAGTAGTTTTCTGGTAGCATCTTTAGGATTCTCTATGTATAGTATCATGTCATCTGCAAACAGTGACAGCTTTACTTCTTCTTTTCCGATTTGGATTCCTTTTATTTCCTTTCCTTCTCTGATTGCTGTGGCTAGAACCTCCAAAACTATGTTGAATAAGAGTTGTGAGAGTGGGCAGCCTTGTCTTTTCCTGATCTTAGTGGAAATGGTTTCAGTTTTTCACCATTGAGGACGATGTTGGCTGTGGGTTTGTCATATATGGCCTTTATTATGTTGAGGAAAGTTCCCTCTGTGCCTACTTTCTGCAGGGTTTTTATCATAAATGAGTGTTGAATTTTGTCGAAAGCTTTCTCCACATAGATTGAGATGATCCTATGGTTTTTCTCCTTCCGTTTGTTAATATGGTGTTTAACGTTGATTGATTTGCGTATATTGAAGAATCCTTGCATTCCTGGAATAAACCCCACTTGATCATGGTATATAACCTTTTTTAAAAAAAATTTATTTATTCATTTATTTAATTTTTGGCTGCATTGGGTCTTCGCTGCTGCACGTGGGCTTTCTCCAGTTGCAGTGAGTGGGGGCTACTCCTTGTTGTGGGGCGCAGGCTTCTCATCGTGGTGGCTTCTCTTGTTGCAGAGCACAGGCTCTAGACGTGTGGGCTTCAGTAGTTGTGGCTCACGGGCTCTAGAGCGCAAGCTCAGTAGTTGTGGTGCACAGGCTTAGTTGCCACGTGGCATGTGGGATCTTCCCGGATCAGGGCTCGAAACCATGTCCCCTTCATTGGCAGGCAGATTCTTAACCACTGCGCCACCAGGGAAGCCCCAATATATGATCCTTTTAATGTGCTGTTGGATTCTGTTTGCTAGTATTTTGTTGAGGATTTTTGCATCTATGTTCATCAGTGATATTGGCTTGTAGGTTTCTTTCTTTGTGACATCTTTGTCTGGTTTTGGTATCAGGCTGATGGTGGCCTCGTAGAATGAGTTTGGGAGTGTTCCTCCCTCTGCTATCTCTTGGAAGAGTTTGAAAAGGATAGGTGTTAGCTCGTCTGTAAGTGTTTGATAGAATTCGCCTGTGAAGCCATCTGGTCTTGGGCTTTTGTTTGTTGGAAGATTTTTAATCACAGTTTCAATTTCAGTGCTTGTGATTGGTCTGTTCATATTTTCTATTTCTTCCTGATTCAGACTTGGCAGGTTGTGCATTTCTAACAATTTGTCCATTTCTTCCAGGTTGTCCACTTTATTGGCATACTGTTGCTTGTAGTAATTTCTCATGATCTTTTGTATTTCTGCAGTGCCAGTTGTTACTTCTCCTTTTTCATTTCTAATTCTATTGATTTGAGTCTTCTCCCTTTTTTTCTTGATGAGTGTGGCTAATGGTTTATCAATTTTATCTTCTCAAAGAACCAGCTTTTAGTTTTATTGATCTTTGCTATCGTTTCCTTCATTTCTTTTTCATTTATTTCTGATCTGATCTTTATGATTTCTTTCCTTCTGCTAAATTTGGGATTTTTTTGTTCTTCTTTCTCTAATTGCTTTAGGTGCAAGGTTAGGTTGTTTATTCGAGATGTTTCCTGTTCCTTAAGGTAGGATTGTATTGCTATAAACTTCCCTCTTAGAACTGCTTTTGCTGCATCCCATAGGTTTTAGGTCGTCGTGTCTCCATTGTCATTTGTCTCTAGGTATTTTTTGATTCCCTCTTTGATTTCTTCAGTGATCACTTCGTTATTAAGTAGTGTATTGTTTAGCCTCCATGTGTTTGTGTTTTTTTACAGATCTTTTCCTGTAATTGATATCTAGTCTCATAGCGTTGTGGTCAGAAAAGATACTTCATACGATTTCAGTTTTCTTAAATTTTCTTAAATTTACCAAGGCTAGATTTGTAACCCAAGATATGATCTATCCTGGAGAATGTTCCATGAGCACTTGAGAAAAATGTGTATTCTGTTGTTTTTGGATGGAATGTCCTATAATATCAATTAAGTCCATCTCGTTTAATGTATCATTTAAAGTTTGTGTTTCCTTATTTATTTTCATTTTGGATGATCTGTGCATTGGTGAAAGTGGGGTGTTAAAGTCCCCTACTATGATTGTGTTACTGTCGATTTCCCCTTTTATAGCCTTATGTATTGAGGTGCTCCTATGTTGGGTGCATAAATATTTATAATTGTTATATCTTCTTCTTGGATCAATCCCTTGATCATTATGTAGTGTCCTTTGTCTCTTATAATAGTCTTTATTTTAAAGTCTATTTTGTCTGATATCAGAATTGCTACTCCAGCTTTCTTTTGATTTCCATTTGCATGGAATATCTTTTTCATCCCCTCACTTTCAGTCTGTATGTGTCCCTAGGTCTGAAGTGGGTCTCTTGTAGACAGCATATATGTGGATCTTGTTTTTGTATCCATTCAGCCAGTGTGTGTCTTTTGGTGGGAGCATTTAATCCATTTACATTTAAGTTAATTATCGATATGTATGTTCCTATTGCCATTTTCTTAATTGTTTTGGGTTTGTTATTGTAGGTCTTTTCCTTCTCTTGTGTTTCTTGCCTAGAGAAGTTCCTTTAGCATTTGTTGTAAAGCTGGCTTGGTGGTACTGAACTG
Source organism: Kogia breviceps (assembly GCF_026419965.1). Taxonomy (NCBI): domain Eukaryota; kingdom Metazoa; phylum Chordata; class Mammalia; order Artiodactyla; family Physeteridae; genus Kogia; species Kogia breviceps. The sequence continues at coordinate 79,697,149 of NC_081320.1, read as the reverse complement.
TCTCACCTTTTCCTTGTCTGTAATGGTTTTAATTTCTCCATCCAATCTGAATGAGATCTTTGTTGGGTAGAGTAATCTTGGTTGTAGGTTTTTCTCCTTCCTAGCTTTAAATATGTCTTGTCACTCCCTTCTGGCTTTCGGAGTTTCTGCTGAAAGATCAGCTGTTTACCTTATGGGGATTCCCTTTTGTGTTTTTGTTGTTTTACCCTTCCTGCTTTTAATATGTTTTCTTTGTATTTAATTTTTGACAGTTTGATTAATATGTGTCTTGGTGTGTTTCTCCTTGGATTTATCCTGTATGGGACTCTCTGTGCTTCCTGGACTTGATTAACTATTTCCTTTCCCATATTAGGGAATTTTTCAACTATAATCTCTTCAAATATTTTCTCAGTCCCTTTCTTTTTCTCTTCTTCTTCTGGGACCCCTATAATTCAAATGTTGGTGCGTTTAATGTTGTTCCAGAGTTCTCTGAGACTGTCCTCAGTTCTTTTCATTCTTTTTTCTTTATTCTGCTCTGCAGTAGTTATTTCCACTATTTTATCTTCCAGGTCACTTATCTGTTCTTTTGCCTCAGTTATTCTGCTATTGATCCCATCTAGAGTATTTTAAATTTCATTTATTGTGTTGTTCATCGTTGCTTTTTTCCTCTTTAGTTCTTCTAGGTCCTTGTTAAATGTTTCTTGCATTTTGTCTATTCTATTTCCAAGATTTTGGATCATCTTTACTATTATTATTCTGAATTCTTTTTCAGGTAGACTGCCTATTTCCTCTTCATTTGTTAGGTCTGGTGGGTTTTTATCGTGCTCCTTCATCTGCTGTGTGTTTTTCTGTCTTTTCATTTTGCTTATCTTACTGTGTTTGGTGTCTCCTTTTTGCAGGCTGCAGGTTTTGTAGTTCCCATTGTTTTTGGTGTCTGTCCCCAGTGGCTAAGGTTGGTTCAGTGGGTTGAGTAGGTTTCCTGGTGGATGGGACTAGTGCCTGTGTTCTGGTGGATGAGGCTGGATCTTGTCTTTCTGGTAGGCAGGTCCACGTCTGGTGGTGTGTTTTGGGGTGTCTGTGGCCTTATTATGATTTTAGGCAGCCTCTCTGCTAATGGGTGGCGTTGTGTTCATGTCTTGCTAGTTGTTTGGCATAGGGTGTCCAGCACTGTAGCTTGCTGGTTGTTGAGTGAAGCTGGGTGTTGGCGTTGAGATGGAGATCTCTGTGAGATTTTCGCCGTTTGATAGTATGTGGAGCTGGGAGGTCTCTTTTTGACCAATGTCCTGAATGTGGCTCTCCCACGTCAGAGGCACAGGACTGGCTCCTGGCTGCAGCACCAAGAGCCTTTCATCCACACAGCTCAGAAAAAAAGGAGAAAACGTAGAAAGAAAGAAAGAGGATAAAATAAAGATAAAATTAAATAAAGTTATTAAAATAAAAAATAATAATTATTAAGAAAAAAAAATTTTTTTTTAATAACGAAACAAACAAACAGATGGACAGAACCCTAGGACAAATGGTGAAAGCAAAGCTATACAGGCAAAATCTCACACAGTAGCACACACATACACACTCATAAAAAGAGGAAAATATAATATATCTTGCTCTCAACGTCCACCTCCTCAATTTGGGATGATTCGTTGTCTATTCAGGCATTCCACAGATGCAGGGTACATCAAGTTGATTGTGGAGATTTAATTTTCTGCTCCTGAGACTGCTCTGAGAGATTTCCCTTTCTCTTCTTTGTTCGCACAGCTCTCCGGGTTCAGCTTTGGATTTGGACCCGCCTCTGCGTGTAGGTCGCCTGAGGGCGTCTGTTTCCCACTCAGACAGGACGGGGTTAAAGGAGCAGCTGATTCGGGGGCTCTGGTTCACTCAGGCTCGGGGAGGGAGGCGTACGGAGCGGGGTGAGCCTGTGGTGGCAGAGGCCAGCGGGGTGTTGCACCAGCCTGAGGCGCGCTGTGCGTTCTCCCGGGGAAGTTGTCCCTGGATCATGGGACCCTGCAGTGGCGGGCTGCACAGGCTCCCGGGAGGGGAGGGGTGGAGAGTGATCTGTGCTCGCACACAGGTTTCTTGGTGGCGGCAGCAGCGGTCTTAGCGTCTCATGCCCGTCTCTGGGGTCCGCGCTGATAGCCGCGGCTTGCGCCCGTTTCTGGAGCTCCTTTAAGCAGCGCTCTTAATACCCTCTCCTCGCGCACCAGGAAACAAAGAGAGAAGAAAAAGTCTCTTGCCTCTTCGGCAGCTCCAGATTGTTTCCTGGACTCCCTCCCGGCCAGCCGTGGTGCACTAAACCCCTTCAGGCTCTGTTCACGCTGCCAGCCCCAGTCCCGAAGCCCGAGCTTCATCTCTGCCCGTCCCCCCGCCTAGGGGCTTCTAGTGTGTAGAAACCTTTCCTCCTTCACAGCTCCCTCCCACTGGTGCAGGTCCCGTACCTATACTTTTGTCTGTTTATTCTTTTTTTCTTTTGCCCTATCCAGGTGTGTGGGGAGTTTCTTGCCTTTTGGGAGGGCTGAGGTCTTCTGCCAGCATTCAGTGGGTGCTCTATAGGAGCACTTCCACGTGTAGATGTATTTCTGATGTATCTGTGGGGAGGAAGGTGATCTCCGTGTCTTACTCTTTTGCCGTCTTCTGCAACCGGCAAGGTTTTAGTTTTTTATTAAACTCTTTAAAAGAATACTTTGCTGAGTGATTTTTAAAAGACTACTTGTGTTAGGTTCATTGCTTTGACATATTTGTACTAATTTTTCTAGTGTCTATTTATAGAAAGAAGGTGACATGAATAAAAGTGGCTGGGACATTCATTCTTTCATTGAACCTTTCATGGAATTGCCCTGCCAAGTCCTTGGGATGTAAAGATTAATTCCTGATCCTGAGTGAGAAAAACAAATAAGTGATTCACTAATACAGGCTATAAAGACTCAGGTATAGTTGTTGTGGGTACAGAGAGCTGCAGAAACACATACTAGGGAACAGATGCTTCTTCTGCTGGGGTCATCCTGTGCAGGAAAGGAAGGAGCTGATTGCAGGATAAAGGAAGGGACTTCTAGCCAAAGGAGGAAGCAGTGCAAAATTAGGATGAGTAAGAGGGCATGGGTGCCCAGGTGTCAGGCCAGAATTTTGCAGGAGTTGCTAAGAAAGAAGCCAGGAAAGGTTAGGGCCAGACTGTGAATTCTCAGCCAAGAGAGTGACTTTATCCTGTGGGCAGTGGGACCTATAGAGGATCTTAATCAGGTGAGTAATGTGGCCCACTTTATGTTCTAGAGCCGGGACTTCGGTGGTGATGGGGTCAAAGACAAAATGTAAGGAAGAGACCTGTCAAGGGCAGTTCCCATACTCTGGACAAAAGATGGTGAGGGAGTGAAGCAGGGCATTAACTGTGACAGCAAAGTTCAGAGTCCACCACACATTTGGAAGGCAGAATGGAAGATTGACTGGGTGTGAAGAATAACTGGGTGGGGGAGGGGAGCACCTGCTGAGCTAGTAAAGAGAAGACTATGCTGTTATATTTGTTCATTTTGGTTTTTTGGTAACTATGGTTGGAGAAAGGAGATTCTGTTAATTAATTTAGGAAAAAGGATGGAGCAAAGAGTTCTTTGTTACTGGTTTTCTGGAGAATTGTAAACCCTCTGAGGTTGTTGGGTGAAATAAGGTGTAATAGAACCTGACTTAACAGAAGCCTCTAGGCTTTTGATTTCTGAGACTACAGAACACTTAATTATATCATCAAAGTCAGTAGGGTCTAGTATAAAGTGGCCCATTGGAGGAAAGCCCCTCAAAGGGAGTGGGAAGAATCATCTAAGGTATGTTTGGGGTAAAATGTTAGAATAACAGGTGTTAGAGGGTTTTTCTCACTTTTTTAACATTATGTTTTTAATGTATTTGTACAGAAGTCATTATAATATGGAAGTAGTCACAGATGAATCCTCTAGTTGTAAAACTGATTTCCGCTCAAACATTCATAACAGTAAAGTTGTCTTTCACCAACAACATAACATGAATGCATTTCAAATCGACTGCAAGTTGAAATTGTAAACCTTACAAAGGTGCAGGAATTCATGAATTCAGAGCAAGGTTGAGAACCATTCAAACCATAAGCACAAATCAAAGAACTACTGAGTAGAGTAGGCACAGATTTCTTTAAAAAGACTTAAAGCAATGACTGTAACAATGATTGATAAATTTGACTTTGTTAAAATTGAGAATTTCTCTCCACCCAAAGACACCATGAAGAGAATGAAGGGCAAAATACAGACTGGAAGAAGAAATTCTCAATTCATCTCTCTGACCAAGGACTCACATCCAAAATGTATGTGTATTGTGTAAAATTAATAAGAAAAAGACAATTTAATTTAAAAATGCACAAAAGTTTTGAATAGGCACTTTCTAAAAGAGGATCTCTGTATGGCCAGTACGCATATAGAAAGGTGTTCAATGTTATTAGTCAGTGGAGAGTCACAGGCTCTAGAGCACAGGTTCAGTAGTTGTGGCACACGGGCTTAGTTGCTCCGCGGCATGTGGGATCTTCCCAGGCCAGGGATCAAACCCATGTCCCCTGCATTGGCATGGCAGGCGGATTCTTAACCACTGCGCCACCAGGGAAGCCCCGTGGTAAGTTTTGAAAATAGGAAGTATGAGTCCTCCTACTTTGTTCGTCTTTTTCAAAATTGGGTTGTCTATTCTGGGTCCCTTGTAAGTCTTTATGAATTTTAGAATCAGCTTGTCAGTTTCAAGAAAGAAGTCAGCTGTGGATCTGATAGTCAGTGATTTTTTTTTTTTTTTTTTTTTTTTTTTTTTTTTTTTTTTTTTTTTTGCGGTACATGGGCCTCTCACTGTTGTGGCCTCTCCGGTTGCGGAGCACAGGCTCTGGACACGCAGGCTCAGCGACCATGGCTCACGGGCCTAGCCGCTCCGTGGCATGTGGGATCTTCTCGGACCGGGGCACGAACCCATGTCCCCTGCATCAGCAGGCGGACTCTCAACCACTGCGCCACCGGGGAAGCCCTAGTCAGTGATTTTTAATACTATATTCATTGAGTTGTACAACCATTACCACAATTAATTTTAGAACATTTTTATCACCTCAAAAAGAAACCCTGTATCCATTAACAGTGACACCTCATGTCCCCTCATCCTCCCATCTTTGACTTAGGCAAGTACTAATCTACTTTCTGCCTGTTCTGGACATTTCCTTTAAGTAGAATCATATAATATGTGGTCTTTTGTGACTGGCTTCTTTCACTTAGTATAATGTTTTTTTTTTTTTTTTTTTTTTTTTTTTTTTTTTTTTTTTTTTTTTGCGGTATGCGGGCCTCTCACTGTTGTGGCCTCTCCCGTTGCGGAGCACAGGCTCCGGACGCGCAGGCTCAGTGGCCATGGCTCACGGGCTTAGTTGCTCCGCGGCATGTGGGATCTTCCCGGACCGGGGCACGAACCCGTGTCTCCTGCATCGGCAGGCGGATTCTCAACCACTGCGCCACCAGGGAAGCCCTCACTTAGTATAATGTTTTAAGTGTTCATCCCTGTTGTAGCATGTAACAGTACTTATTTCCTTTTTATGGCTGAATAATACTCCATTGTGTGGATATGCCACATTTTATTTATCTACTCATCAGTTGATGGACATTCAGGTACAAGTTTTTTGTGCAGATGTATGTTGTAATATTTTTTTTTGTTTTGGTATATAACTAGGGGTTGAATTTCTCGGTAATATGGTATAATTTTTTGAGGAACCAGCAGACTTTTCCAGGCTGTACCATTTTATAATCTCATCGCAGCATATGGGGGTTCCCATATTTCTCCATCTTCCTCCAACACTTGTTATTATCTTTTTGATTATAGCCATTCTAGAGAAGTTATAATAAAGCATTCTCCTGAGTGTGAGGTGATATTGTGGTTTTGGTTTGCATTTCCCTGATGGCAGATGATGTCAAGCATCTTTTCATGTGGTTATCAGGCATTAGTATATTTTCTTTGGAGAAAGGTCTGTTCAGATCCATTGTCCATTTTTTAATTGGGTTATTTGCCTTTTTACTACTGAGTTATAGAAGTTCTGTATATATTCTTATTATAAGCCCCTTATCATATATATGATTTGCAGAAGTTTTCTTCTATTCCGTAGGTTGTCTTTTCCATTGAAATGCAGTTTGCAGTTGCTTTTTTTCTTTGGTGTATTTATCTTGTATCAGCACCCTTACTGAACTCACATATTAGGAGGGTCTAGGAGGTTTTTTGATAGATTTCTTGGGATTGTCTATGGAAACCATCATGTCATTTGCAAATAGTGATAGGTTTATTTCTTCTTTCTGTATGGCTTTTATTTCCTTTTCTTGCCTTCTTGCATTGACTAGAATTTTCAATACAGTGTTGTATAAGAGTGGTGAGAGCGGACATTGTTGTTCTCAATAATAGGGGCAATGCATTGTTCATTTTTTCTTTTAGCATTAGTTGTAATGATGTTTGCTGTATTTTTTTTTTAATAGTTGCTTGTTATATAATTGAGAAAGTTCCCCTGTATTCCCTTTTTTTTTTTCTGAGAGTTTTACTCATGAACAGGATTGCTTTTTATCAGATAATTTTTTCTGTATAGATTGGTGTGATGGTGTGAATATGTATTTTATCAGTTTGTTAATATTGTGGGTTACATTGATTCTAGAATATTCAACTAAGGATTTTTGTGCCTACATTCATGTATTGGTCTATAGTTTTTTTCTCTTGTACTATCTTTTCCTGGTTTTTGCATCAGGGAAGTACTAGCTTCATAAAGTAAATTGGGAAGTGCTCTTTATTCTTGTGTTGTTTTCCAGAAGAGATTGTGTTAATTTTTCTTTAAACATTTGGTAGAATTCTCTCATGAAACAATCTTAGCCAGGAGATTTCTTTTTCATGAGGTTTTAAATTACGAGTTTAATTTCCTCAATAGTCACAGGGCTATTCAAATTATCTATGTCATTTTGGGTGAGTTGTGTGCTTTCGAGGAATTGGTCCATTGACACACGAAGCAGGGCTCCTCACTGCTGCTGGGCAGAGGTGGAAGTTTCAGCTCCTCTCTAGGCCTTCACTGATACTACTATGCCTTCTTGCTGTTCTCCACATGTCCTGACACCACTGGGAGGGGATGGCCTTCTTACCCCTGGAGGGCAGCGAAAGTCCTGACTCTCTACTAGGCCTTGTCTCATACCATCCTGGTGGAGATGAGAAGGGGAGCCTTGTTACTGTCATGGCAGTAGAAGTCCAGGCTCTCCAGGTGGTCTTCATAGACACTGAGGCAGGGCAAGGTGGGGGAGTCTTACACCTACCTGGCAAGGGAAGAAAATTCTGCCTTTGATATCATCCCTGTAGGAGTTAGGGTGGGGGGTAAGGGGAGGGAGTAAGGGGGGTAACCTGTAATGTTGAGGCACAACAGTACAGCCTGGTGAGAGGGAAAGTTCAGGCTCCCTACTTGGCTTATCTTGTTGTGGGTGGGGATGAGCCACAATTTTTTCTGTGGATTTTGGCTGGAGTGCCATGTTTTGCTCTGCTGCTCTTTTCTTGGCTTTCTGAAAAGAGCAGGAACTTTTTTGTCAGCCCCCATTGGTATTTCTGGATTACTGGCTGCTTCAGCTCTGTGTCCACGTGATATATATGAGGCAAAAGGATAACCCATGTTGTTCTACGGGTCCCAAGGTGCCTCCCTAGCTAGTGTGCCTTCTCTCCATGCTCAGAGTCTTTTTTTTTTTTTTTTAATTATTTATTTGGCTGCTCGGGTCTTAGTTGTGGCACGCGGGATCTTTGATCTTCGTTTTGGCAGGCGGGTTCTTCAGTTGCGGCATGTGGGATCTTTAGTTGCGGCATGTGAACTCTTTGTTGCAGCATGCATGTGGGATCTAGTTCCCTGACCAGGAATCGAACCCGGGCCCCGTACATTGGGAGTGTGGAGCCTTAGCCACTGGACCGCTGGGGAAGTCCTACCTTCAGAGTCTTTTGTTTGTTTCATATATGATGTCCAGGGTTTTTAGTTGCACTTAGCTGGAGCAGTAGGAGCAGTTCATCTACTTGATTTTACTGGAGTGGTAGTTGGACTGGGATTGATTTTTTTTTTTTTTTTTTTTTTATGGAAGAAAACATAGGGTGGAAATTCAGATGCATATATTGGCCAGTTAGACACTTAAGTTAATTTTGGGTCAGTTACTTGGAAGTGACAATTTAACTATGTCTTTTTCCTCCAGAGAGTAATTTTCCTTGTCATTGTTCAGTAAAACCAAACCCTCGTTAGTTTTAGATCTCTTAAGAAGCTTGACAATGCAATGAATTAATTTATTTCTGCATTTATATATAAATGCATAATAATTCTAAATTTCTGGTTTAGTATGTGAAGAAAACAATTTATTGTAGTGAAAGATTAGTTTTATGGAGGGGACTAACTCAGTTTTTCTAATGGTTGTCAGAGATGTTGAAGCTGTGGATTTTTTTCTAAAAGAAAAAAAAGGCACTGTGCATGGTGGTTAAGAACTATGTAAGGAAAGTTTGTGAAAGTCTTGAAATGTACAAAAAGGATTATGGGGTGTCTTCATTGGAAACTAGGTGGTCTAAAGCATGTTTCCTGGAGATCTACAGCTTTTATTATTATTATTTATTTATTTATTTTGCGGTACGCGGGCCTCTCACTGTTGTGGGCTCTCCTGTTGCAGAGCACAGGCTCTGGACGCGCAGGCTTGGCCATGGCTCACGGGCCTAGCGGCTCTGCGGCACGTGGGATCCTCCCGGACCGGAGCACGAACCCGTGACCACTGCATCGGCAGGCGGACTCTCAACCGCTGTGCCACCAGGGAAGCCCAGCTTTTATTATTTTTTGATTTATTTTATAATGTTGTAAGTTGTGAATAACTCACAGCAGTGCAAATTACTCTTGGCCTTAGACATGCAAATGAATTTTATTGGTTGGAGGTACTGTTGATTTCTTTTCCTCTTTTGTGGGGGAAGCAGGTTTTGGATCTGTTAAGCAAATCCATTTCACCATTCCTGATTGCCTGTATGTTTGTGTTCTTTGGATTCACTTTTGAACCAGATGAAACATCTTATTTATTCCATAATTAATTAATGAGTTACATAAAATCATAGACAGGTGTTCATTTTATATTTGTATGGGAGACACAGTGTTATCTTTTTGTTTGTTTGAATTATCCTTTTAACAGCTTGAACTGTGATGTGCTTGAAACCCACTGTAGCACTTACTGTCATTGTGATTTTCTGTACTACTTACTACAGCTAGGTAGGTTTTGGTTTTCTCATCCTTGTTTTATAGATAAAGAAAAGGAAGCTTTTAAGAAGTCATATAATTTGCCAAGAGCTGGAGGTGTTAGAGAACCCAGTGCTTTCTGACTTTTAACCCTTTATGCTCAGCCGACTTCCTTCCTTGCTTTAGATGTTACTGTCGCCCCCAAATCTGGCAACTGTGGACTAAGGAGTACTTATGTTAGAATACACTTTTATCACATCATTTTTGAGCTTAAGAACTTTCAACTCTTGATTATTGCAGGATAAAAACCGTACTTCTTAGGCAGCCATTCAAGACTCACCACAGTCAGTCAAGCCCAAACTAATAATAATACTGTCCCAAACTTTATATAGAAGCAAGGCAAACAAACACCTATTGTGTTTCTCGGATGGGCCACCACTCAATGTGTATCTCCAGTGAACTGCACTGGAGATGGAAGACATATCTTCCAGTTCCTTATAAACTATAACGGGGAAGTCAGAATATATTAAAAGACTGTCAGTATAAAAATAGCACATGCTGATCAATGAGCAGTATAGATACTGAAATGCTTTTGGAGTTCAAAAAAGCAGCTTCATGGAGCAGATGTATTTGGAGCTTGGTCTTATCAAGATGGTAGGATTTCGATAATTGTCACATCTGGGGAGAGAACCTTTGTAGTGAGGAAGCTCGTGAGTGAAAGGAATGGAGGAGGTTGTTGGACATGTATGGAAAGGTGGTGTTGATGGCAGTGAGTAGTTTATGTGGAGGGAACCTTTTCCGAAGGCCAGGGTCTATTCCCTGTCTCAAAACGTGTCTTCAAAAGCTGCAGCATAATGCTTTAACTAACTGAATTTGTGCTAGGTCTCTGTTCTTTGAAACTAGAGTTGTTTGAAATGACCCCCAAACTATTTTAGGACCTACCTAGGTGATAAGGTTGGGTGATCATGTTGGTTAACATTACTTTTAGTAATGCAACATCAGAATAAATATAGTATTTCAAGTAACCAGTCTGAAGGAGATAGTATTCTTTATATTGGGCAAGCTTTGGTAAATATGTATTTTTAAAGGTCTTCTTTTGTACCTGAACTCACTATGTCATTTTATACTCAGTCTCCTGTATTCTGTAGGGTTTGAATCATTCCTGACTCGCTAAAGCATAACAGTTTTTTGGTCATCTGGGCTCCCATTTAAAAACGAAACAAGGGACTTTCCTGGTGGTCCAGTGGTTAAGACTCCGTGCTCCCAATGCAGGGGGCCTGGGTTCGATCCCTGGTCAGGGAGCTACATCCTGCGTGCCTCAACTAAGAGCCCTCATGCCGCAACGAAGATCCTGAGTGCTGCAACTAAGACCTGGCACAGCCAAATAAATAAATAAATATTCTTTTAAAAAGGAACATTACATCAATGAATTAAAAAAGATAAAAACAAAACAAAACTTTAACTTTTATTGTGATTTTGTAAATAACATGCATTTTGGAAAATAAAAAATGTATAAAGAACAGATCAAAATCACGTTACTCAGGTAACTAGTCACCATTCTTTATTAATATTGCACTGCTTTTGTTTATGTAGTTGCATATACAATTTTGTAGTTCTACTCTTTTCAGTTAATTTTATAAGGATTTTCCCATGTCATAAGATTTTTTGGAAAATATAGCTTCTGTTAACATGTAAACATATTACAATACATGTTTGTTATTGTTTTTTCCCTTTAAGTGAAAACAGAATAATTTACTTACTATATTTTAAGTGCTTTTTTTTCACTTAATGCATCATGGCTAGCTTTCTAAATGACAGCTTATATTGTTGTATTTCATTTTTCACCGGCTACTTTGAATTCCATTGTAGACATATACCATCATTTAGCTATTTCTCTATTGATGGGCATTTATACTATTTCTAATTTTCACATACAAGTAGAATTTCAGTGAGCATGTAAATTTTATTTATTTATTTAATTGAAATATCATTGGTTTACAGTTATTAGTTTCAGATGTACAACATAGTGATTCAATACTTTTATAGATTATATGCCATTTAAAGTTGCTATAGGGACTTCCCTGGTGGTCCAGTGGTTAAGACTCTGCGCTTCCACTGCAGGGAGCATGGGTTTGATCCCTGGTCAGGGAACTAAAATCCTACATGCCATGCAGCTTGGCCAAAAATAAATGAAGAAAGAAAGGAAGGGAGGGAGGGAAGGAGGGAGGCGGGAGAGAGGGAGGGAGGGAGGAAGGAAGTAAGTTAGGAAGTTATTATAAAATATTGGCTCTATTCCCTGTGCTGTACAATATATCCTTGTAGCTTATTTATTTTATACACAATAGTTTATATCTCTTAATCCCCTACCCCTGTCTTGCCCCACCTCCCTTCCCTCTCCCCATTGGTAATCAGTAGTGTGTTCTTTACATCTGTAAGTTTGTTTCTGTTTTGTTATAGTCATTCATTTCACTTTTTAGATTCCACATGTAAGTGATAACATACAGTATTTATCTTTCTCTGACTTATTTCACTAAACATAATACCCTCCAGGTCCATCCATATTGTTGCAAATGGCAAAATTTCATTCCTTTTTAGGGCTGAGCAATACTCCATTATATATATATACATATAAAATACACACCACATCTTCCTTATCCATTCGTCTGTTGATGGACACTTAGATTGCTTCTATATCTTAGCTATTGTGTATAATATGCAGTAAACATAGGGATGCATATATCTATTCAAATTAGTGGTTTTGGTTTTTTTTTCTCGGGTAAATACCCAGGAGTGAAATTGCTGGATTGTATTGTATTTCTACTTTTCGTTTTTTGAGGAACCTCCATACTGTATTCTATAGTGGCTGCACCAGTTTGCATTCCCACTAGCAGTGTACTATGTCTCCCTTTTCTCCACATCCTTGCCAACGTTTGTTATTTGTGTTCTTTTTGATGATAGTCATTCTGACAGGTGTGACATGATATCTCATTGTGGTTTTGACTTGCATTTCTCTGATGATTAACCATGTTGAGTACCTTTTCAGGTGCTTGTTGGCCATCTGTATGTCATCTTTGGAAAAATGTTTAGGTCTTCTGCCCATTTTTTAATCAGGTTGTTTGTTTTTTGACATTGAGTTTTATGAGCTGTTTATATATTTGGATATTAACCCCTTATCAGTCATATCACTTGCAAATATTTTCTCCCATTCAGTAGGTTGTCTTTTTGTTTTGTTGGTGGTTTTCTTTGTGCAAAAGCTTTTAAGTTTAATTAGGTCCCTTTTGTTTATTTTTGCTTTTGTTTCCTTTGCCTGAGGAGACAGATCCAAAAATTGTTGCTATGATTTAGGTCAGAGAGTGTTCTGCCTAGGTTTTCTTCTAGGCGTTTTATGGTTTCCAGTTTTAACGTATAGTTTTTAAATCCATTTTGAGTTTATTTTTGTATATGGTGTGAAAAAATGTTGTAATTTCATTCTTTTACATGTAACTATCCAGTTTTCTGAGCATCACTTACTGAAGAGACTGTCTCTTCCCCACTGTATAATCTTGCTTCCTTTGTTGTAGATTAATTGACTGTAATTTTTTGGGTTTATTTCTGGGCTTTCTATTCTGTTCCTTTGATCCTATATTTCTGTTTTTGTGTCGGTACCATACCATTTTGATTACTGTAGCTTTGTAGTATAGTTTGAAGTCAGGGAGCCTGATTCCTCCAGTTCCGTTTTTCTTTCTCAAGATTGCTTTGGCCAGTAGGCATTTTTGTACATAAATTTTTTTCCTCACTTTGATGAGTATTTTTGTAGGACAGATTATTAGAAGAATTATTGGGTAAAAATCTATTTGCCTTTAAAATTTTTCCAGCTATGCTGAATTGCTTTTTAAAAGGTCTCTATCAGTTTATATTCTCAGTATGTTTAAGAGTCCCTGGGTCCCCATACCCTCACTTTTGCTAGGTATTGGGGTGGCCAAAAACTTCGTTTGGGTTTTTCCATAAGATGTTACAGAAAAACCCAAACGAACTTTTTGGCCAACCCAATATTATCCTTGTCAAACATGGAAGGGTAGTAGTTGGAAACATGACATCACATTGCTTTAATTTGATTTCTTTGTTTTTTTAGTGTTTCATATGTGACTGTTTTCTTTGCTCATTTTTTCTATTGCTATATTTTATTCTAATTCTTAATGCTTTCATATTTTACATATAACTCTTTAATTCATTTGGAATTTTGATATTATGGAATGAAAACTGCTTGATTCTGAAGGAGTTCAAGGGCTGGTGGGCCTTGAAATTATGTGTTGGAAAAATTTAGACAATAAAAATAAATTTTGCTGCTTTTGGAAAGTAGTCCATTTCAAATTCATTTTAAAACTTAGTTTATTATTCCCCAATTCTATAAAGTTTGTTGGGGAAAAAAGAGAATCCTGCCAACAAAAAGACCCCTCTTTACCAATGTAGAAGGGAGAAAAAACTTGATATATTGGGTATGCATGTGAGATAACATGCATGTAGATAGTTCAGGAGAGACTACAAACTTTGAGTAGAATTTCATTCATCTTTGCAGTAAAATCGAGATTTAATGTTTCTTTTATATTTTTGAGTGACAAGTGAATATCCCCTGTGATAGTCTGCTGTACACCTGGTGATAGATTCCTGAGTTAATTTCAGAGGTATGTGTTTATCGTTACGAGAGTCAGAAGGTCTGTGACTTCGCATTGTGAAATCTGGAGACAAAGATTACCTAATTCCTGACCAAAGGGTTTGGTGTATGTTTTTAAGGAGACACACCGTGGTAGGCGGAAAATAGCTTTCCAAAAGAGATCCAAGTCCTGATCTCTGGTAACCTAATATGGCCAAAAGGGTCTTTGCAGATGTGATTAAATTGGAAGTCTTGAGCTGGGGCAGTTAACCCTGGATTATCTGGTTGTATCCTAAATGCAATCAAATATACCCTTTTAAGAGGGAGGTAGAAGGAGATGGTACACACAGAGAAGAGGATTAGGCAAGGTGACCCACCATGGAGGCAGAGATTAGAGTGATGTGGCCACAAGTCAAGGAATTCTCGCACCATCAGAAGCTGGAGGAGGCAAAGAATGGATTCTCCCCTAAAGCCTCTGAAGGGAGTGTGGCTTGACACCTTGATTTCAGTATTGGCCTACTAATACTGATTTCAGACTTTTTGCCTCTAGAACTGTGAAAGAATAAATTTATTACGGTGTTCTAAGCCACCAAGTAATTTGTTATAGCAGCCATAGGGGGGGAAATATGTCACCTAAGGAGAGGAGAGCATTAGCTCTCTCCCCTTTATTAAACTAAGAACATTTCATTTAATTTACCCTTATATTAATTAGTGGTAATAACACTTGGCTCTTGGCTTCTCTCTGTTAATGACTATCATTTATTTGTTACCATGATTAACAGAGGTTAAAGTTAAATAGGTTACAAAGTGACTTTAAATTAAAAAAGAAAATTTAACCTCAGTGGTATTTATAAAGTTGATGGTGATGTATTTTGACTACTTTTTTAAACCTGAAAAGTAGAATAATTTATAATCATTTAATATCATGAAGTTCTTTTCAGATTTGCTTTTGGATTGCAAAGAATAAAGTCTGTTTCTCTTACTAGTGAAGCTGTGTAATAGTTACTAGGTACTTATTAACCAGTTTGAATGTTTGATACAATTTTTTTTTCTGCAATGGAAAGAATTTCAAGTTCATAGCATTTTGTTAAAATTTTCCTCATTTTACAAGTTTTAATTTTTTTTTTTTTGCGGTACGCGGGCCTCTCTCTGTTGTGGCCTCTCCCGTTGCGGAGCACAGGCTCCGGACACGCAGGCTCAGTGGCCATGGCTCATGGGCCTAGCCGCTCCGTGGCATGTGGGATCCTCCCGGACCAGGGCACGAACCTGTGTCCCCTGCATCAGCAGGCGGACTCTCAACCACTGCGCCACCAGGGAAGCCCTCTAATTTTTTTTCAACCAAGTAGCAGATTATAACTAATGCCATAATTGAACTTATGACTTTTTTCATTGACAAGTAATTTCTTATGTTTTTGATGAACTAACTATGTGTAGATTTAGAGTTATTAGAAAACCTATTTTTCCAGTTTGCTGAAAAATTTATTTTCCTTGTTTTATGTTTTTTTTTAAAGAAGATAATTAATCTCTTTTCCCAATTCTATGTTTGTCTCTTTGAGAATTTTTTGTTTTGTTAGAATTTTCAGGACTCTAACCACACTCATTTTAAAGTTCTGCTTTTTTAGTTTCCTAGTCATGTAGTTTTATTTTTATTCATATTTCTGTTTTCCTGTTTTCTTTAATAATACCTTTATTTTATTTTATTTTATTTTATTTTATTTATTTATTTTTTTGCAGTACGCGGGCCTCTCACTGTTGTGGCCTCTCCCGCTACGGAGCACAGGCTCCAGACCCACAGGCTCAGCGGCCAGGGCTCACAGGCCCAGCCGCTTTGCGGCATGTGGGATCTTCCAGGACCAGGGCACAAACCCGTTTCCCCTGCATCGGCAGGTGGACTCTTAACCACTGCGCCACCAGGGAAGCCCCTAATAATACCTTTATTTTAATATCTTAAATTGACCGCTTAGTTTATGTTCTCTTAAGTATTATTATTTTAGACAATGTATATGAGTACAGCTTTGTATGAATTCCATAACTTTTGATATGCAACATCTTTAAATTTTTTCCTTAATATTCTGTTACTGTTTTTAAACTTCGGTGGACGGATTATTATTATTATTATTTTTTTTGCGGTACACGGGCCTCTCACTGTAGCGGCCTCTCCTGCTGCAGAGCACAGGCTCCGGACGCACAGGCTCAGTGGCCGTGGCTCACGGGCCCAGCCGCTCCGTGGCATGTGGGATCTTCCCGGACCAGGGCATGAACCCGTGTCCCCTGCATCGGCAGGAGGATTCTCAACCACTGCGCCACCAGGGAAGCCCTGGAGGGCTTATTAAAAGTATAGATGCTCTAACTCCACTCTTGATCTATTAAATGAAAATCTCTGGGTGTAGGGCTTAAGCTTCTGTATTTTAAACAGAAATCTGAGTGCATGCCAAATTTGAGAACTACAAGTCTTGTTTATCCTTTAATTTTTTAAAAAATTAATGCAACATTATTTAAGAGTTTAGAAATTTACAGTATTAGGATTCTTTGTTTTGAATTCATTATTAATTATTGGTTTTGTTGTGTTATAATCAGAAAATATGCCCTGTAAATTAATTGAGATTGACATTGTGGCTTAACAGACAACTGATTTTTGTAAATAATCTCCACTATTTGAAAAAAAGTTAGGCTATGACATTTGGTTTCTATTAATTAAAAAAAAATTGAGATGAAATTCACAAATCATAAAATTAACCATTTTAAAGTGGACAAATCAGTGGCATTTAGTACATTCACACTGTTGTGCCACTACTTCCTCTATCTAGTTCCAAAACACATCACCCCAAAAGGAAACCCTGTTACTACCTTTTTCTCCCCAGTCCCTGGAAACCACCAATCAGCTTTCTGTCTCTATGAGTTCCCTTTTCTGGATATTTTATATAAATATGTATATAAACATATATATAAATATGTGAACTTTTGTGTCTTGCTTCTTTTACTTAGCATACTGTTATCAAGGTTCATCCATGTTGTAGCATGTATCAATACTTCATTCCTTTCATAAAAAAATTTATTTATTTATTTTTGGCTGTGTTGGATCTTCGTTTCTGTGCGAGGGCTTTCTCTAGTTGCAGCAAGCGGGGGCTACTCTTCATCGCGGTGTGCGGGCTTCTCATTGTCGTGGCTTCTCTTGTTGCGGAGCATGGGCTCTAGACGCGCAGGCTCAGTAGTTGTGGCTCATGGGCTTACTTGCTCCGCGGCATGTGGGATCTTCCCGGACCAGAGCCCGAACCCGTGTCCTCTGCGTTGGCAGGCAGATTCTTAACCACTGCGCCACCAGGGAAGCCGCCCCCCCTTTTTTTTCTGCATTCATTTTTAAGGCTGAGTAATATTTCCTTGTATGTATATATAATACTACAGTTTGTTTATCCATTCATCCATTGAAGGGCATTTAGGTCGTTTCTACCTTTTGGCTGTGGTAAATAGTGCTATTATAAACAGTAGTGAACAAGTATTTGAGTACCTAGCTCCAGTTCTTCTGGGTATATACCTAGGAGTGAAAATGCTGGATAATAAAGTAAATCTATGTTTAACTTTTTGAGGAATTGCCAACCTGTTTTCCCACAGCAGCTGCACCATATTACATTCTCATTAGCAGTGTATGAGGCTTCCAGATTTTCTGCATCTTCACCAATACTTGTTATTTTCCATTTTAAAAATTATAGCCATTCTTGTTGGGTATGTAGTGGTATCTCATTGTGGCGTTGATGTGTGTTTCCCTAATGATAATGACATTGAGCATTTTTCACGTGCTTATTGACTGTATATCTTCTTTGGAGAAATGTCTGTTTAAGTCCTTTGCTCACTTAAAAAAGTTGTTTGTCTTTTTGTTGTTGAGTTGTAAGAGTTCTTTAATATTCTGGATACCAGACCCTTGATTTGCCAAAGTTTTCTCCCATTATGTGGGTTGTTTTTTCACTTTCTTGATAGTATTCTTTGATGTACAGAAGTTTTAAATTTTGATCAAGTACAACTCATTTTGTTTTTTATCTTTTGTTGTGGTTTCAGTGTCATACCTAAGAATCCATTGCCAAATCTAAGGTTGTGAAGATTTACCCATATGTTTTCTTCTAAGAGTTTTATAGTTTCAGCTCTTACATTCAGGTCATTGATCCTTTTTGAGTTAATTTTTGTCTGTGGTATAATACAGACGTCAGTTCATTCTTTTGTATATGGATATCCAGCTGTTCTAGTACCATTTGTTTCAGATTATTCTTTTCCCATTGAATGGTTTTGGCACCCTTGTCAAAAATCAGTTGGCCATAGAGGTATGGGTATATTTCTGTATGGGTATATTTCTGGACTCTCACTTTTATTCCATTGATCTGCATGTCTTTTCTTATGCCAGTACCATACTGTTTTGATTACTATAAGCTTTGTGGTAAGTTTTGAAGTTGGGAAGTGTGAGTCTTCCAACTTTGTTCTTTATTACTGTTTGGCTACTTGGGACTCCTTGCAATTCCATATGAATTTGAGGATCAGCTTTTCCATTTCTGCAAAACAGGCTGTTGGAATTTCAAAAGAGATTGCATTAAATCTGTAGTTTATTTTAGGGGGACAACTTTCATTCTTTCACCATTGAGTATGATGTTAGCTGTAGGTTTTATAAAATTCCCTTATTTTTCTTTTAAATCTTTAAAATTTTTCTAAATAGAGTTAAAGTTGCTCAACTTTAAATAGGCTAACTTAAAATTTTTTGCCAGTTTATGGGAAGTTGTCTCAAAATTGAGAACAGAATAAATTTTTGTACGGTAATAATTTGGTCCTCACGTGGTCAGGAATATACAGAAAGCATTTATGGAAAAGGGGAGAAAAGGGCACAGGACCTTCAGAGCTTATTGAATACAGGGTTTTACTCCCTGAACTGTTGCAGTTGACAACTGCATCTACTTCTAAGGCTTCACTTTTTAATATTGGCTTGCAGGAAAACAAACTTTCCCCAGATTGAGCCTTTTAAAATTAAAAATGCTTTTTAATGTGTTAATTTCTTTCTTGGTTTGTAATAAATGTTTATAAATATCAGTAACTTTCTTTTTCTGAGGGCTTTTCTGAGGAGGAAAGAACCATGGAACAATGGCTGCATCAGTAGTTGCTCAGAAAAATGGAAACTCATTTTCTTACAAAAATGGGAATGCCCCCAGAGTCAGAATGCACACTAATCTTGCATTTGGTAAACTGTCTTATTACTTGTCTTCCTTATAGTTATTTTAGTGGCAGATATGCAAAATACTTTTGATGGACCAGGTCTTAAGAAATATATTGCAGAGAGACAGGAGGTGATTACCTTTCCTACTCATTTAAGTTATTTTCAGTTTTCCTGAACATTTTTGGGAAAAATATCCAAGAGCCCTATTAGAATAATTTTGCTTCTTTGCTTCTTTGAGTCTTGCCAGCATTCCTCCCTCCCCTCAAGCTTGCCCCCCATATTGTAACGGAGAATCTTTTGTGCCATGTTTAGCTAATGCATTGAGACTTTTAAGTCACAGAGGTAAGGAAAAGATTAGCTGTGGATCAGTGTGTTGCCTAAAACTTTTTGCATTAAACAAACCATAATTATGCCTTTCTCTCCATCCTCTCTGGAGTTTAAAAAATAGTGTAATGATTTGTTGTCTCTGAATATAGTTGATATTTATGTACAGTATATCTGTGGCCTCACCAGTCAATGGAGAGCAGATGTTTTCTCTTGGAAAATAGTTTTCCTGGAATAGATATTTCTCATTGCTAATTTGTTATATATATGTATACATACATTTATTTATTTCTGAGACAGCCCTGAACAAGGGCAGGATGTGTGTGTGTGTGTGTGTGTGTGTGTGTGTGTGTGTGTGTGTGTGTGTATGTATGAGTCAGCGTTGTCCAGAGAAAGAGAACCAGTAGGAGATTGAGATATTTATACATATCTCTACCTTAAATATTAAAAATTTAAGTTTATTTAAAATTTATGTTTCTTTTTAATACATTCATGTATATGTATATATACGTTTAATATATAACATATTTAGTATATATTATATAATATTCAATTCAAATGCTAATCTTATCCTGAAACACCCTCACAGACACATCCAGAAATAATGTTTAATCTGGGGTACTCCATGGCCAGTTAATTTGACATATAAAATTAGCCATCACAGTGTGCCTCTTACTAGTAAAAGAAAGTGAAGTCTATTATGATCCCTTTTATTTTAGTTAATGTCTTTGGGATAAAGAGAGTGGGTAGATGGAGAAGAAGCTTAGAAGCCACCTAGTTCTCCTGATGTGGGTCACTTGCATCTGGAAGATCTTCTTTGACTCTGTTATCAGTATGTTTCTCATCCTTTACTTCTCTTTATAATTCTCCTTGATTATATTCTTGATAATTTATGAAGCTGAACACAGACTTTTGTATTGATTTCTTCTAAAATGAGATAAAAATATACCTACTTTTATGGTTGGCAGGTGAACATGGATACATGCAAAGGGATGGCAAAATTTGAGAACCCTTTATAGAACAGACTACCAAACTTATTTTTTCATCTTCTGCCATGAATTCTGCCATTGAATTGGCCATAACCCTTAGTTCTGTGAACTTCTTAAAGGGGGTCACTGAATGGACAGTGGAGATGAGTGGCAACAGCTTGTTGTGGCTGCTATTCCTTGGCTTCACCGTTATCCACAGTCTGAATATGAATATGGGCTTTGTGGTTCTGAAAGCTGATTTTCTGGTTTCGTGCGGTGCTCATGACTTCATTCATGCCAACACAATTCACTAGGATTGATTTTTCAGAAGCCAAAGTTCTGTTTATTAATATGCATGGGGAGATGGACCTTTCCAGTCTGATTCATACTCACTGTTGGAGTGTCGTTTTGTGTTGATAATCTAAGTGCTGAACAACATCTAAGTACTGAATGGTGTCTTATCAATTGTAAGAGATTTGACTAGTGCATTAAACGATAATATAATGACTTACAGAAATATAAAAATAAATGTGTTAAGGATTTCATAATCAATGAGAGAACCAGGCAAATGGTATATAACTGGTTCTAAGGAAAGTGAAAAAAAGTCCCACAAATTTGTATGGAGTAAAGGAATGTTGAAACGGACTGCAAACGGAGACAAAAGCTGTCTGTGGGGGAGGGGGAGCCGATGAGCAGTGAGCGAAGTCGGATGAACCCTCTTCCTGACACGATGGCTCTGCATGTCTCTCAGTTACCTACAGTTTATAGATTTGTAAAATTTCACATAGCGGTGGAGTATGATAAGGTGGAAGGGTGTGCTATAAACAGTGCCTAGTTTTCCATGTTTTTTTCCTCTACGTGAGTGGGAGTTAGAGGATATTCCAGGACTGTTCTTCTGGATCCTCTTGGAGCCTGGTAAACCTTTACAGTGGTACCATCACTCTGTTAATTAATGTGGACATATTAAAATAATTTGGTTTTGTAGTGGGAAGCAGCCACATAACACAGGGAGATCAGCTCGGTGCTTTGTGACCACCTAGAGGGGTGGGATTGGGAGGACGGGAGGGGAGACGCAAGAGGGAGGAGATATGGGGATATATGTATATGTATAGCTGATTCACGTTGTTCTACAGCAGAAACTAACACACCATTGTAAAGCAATTATACTCCAATAAAGATGTTAAAAAATAATTTGGTTTTGGATCATTTAAATAATCGATTATATACAGATCCAGGTTTGAACTTTTTTGTAGAAGTTGCTAATTTTCTCTCAGGCACTGGGTCTTTTTGTGGAAAGTTGGAGGTAACTTGGAGTATGGCTGCAAGGAGCAATGGTAAATCATGCTGGTTTTGTATGCTTTTCTCTTATAAACATATAAATATTGAAATTGCTTAAAAATTTTGGGAGCCCTTATTGTGGGGTCGGAAAGAGCCTAAGATTTATAATAATCTGAATTACTTACCTTATACATATACAAGGACGTGTAAACTATGATTTTATAATCTAACTTCCTTTTAATTCCTTCTGAACATTTTAAAGTATGTTTAAACAGAATAATTTTTAAATTAACATACATGTTTTATACAATTGGGTGTAGTATTTCTCTCTTAGCCAGAATAAATGTTGAACGATTCTTTCCTTTTCATGACAGATGACTTTTCCTAATATTGTGATGCCCTCTAGTGAATTCAGCCTTTCAGATAAGAAGTTATGAGAGGCAGAATCAGTACAATGAAATCTTCAGAGGGAACATTCTAGTAATTAGAACTGTTTTTCTATGTCTTGTTGAGAAGGCAAGTTTCTGATCTAGGAAGTGTTTAAGCAAAGATTTGATAATCTCCCACGAGTCATTATTGTTGAATTAAGTGAAATTGTTCCATATGACTTCTAAAATCTCCTTCAGCTTCAAGGTTCTAGATTTCATGAGTTATTAGTTTTCAGTTACTGAATACTGAGCATCCACAGTGTTTAGCACTCTGTCCTGAGGGTTGTGAAGGTTTCAAAGGTAGTGTTAAGGCATGGATGTAACTTCAAGTAACTTTTGTCTGCATCAGTTTGGAGAAAACAATAGTAACAAACCTTTGTTGAACACTTACTCTGTTTCTGAAGCTGCTCAGAACAATTTACCTTATGTCTTTTAATTCTCACAATAATCATGAGGTAGGTACCATCTTTAGTTCTGTTTTACGAGTGTAGAAACTGAGACCTAGAGAGGTTAAATAATTTGTTCAAACTCATACAGTAAGTGGTGGAACCAGGACCAGCTTGTATAAAATAATAGTGAATAGGTGAAGGTAATTTTTTAAAAATTTATTTATTTTATTATTTATTTATTTTTGGCAGTGTTGGGTTTTCGTTGCTGCACGCGGGCTCTCTCCAGTTATGGCGAGCAGGGGCCACTCTTCGTTGCGATGCACAGGCCTCTCATTGCGAAGCACGGGGCTCTAGGTGCACAGGCTTCAGTAGTTGTAGCGTATGGGCCCAGTAGTTGTGGCTTGCAGGCTCTAGAGTGCAGGCTCAGTAGTTGTGGCGCACGGGCCCAGTTGCTCCATAGCATGTGGGATCTTCCTGGACCAGGGCTCGAACCTGTGTCCCCTGCATTGGCAGGCGGACCCTCAACCACTGCACCACCAGGGAAGTCTGGTAATTTTTAATTGTTTATAGGTCGATAGGTTGTCTATTGGTTGTCTATTTCAAGCTAGCTCAGATTACTTTTGGATACATTATGCTTTCATTGCTACACTTAAGTGTGTGGTTTCATATTCATTTCATTCAGAAAGTGGTAGTTTACTAATCTGGGCCTAAATATTTTAGTCCATTAACAATTTTTGGTCCATAAGATACTTTTGCTTTGTTTCCTTTAAAGATTTATTATTTATTTATTTATTTATTTTATTTTTGGCTGTGTCAGGTCTTAGTTGTGGCACGAGGGATCTTGTTGCGGTATGCGGGCTTCTCTCTAGTTGTGGTGTGTGACTTTTCTCCTCTCAAGTTGTGGCTCACAGGCTCCAGGGTGCGTGGGCTCTGTAGTTTGCAGCACGCGGGCTCTAGCTGACGCGTGAGCTCAGCTGTGGCACGTGGACTTAGTTGCCCCACGGCATGTGAAATCTTAGTTCCCTGACCGGGATCGAACTCGCATCCCCTGCATTGGCGGGTGGATTCTTTACCACTGGACCAGCAGGGAAGTCCCCGTAAGATACTTATTTCCGAGACTTATTTGACAGACAGAATGATGCAGTCTTACCTTCCTAGTCTACTTTCTGTAAAACATCTATTCTTTGAAGTTTAGGGAATCCTCTGCTCACTTCTATGCTTAAGAATTTTATGACTTTTGGCTTTCAGAGTCATTTACCATCTTCTTTATTGGATCTTAATGCTAGTGTAGCTCTGTCCATTTGGTTTTCATTATCTAGACCAAGTAGAAATTGATTTCTCCATTTGTTGGTAAATTAATTTCATCAGATTGGGAGTGTTGGCTTTTTGATACCCTGGATTTTACCTGTTTGTGGTGTACTCAGGTCAGTGTTAGTCATACAGAGACAGTATAGGATTCATCTTTGATGTGATTGTTGGAAAGAGAAGGTGAGCCATAGAATATATTATGTTGAGATATATAAGGTAGATTTTTCATGTTTCTGGAAACTTGTCTGGTGTCCATTTATGAAACTCTATCTTTGCTCCAAATCATTTGTTCCTAATTTGTATTTAATAAGTTACAGATTAATGGTGACCTTAATGGCCTGACTACTCCTTAGGCTCCATCTCTCCCTTACTTCAGTTCTGTGTTTACCTAAAGACTTGTTATCAATGTGTCTCTTTCTTTATTTTTCCATTTAGGGTTCTAAGTGAGAAATAAGAGAGAATGTGAGAAGGAACAAAATAGCAGCTTTCCTAATGGAAGGGGAGATAAAGTGCCCAGCCTAGGATTTTAAAAAGTCTAGAAGGATTGAGCAGGGCTCTAGAGAAGACTATTTCAATGAAAGCAGGAGCTTAGAAAAATCCCATGTGACTCCATGTGCCTTTTGGCACATCATAAAAAAATAGAATAATTACTTTTTAGGGTTTCTTGGGATATTGTGATCCTCCCCACCCCACCAATTTGTTTTTCCTGTTTCTCTTTGTCTTTCTCCTCCCAGCGTTTTTTCTAGCAGTGAAAATCTCAAAGAGTTATATCAGGGATGGGAATTATGGGATAAGTTGCATTCTGTGTGGCCCAGAATCTGGGAACATAAAGTGAAGTGTTTTGGTGAGAGATTAAAAAAAATAGGTATAAGCTGGTCACATTTGGAAGACAGGGAGGTAAGAGAGGGTCCCCTACAGTTTATACGAGTTAATACAAGAGATCGGGGTATTAAAATACAGTTTTACAAATCATTGTTCCAAGTTAGGCGTTTATTCATAGTGGTTAAAGACTGTGTCGTTATTAGTGCTATTTTTCAGGCATGTATGAGTGAAACTGGCTTTTTGTAGGCTGACCTGAAAACCTGATCACTTATGTATCATATAATTTCTGTGAGAAAATGCATTGTGAATTCCAAACAGCTGACTTACTGCAAGGTTTTGGCATGCTACCTGCTCATAATTTGGGACTCTTGGCTCTGTCCTTTTTTTTTTTTTTTTTGCGGTACGCGGGCCTCTCACTGTTGTGGTCTCTCCCGTTGCGGAGCACAGGCTCCGGACGCGCAGGCTCAGCGGCCATGGCTCACCGGCCCAGCCGCTCCCGGCATGTGGGATCTTCCCGGACCGGGGCACGAACCCGCGTCCCCTGCATCGGCAGGCGGACTCTCAACCACTGTGCCACCAGGGAAGCCCTCTGTCCATATTTTGATAGAATTCCCACCTTGGGGCATTTCTAATCGGTGAACCAAAATTTTATTTGACTATAAATTAGATAAACCTCTGTGGCATAGAGATATGTATGAAAATATATTACTTTAACCCCAAACATCTTAATCTTATTGAACGCCATAAGTTAAGGAAAATTACATTCATTTAAAAAGTTTATAATGAAGTAACTTTGGTAATTAGAAACTACAATAATATTTGGCAATGCAAAGTGATGGAAAGTAGTGGATTTAGGATATATTTTGGAAATAACAGTTGACAGGCTATTGCTAATTTTATTGGATTTGGGGGGTTAGGGAAAGGAAAGAATGAAAGATGACTCCTAGGTTTCTTGGTAGAGAATCTTGGTGGTTGCTGATGCCATTTACAGAGATGGAGAAAAACAAGGGCTGAGTGGTGAGGAGAGGAAAGGGGAAGAAAAATCATGACATTTATTCGGACTGTGTTCAGTTTGATATAACTGTTAGACACTCAAGTGTCAGGTAATCGGCTGCATCTGTGAGTTGAGCTCAGAGGAGAGGATTGTGTTGGAGATATATTTTGGAAAGGTCAGCATGAGGATATTGTAGAGGAAGTGGGGAGGAGGAAAAGGATAGAGAGAAGACAACCAATATCTGAGTGATAGGAAGCCCCAGCATTTCGAGGTCTAGTAGAGGAGGAGGAGCCACAAGGAGACCCCGAGACAGGGAGCAGTGAGGTCAGAAGAAAACCCAGAAAAGTGGTGTCACAAAAGCCAAGAGAGGCAAGCATTTCAAGGAGGAAGTGGCCATTCGTGTGGAACGCTGCCAAGAGGTGGAGTAAAGTGAGGACAGAGGAGTGGCCATTGGATTTGGCAGTTTGAAAATAGACTTTTTTGCTGACGTGGTTTCAGTGGAGTGTTAGAGGCAACAAGCCAGACTGTAGTTGACTGAAGAGGGAGTGGGAAGTGAGGGACTGTGTGTCATTATGATGCATTTCTCTATTGGGCAGATGTTCACTTAATGTTCAAAACCCATTCAGTAAGCTTGGAGGTTTGCATTATCCATAAATGGCTGTAGGAAGTTAGCATTGGCCTTTGCCTCCCAGTAATTTTTCTTTGGTTAGCATTTGATTGTTAATTTAAAAGCTTCTGAATTTCATAGGTGGCTTCCATTTTAGAGTAAAATTGGATGTTCAATCTGTGTTAACTTATAGAGTTAATATTATATTAAGTTAAAACTTAAGAGTATTTACCTTTTCAGGAAAGTAATTATAAGCCTTGAAAATTATGCCAGGACTATTTCATCTTGAAACACTTAGAAATTCATTTTGGTTTTTTGTAATTACAGTGTTTCAGTAAGCAACATCTAAACGGGGATTGCATTTGGCAGTTATGTACATGTTCTTGTTCTAAACTAAGCACAGTTTCTGTGGTTTAGATTTTTCCTTTATAAATAGAATTTTAATCAGCGTAGCTTAAATTTTTTCCAGACATGTTATAATTAGCACTGGCTACGACTTAACCCTAAAATGTGCGTAATAAATTTAATAATATTTTATAAGTACTCCTGCTATTAAATGAAAGTAAACAGGAATTATTTGAATATTTAGAAAATTCTCTGGTTTATGTTTTTCTGTTACAGTGTGGAAAGCAAATATGGCTACTTAAAAAGAAGTTGATACATTACCTGCTTGGTCTATCACTGGGAATGATGTTACTTACATTTTGGAGTCAAATTATATTTGGGGGTCACATGGTCTTGTATACCATGATAGCTCATTCATATATTCTTCTGAGTATAGTATGTATTAATGCAGTTACTGGCAAAAAAAGTATTATTGTAGGATGTACTTGCCAAGTGTGATTGGTCTGCCAGTTCAGGCCCACTGCACTGACCGACACATGGACCTCTTAAAAATTCTAACGACAAGCAATTTGGTTTATAGGAAATTGTTTGGAGAGCTGTTAAGAAGCACATCTGGGTCTCAGTTTTTAATTTCCTAGGTTATCACAAACAAGTCTGAAAAAATGATACTGCTAAGAGGACTTAGGAGACATGATGACTTAAATGTAATATGGTATCCTGGAATGGAAGGACATTAGATAAACACTAAGGAAATTTAAATATAGACTGTAGTTACTAAAAATGTGTCAATATTGGTTTATTAACTGTGACAAATGTACTATACCAATGTAAGATGTTAATACTAGGGGAAACTGGGTGTGGGGTATATGGTAATTCTACACTGTCAACACAGTTTTTCTGTAAATTTATGATGCATGGGCTTAGTTGCCCTGCAGTATGTGGAATCTTAGTTCCCTGACCAGGGATTGAACCCGCATCCCCTGCATTGGAAGGCAGATTCGTAACCACTGGGCCGCCAGGGAAGTCCCGTACATCTCATTTTTGACCTAATATATATTACTCTGCTTCTTCTTGATGATCCATCATATTCTCTATAGCAGGCCCGTGTGACTCCTTAATTGGTTTAAAAACTCAAATACGGCTTCCAAGTTTGCAGATTAATTAAGGCTAATCAAGAGAAAGTGCTAAAGGTTCTGCAGAGATTTCCCAAAAGTAATTCTAAAAATATAGGCACTGACAGCATGTTGGAGTAAGTAGTGTCGCTTCCCAAGCCAGTCTTTTTGAAGTGTACACATCTCATTTGGAAATAATGACTCTAGTATTTCTTTTTAATTTGAGTTACTTTATGGGACTTCCCATTTTAAATTTCTATAACTCTTGGCTTTCCCATTAACCAATATTATTGTCATTTTAAGGTAGTAGCATTAGAGGAGTATTGTAGGCAAGAGCTGTGTTTTGCAGAATAAAATCCTTAGTGCAGATCTAGTGTCTGTTTCTTTGTCCATAGCTTAGGGGAAAGCTACAGCTTTTCCATACATGTAACAAATCATAGCCATCATATTTTAATATGACTCACACTGGTATGATCAATATGTATAAGTATGTGAATGTTTGTCTAAGTGTGTAACATGTAGTAACATATCTACCAGACATTTTTTTTAAAGTGATTTCATTTTAAAATAATTAAATTGAACAGTTTATCAAATACTGTTTCATTTTTCCAAATATGTGGTAAATTGAGTTTCAGTGAGCTGAAACTCTTTATTTGTATAAATAACTTTTCAGATCTTTTATCATGGTGATGGTGTGTGTGTGTTAAAAAAAGCAGTAACTCTCAGTTAAGCAGAAAATTTTTTAGAACCTGACTAATTAAATTATCCAAACATTACCAGACTGCTAAAATAGTTTTTGATAATTCCACTTTAGGCAGATCTTTCACCAATGAATACTTGAACATTTTCCATGGAAAGCATTATGATAAGAGATACGTACTACTATTGGCAACTATTAACTTTAGAAATTATCAGCAGATGTTTTCCTCGCATGGTTGACTTGGTCACCCCTGAGCTGAATAATTCTAAACTGCCTGGAAAGATGCATGGCTAACATTTACATGGTGTCTGGAACTTATTGAAACATACATCAGGTTTCCAATAAGCAGAATTTGCACCATTTTTACTTCTCTGACAGCTTTTTTCTCTCTGTTTTTAAGAAGGCATGCTGTGTTGTGTCATCATTTCAAGCCTTGCCATTAGTGGTATATAGGAGAAAAGGTAGAAAAAGTGATTTTTATAGAGCTTTGGTTCTTTTAGAGCCTTGGAATTAGCTTTCTGTCTTTGATAAGCACATACTTCCATTGGTTATAAGGAGTTCCTAAGTGTTCATTTTCTTTAGTGTTTAAATTTAACACTGCTTTATTCCAAATAAAATTCTTACTTTTATCTCAGAGTTGAATGATGGACGTTTGAATTTCTCTAGTGAAAAGAGCATTTTACTTTTTATTGCTATTTTTAATGGTAACTAACATTTCCCACTCTAACTCAACCCATAGTAAATAATTAGAAAGTTAGTATATTATGCCATTTTTAGATTTAAGGTAGTTATTTTAGGAGAGAAAGTTTTGGGTTAATTCTATAGCAGATTGTTTTTTAGTTTGCTAATTTACTGCTTTCTTAAACTCCCTTTTTGAGTTTAATATTTATCTTATATGTTATATGTTTATATAACAGTTTGAAATTCAGTCCAGAAGAGTCAACTATTTTTTTTTCAATCTTTAGGGCATTGTATTTTGAGTATAGTTTATAAATGTAACACATTTTGCTCACTCTTAGGTAACTCTTGTTTTTAATATTTAAATTCTAATGACTAGAACTAATAAATTGTTTTAATTTCCAAAGCAATACAGGTTTGTTAGAAAATATTAAATAATTAAAATTATATAATAAATTGGAAAGTGACAGTAAATCCCCATTGCCTACAGGACATAGACTGAATCTTATAGTGAGGAAAGGGCATTATCTTAGAAAGAACTGTTGATAGCTTTAATTGCTATGTTGAAAATTAAACAATGAAATTTTAATTTTATGATATCACATTGTATGTAAGTCATAGGAAATTGAATTACAAGTATATAATAATAAAATTAATTTAGCATTATTACCAAGTTATCAGCTTGTACTTATTTTTCTCACTTCATCGTAGAGTGGTAGAAATTTTGGTATATATTGGGATTGGTCTTTAGTTTACATTTGGGAACCATTGACCTAGCCAACCTCATCTTCTCTCACTGCTTTTCAGAATACAGCCAGACTTGTCCTCTCTCTTGGTGTACTGCTTAGTTATGACTTGCTTGTTTTTGTTCATGTGGTTCCTTCATTCTTGGTTACATTCCACTTATCCTTCAGGGTTCATTTCAAATCCTACATGTGGCAGAGACTACTAGCTGTGTACCAAAATTTGTTCTTCTCCTACCTGAGCCTGGACCTACCTCTTGTTTTTCATGTGACTACATTCTAGCCACTGAATGTGAGTAGAAATGATACACTACAGCTCTCCATGTTTTTTTCTCTTCTGCGGGCCAGACACATACCATAAGGTGGGACTAGGGGGATGCCGAGCCGCAATGGAAGCAACTTGGATCCCTGAGTAACTGTATGGAGAAGAGTTATGCACCAACCCGAACTTTCCCCTGTTACCCCGCTACTATTACATATGCAAGAAATAAACTACATGTTAAGCCATTACATGTCTGGTTCTGTCTGTTACCTCAGTTTCATCTATAATAACACTACTTCCTCCAGGAGGCAGTTTCTGACTATTCCAGTTCACTTGGATTACCATTTTTTTCTCCCCCAGTT
The DNA here is from genome assembly GCF_026419965.1 of Kogia breviceps. Taxonomy (NCBI): domain Eukaryota; kingdom Metazoa; phylum Chordata; class Mammalia; order Artiodactyla; family Physeteridae; genus Kogia; species Kogia breviceps. The sequence goes on along the minus strand of NC_081320.1, from coordinate 79,666,818 downwards.
CTTTGGTATTTATTAGGTATTTGCTAATCTTCAAAATAAAGCATAGATATTGCATCTGCAATGGTGCTAAATTTAGTTAACTTCTTTTATTTTAGTTTTCTCTGCTTAGACTTTCATTCTAAAGGAGAAAAATATAAAAATCCTGTAATTTAATAAATTAGAACAAAGATCTCACAAGCTAGTGAAATTTGTAGTAGTGAAGTCACTTCCTTTTCTCTCTTCTCCCTCCCCCTTTCCCTTCTACAAACATGAAACATTTACAACAGTGTCCTGTTCTAGGCTCTGGGGGTACAGCAGTAAATAGATAAAAATTGTGCCTTCTTGGAGTTTACAGACAATCAACATGTAAAACATTTAGAATGCTAAATGTGATCAGTATCTGGGGGGGAAAAAAGTGTGTTTGTCGGGGGGCGGTGAGGGTGGGGGTGACAGGTGATATGATGCCTGGAGTGTGTGCTGCGTGGGGTGGTGTAACACGTGTAAGTTGGGTGGTTAGGGAAGGCCTCTCTGCGAAAGTGACCTTTGGGCTGTGACCTGAACCAGGTGAGTAGAAACCATGTGGCTAACTGGAAAAAGAGCTATTAAATAGAGAAGACCACAAGTGCTCTTCAGCCTGAGGTGAGAGTAATGAAAATGTTCCAAAATCAATTGTGGTGCTTGTCACACTACTCTGTGAATATACTAAAAACCACTGAAAAGCACACTTTACATGTGTGAATTTTATGGTCTCTGAATTATATCCCAGTAAAGCTGTTGAAAACCATCAAGCTTTAGAGATTTTCAGCTTCACCCCAGGGAAATCCCTTTTCTTCTCTTCTCTCTTTAGAAATGTTCAGGTTTGTAGTAGTTGTCATTGCTGTGAATCACATGAATTATGTTCCAGTTAGACCAGATACTGGGAAACACAGTAATCATTATGAATATTAGTGAATTCATATCAGGTTACTTTGGCTGTAAATTAAAAATAATTCCAACACTAAAATCCTGTTATGTATATGCATTCTTCACAGCTTGCTGCTAAAGTAACAGCAGCAGATTATTACGCATTTATAACTTGGGAGAGGAAAGGTGACGCTGGCTTCATGCTCAGTAATGACTGATTTGGGATGGAGAGTACGCTGGCTTTGCAGCCACATCCCTCACCAACATGGCAGTTGCCTGAGAGCGTTGCCCTTAGATCACGCTTGCTTCTTGTTTCCTTTTAATGGTTGATATTCAAAACATGTTGGCTGTCTTAGGCTGCCTCCCTGGATCTTGCTCTTTCAGATTCTGGCTCTGAGATACTACCTTCCATATTTTTCTCTGGAAGTAATTTTTAGCACTCAATAAGTGTTTCCTTTGTACCACAAGTCCACCTAGATCCCACCTACCTAGGCAGCATGGATTTAGATCCGTCTTCCTAGATACTTAAAATTTTAGAGCTAGGTAGAATCTAGAGTTCAGAGTTATATAAGTAATCTCTGCAAAGCTTGTGTTAGATTCTCAGTAATCCTGAATTCCATCACGTGTCTTTTTCCAGTACCATTACTATATTTCCATAAGGAATAAATAAGGCTCATAAAGGCAGCTTCCCTTTGACTCTAAGGAGATTCTTTAGACTCTATTACAGTGTTTAAAGGTATTGACTCCAGATTTGTATTTTATTAAATAAAGCATCAGATCATTTTGTCTCAATATGTAGTTACTCTTTGTCACAGGACCCGTTTTCTCTTGTACTGGAAGTTATCAAATGACTTCATTGTAGTTTGGAGTTGAACAGTTTACTTCCACTGTGATTCTGGGCCTGGCTCTGCCACTGGCTCACTCTGTGACTTTGGCAAGTAGCTTAATCTGATTAAAGACAGATTTTGTATTTCAGAGGTAGATTTTATAAGCAGGATTTTTCCCCTCCAAGAGAATGGATTTTATGCAGAGATTACAACTCAAAAGGTATGAGTAAAAGAAAAGACAATGTAATGTTACCTTTTTTACTTTCCTAGACCTCATGGGAAGGAAAGAAAGGGGTTTCCACTCCATGAAGAAGTGGAGCTTCACAACTTCTTACTACACAGGCAAGATGCAGTGGGGAAGGAACCCAGCTCTGTGTCATGTGGTCAAGGAAGAAAGGGTGATTCTGCCTGCAGGTCTTTTGTAAGACAGGTCAGGGAGTGCACTGTGGCCTCGGCCTGGCCTGAAGAGAGCCAGTCAGGGCTCTGAGGGCTGCTTGTGTGCAGGAAACCTGCTGTTACTCTTAGAACATTAGAGAAAGTTGGTCACACTCTTACCTTTCAGATGAAGCATTTGTATCTTAATTCAAACAGGTGCATCTTAATCTAGCTACATCAACCTGCTTAGTAAAATAAATATTTACTAAGTATGTGCTATGCACCAATTGCTGCTCCAACCACTTTCCATGTATTAACTCATCAAATTTTCACAACAGCTCCTTTACCTGCTATTGACCTGACTTGGTACTGCTATTACCCCTATTTTTAAAATCGAGGAAGTTACAGGTTGGAATTTCACAATTATTAAGTGGCAGAGCTGGGATTCAAACCCATAGCCTGTCTGAGCACAACTTCAGTTTGATTAGGGACAAGCCTGACGTTAAAAGGAGTAAGTTTCATTGTAGAGGTCTAGGACTCAAAAAGGAGACTTTCCTGGGAGCCCCTACAGATAGCAGTGAATTACTTCTCTGAGTTTCTTTATCTGTAAAATAAAGAGTTTTAAGAAATTAGGTCTTTGAAGTGCTTCCTGTTGGAGAAGTCTTAAGATTTTGAACAAACAAATTATAATACCTAAATACTTCTTTTCAGTAAATTTAGTACAGCATTAAGATTTTATTATAGATTTAATCTTACCTTGTAGTCATCAATATGTAGTATATACTAAACGCATGGCATTGGGCATTTGCCATGTGTCTAGTGTGAATTGAGATGTGCTGTAGTGTTAAAATACACAGTAGATATCACAAATTTATTATGAAAAAATGCATGTAAAGTATCTTATTAGTAATCTGTTTAAATTCGATTACATATTGAAATAGTATTTTATATAAGGTTAAATCTATTAAAATCAATTTTATCTATTTTTCTTTATTTTTTAATGTGGCTGCTAGAAGATTTCAAATTACATATGTGGCTCATATTATATTTCTATTGGACAGTACTGTTGTAGAGAGTCCTAAGTGAGAAGAAGATGGTATTTTTCCTATGGGTAGGAAACTAATTTAGTGAAGTAGCAGGAAAACTATACGTATCTGGTAAATCAAAGTGCATCAATGTTGTCCCCTACTTGGCCTTGGATGAATAATATGTATTTGTTATAATAACTTGAATATGTTTGATAAAATAAATTAATTGAAAGAATAGATATATTTGTACCATGTATAAGTGAGTAGTATATTTATAGAGCACTTATCATATACCAGGCACTCATCTAAGCACTTTACATATATTTTTAACTATCTTAATACTAATAGGAATAACACTATTAGGCAGGTACTGAAGGGGGTGCAGTAAGGTTAAGCTGAGGCCACATAGTATAGTGAGTAATAGAGTTCCAGTGTATACAATTTGGTTTCAGAGCCTACACTCTTAACTATTCTTTTGTATTGTCTCTTAAAACTACATGGCCTTACGACTTGTTATATTTTTGAATTTTATGATTTAGTATGGTAGTATGTGCATGGATATAACCCATGGGATTTTTTTTTTTAAAGCTTGGCAGGTGTCCTTAGTGTTGGCTTGTATTTATATTTTATTTGTAGATTTATTTTTAACTTCCTAAGAGTGAATAACTTTTGTTTAGCTTCCACTTGAAAGGCTGGTTGTTAATGCCTTAATTTTAGCCTGTTAACTGCATTGGTGGTATTATTCCATAAATTTTGTATATTATAAAAGTTCTGCCTGGACTTTCAGCGAGAAATGTATATGACCAAATGATAACCAGTGAACTTTATAATTTAAATGAGTGGTATCATTAGGAAATACAGGAATTTGCCATTGGGTTTTCTCTGCTTAGAAGCTATCATTTAGGCATTTAGCCTTAGGAAAGATAACACGTTTTAAATGTTTTCATTCTCAATGGGAAACTAATACTGTGTCTAGGTTGAGCATACATTAGATATTTATATCACATGTATCACATAAATATATTTAAGTACAATTCTAAAATTAAAAAAATTTTTTTTTTTCTGGCTACCAAATAGGTGTGAGATGCTGTAGATCAGTGGTCCCCAACCTTTTTGCCATCAGGGACCAGTTTCTTGGAAGACAGTCTTTCCATGGATCGGTGGGGGCGGGGGGGAGATGGTTTCAGGTTGATTCAAGCATGTTACATTTATTGTGCACTTTATTTCTATTATTATTACATTGTAATGTATAAATTATACAACTCACCATAATGCAGAATTAGTGGGAGCCCTGAGCTTGTTTTCACTTGCCACTCACTGATAGGGTTTTTTTGTTGTTGTTGTTGTTATTTATCTATTTATTTATTTAATTTTGGCTGTGCATGGGCTTTGCTTAGTTGCGGTGAGCAGGGGCTACTCTTCGTTGCGGTATGCAGGCTTCTCATTGTTTTTTGGTTTTTTAAAAAATGTCTATTTATTTATTTATTTACTTACTTACTTATTTACTTATTTATTTATTTATTTATTTATTTATTTATTGGCTGCCTTGGGTCTTCATTGCAGTGTGCAGGCCTCTCATTGCGGTGGCTTCTCTTGTTGCAGAGCATGGGCTCTAGGCACGCAGGCTCAGTAGTTGTGGTGCATGGGCTCAGTTGCTTTGCGGCATGTGGGATATTCCCAGACCAGGGCTCGAACCTGTGTCCCCTGCATTGGCAGGCAGATTCTTAACCACTGCGCCACCAGGGAAGCCCCACTGATAGGGTTTTGATATGAGTCTGCAAGCAATTAATATATTATGGTCTCTGTGCAGTCAAACCTCTCTGCTAATGGTACTCTGTATTTGCAGCCACTACCCAGCGCTAGCATCACCGCCTCAGCTCCACCTCAGATCATCAGGCATTAGATTCGCATAAGAAGTGCACAACCTAGATCCCTTGCATGTGCCCTTCACAGTAGGGTTCGTGCTCCTATGAGAATCTAATGCTGCTGCTGATCTGACAGGAGGTGGAGCTCAGGCAGTAATGCAAGTGATGGGGAGCAGCTGTAAATACAGATGAAGTTTCACTTGCTGGCCCACTGCTCACCTCCTGCTGTGTGGCCTGGTTTCTAACAGGCCACGGTACTGGTCCGTGGCCTGGGGGTTGGGGACCCCTGCTGTAGATGATATAAGAATAGATGTCACAGATCTCTGTCCTATAGAAATAAGACACACATGAAAAAATGAAATAAATACCAGTTCAGTACAATAACACTGTGTACATCATGAATGGACAAATAAGTCTTATAGGAATTCTGAGAAAAGGAGGAAACTTTTCAACTAGTAGTTTGGGAAGGGTTAATGGGAGAGGAGAGAACTGAGCTGGTCTTATAGGATAGGTTGAATTTCCTTAAGTGGAGTGAAGCGGGTATGTGAACAAAAGCTTAGACATGAGGAGGGACACATTGAGCTTAGGGAACAGGAGAATTCAGCCATGGCTAGAGTAGAGTGTTAGGAAGATGAAGATTTAGAGAAATTTTCAAAAATTAATTTGGGCCAGACTGCAGAAGACCTTGAATTCCAGGAGTAGGAATTTGGATTTCTTAAGAAGTTTGGAATTGAGGGGAGAAAAAATGCTTTGGGTATATGATCCTTAATTCTTGAGTTACTGCTTGTGTGATGGACATCACCTAATAAGTTATATTTTTGACTTAAAATGCTAGATATTTTTAGTTGTTGGGAACAAGAAATACCGAAGAGCTTGCTTTCTTGGTTTGTTAGTCAAATCCAGTGCTTAAAATTAGCTTGTTAGCATCACCTCAGACTTCCTGGTTGGAAGAATTTTGTATCACAGAGCAAATACTTGACAGTTGTCTATTTTTAGAGATGGCAAATCAGGATTTTGCACTGATGGTTAATTTTGTTTATAAATTTCCACCTACTGTAAATTTATGCCCTTATTTACAGGCACACTAAAACTCACTCTTGTTTTAAAACTCTGGCTTACCTTGGCCCCACTATCCCATTAGCCCAGCAGCTGTGGGCTGCACTGTTTAACCTGCTGAACTCCATGCTCTTTCTTTATAAAATTGGAAAACTGTCTCTCTCCCAGGGGTGGGGAGGTTGTTCAGTGAGATAAGACAGTTTAAAGAGAATGCCGTAATGTTTGGCACATTATGGAACTACATATTGAGTAAATTTTCTCTCCCTCCTTTCTGACTTTGGAATGGTTGTGAATAGAGGCTTATTGTTTCTTAATTTAAATATAGACTCATGTAACAAAACCTATAAAGAAGTTTGGAAGGCAGTTACTTTTGTGAAGTCTAACTTCGTTGTATAATAACTTGAAATATGCCAAGAGAACTTACAATTTAAAGAAGATAAATTTGCAGTTGTTTAATTAGAATCTCCATAAAAAGTCAGAACTATTAAAGAACTAAAGTGTTTCTCCCAGGTTATTTCATGAGCTGAAAGCATACTCAGACTGTGGCATTGAAAGGAAATGAAGTCCAGGAGAAATATTCTGAATCAACTGTTTTCTGCATCATGTTATTAAGGAAATGCAGTTAAACTTTTTTCTAACTTGACTTTTTTTTTCTTTCGTTGTTCATCTATGAGTGTTTATGTATAGATTTGTGTAACTCCCACCACAATCAGGAAGCAGAATAGTTCCATCACTCCTCAAAACTCCCCTGTGCTATCTGTTTCTTTAGGGTCACATTCTCTCCCTAACCCCTGGTAACCACTGGTTACCAGAGCTCTTCTCTGGTTCTGTTTTACATATGAGACTTCTTGGTGAGATTTTTGAATGAAGGATTCAAAAAGTTTGCAAACTGGTGGACTAAATTATCTCTAAAGCCCCTTTCAATTTTGACTTTCCGTGATAGGTGATCTTATAGACAGTGTGGTTTTTAAATTGAACTTTCAGAGATGTCTTTCATAATATTTTATGCATTATACTGTAACTGTGCCCTTAGTGTAGAGAGCCAAACTCTTGATAGCAGTTGTTTGCAGCAAAGTAAGGGTTTATTGCAGGGTGCCAAGCAAAGGGAATGGGAGACAAGTCTCAGATCCACTCCCTCGTGGTCTTTGAGTTAGGGATGTTTTAATGGGGACAAACAAAGAAACTGGGATTAATCATCATCTTGTGACATTTCTGTGACATTTCTTAAGTGTGGTTTTGGGGGTCAGGATGTCTCTGATGTACGAATCTCTGGCCAGGTGTTCTCATCTGTAGAAACAACCTGAGTGTACATTAATGATGATACCTACAACAGCCATTTTAGTACATTAATGGTGTTATCGACAACAGCAGTCTTAGTCATCTAACTCTGGGTGATTAGTGTTCAGTTAGCACAGGATTGAGGTCAGGGGGAACAAGAAAGGGATTGAGGTCACGGGAGATAAGCAAGTGAATACAATTTTGGATAGAGAGATTAATCATAAACTTGTTAGGGAAACTTAGTTTTAGGGGGGCTTGGTTTCAATACTATTCTGAAAACTACCTCCTCTTGTCTATCAAATAGAGTAGTTACATTTGTAAGCTCTGTAAATAACTTTTAAAGTCCTATAAATATCAGTTGCCATTCTTAAGTCTCCATGAGCTTTTGTTACCAAATGAAATATTTTTATTGGCATTCTTACTAATTTCTCCACCTATGTTTTTATTTACTAATGGTAAGAACATGCTACATGAAACACTTTAAAATACATGGAAAGAGTTCTAGGATTATTTTCCATCCCTTATTTATTTTGATTTTTGTAAGTTTAGGAGGAATAAAGGTCACAGAAGTGAAGTTTTAATAGCAAAGCAGATATTCCAGATATTAACGCTGTTATTATTTGCATAAAATACACTTTTACACATGAACCAAAACTCAGTCATTGTCTTTCAGAATAAGTCAGAAAAAAATATTTTGTACGTTTCTAGCATTCACCCAGAATTCCATGATGTTTATGAATAAAAGCAGTTAATGGATTTCAGTCTGAAATACTTCGAATCAAAAATTATTTGATTTTGGGCTTCCCTGGTGGCGCAGTGGTTGAGAGTCCGCCTGCCGATGCAGGGGACGAGAGTTCATGCCCCGGTCCGGGAGGATCCCGCATGCCGCGGAGCGGCTGGGCCCGTGAGCCGTGGCCGCTGAGCCTGCGCGTCCGGAGCCTGTGCTCCGCAGCGGCAGAAGCCGCAGCAGTGAGAGGCCCGCGTACCGCAAAAAAAAAAAATTATTTGATTTCATTCATATTGTGAGATATTAAATAAAAACAACATTTCAGATATTTGTAAGACAAGGCCTACTACAGATAAATATAAATAAAATAATTGTGGTCTGTAATATTTTTGCCTTTGCCTACAACACTTGGTTGGTTTTTCTGACTTCTTGAAGTTTTTTTCTAGAATAGTGGCTATATATGATTTATCCTTGGTTCTATCTCCTTGTCTAGATACTTGTGTTTCATGAAAGAAAATTACGTAGTGTAGTTTCTTAAGAGTTAATGTCTCTAGGATTCCTTGTAACAGAAGACCATTTTAGGCTGTGGTTCAACTATTTCTCTAAATCAGTAGTGTCTAACTTTCTTTGAGTTACAAACCCCTCTGATAAAAGTTAGGGATTCTCTCCACAGGGGAAAAATATGTATATATAGATATGTATATTATATATATACATATATTTATAAATAGCCTACAATTTTAGGGGGTTTATGAACCCTTGAATACATTCTGTGAACCTTCTGTGGGTAAACTACCCTTTGCTGTGTGAAGAATAGATGGTAAATATTTTCTTCATTTGCTTTTATCTATTATAAGAAAAAATACTATGAGTGATAGTTGACTTTATTTTATTTGACAAAATGGTGGCATTTTCACTCAGTTTGTATTAATCTGTAGCTTAGAAGTCTTTTATTAAAGGTAATGACATAATTATAGATTTTAGAAATAATGTAAATCAAGTTGTTTTGTTTTGTGTTATGAAACAGGGAGAAAAACATTGTATTCCTTGTCCAGTCAAATCACTTGATAGATGTTCCCCTGTAACAGTGGTATTTTATGGCTTCCAGTCAATACCAGTAACTTATATTAGAAAAAAACCCCAAAACTATTGATTTAGAATATCAGCTCTTTCATATATGGAAAACATGGGGCCAGTGTCTTTAATATTGTATAATTCACATTTTATACTTTTCATTGGTGGTTAACTCTACCTTCAATGTTTTGTTTGTGAGGCACCCTATCCAGTCCCTTAATATAAGAAATTCTGGCTCTTGATTTTTCCCTTTGAAATAAATGTTGAGATTTTTAAAAAAATTATGTAAAAGTAATACTCTTTGTCCACAATTTGGAGAAAAATCAACCATAGTTTCATTATGCAGGGACAGTCATTGGTAACATTTTGATGTATTTCTGTCTGGTCTTTTTTCTGTTCTGTGATTTCATTCTGTCTGCATTTTGGTCCCCTTTGTTCTCTGGCTTCACTTGTATATACTCTTGTTTCTAATTTCTGAGGTGGCAGTTATCCTCACAATTTCTCTTTTCCTTCAGCATTCATGAGCTCCAGGGTAGAGTTGGTTAGAGCTATTCATGTCTTGGTAATGTCCCAGCTAATTAACTGTTTTATTTTGAGATATAATTCACATACCATACAATTCAGAACTTTTTTTTTTTTAACCCCAAAACGCACTTCATACTCATTAGCAGTCACCCTGTCCACCTGCCTTGAGCCCCAAAGAACCACTAATTTACTTTCTGTCTCTATAGTTTTGCCTATTCTGGACACATAAATGAAATCATAGACTGTGGACTTTTGTGACTGGCTTCTTTCACCTAGCATGAGTTTTCAAAGTCCATCTGTGTTGTAGCATGTATCAAATACTTCATTCCTTTGTTTGTTGAATGATATCCACTGATGTTTATACAACGCTTTTGTTTATCCATTTATCAAATGAAGGAGATTTGGGTAGTTTCCACTTTTTGACTGTTATGAATTGTGCTTCTGTGAACATTCCTGTATGTTTCTGTGTGGACATATATTTTTATTTCACTTAGGTATATATATCTAGGAGTGGAATTGCTGGGTTATATGGTACCCTATAGTTAACATTTTGAAGACTATAGTAAGCAATTTGAACAGGGAGGGTAGTCTCTTGAATAACAGGTAAGAGGTATAATACAGTTGTACTAACCCGTCTTTCTGAAATGATTTCATATAGTTATGTTCCATTCAGTGTGGGTGGGTGTGGTTTTAACTTCTACATCTTACAAGGAAGCCTTGTGTAATAACAGGAAATTGTTGAAATATAGTGAGTGTGCTTGCCATTTATGCAGAAAAATATTGGTGACATTTTCAGTTTTTAAAAAATGCTTGCTGTTAATAATTCATATTGTTTGAAACAATTTCAAAGAAACAAAACCCAACAGAAATCCTGAGGGTTTGGAAAAACTTGCTTATGCCTAACCAGTCCCTGTGCAGTGTGCATCATAAAGAATAATGTCAAGAAGTTGGCCTCTTTGTCTTTTTTGTCCTAGCTTGACAGAGTACTATTCTTCCTCCAGGCCTAGGCCTTGTTTGCATCTTGATTCCTCCTTCATGTTTTAATTGATTGCCTTAGACCTCTAGGATCCCTTTCTAATGGGAAGAACGCTGAGCTGGTAACTGCAGATGGGAGGTCTTCACCTAGTTCCATCATCACTGGGTGTGCCACTGTGAGCACAGTCAGGTCCCTCAGCTTTTCTGCTTCTCACTTTCTTCATTGGTGTAATGAGACAGTCATCTGTGAAACCAAAAGTTGTTTAAAGCTTGGTGATTTTTTTAAAAAAATGTACCATTTTATTTATTTTATTACAATTTTTGGCCACATCATGCGGCTTGAGGGATCTTAGTTCCCTGACCAGGGATTGAACCTGGGCCATGGCAGTGAAAGCACTGAGTCCTAACCACTGGACTGCCAGGGAATTCCCAAAGCTTGGTGATCTTAATTCTAGCTCTAGACTTTTAAGGTTTTACAAACTCATTGTCACACTTACTGATTTTTCATGAATTTGGCATTTTAATATATACTTCCTTGTATTGCCTCCCTCCCTCCATACTTTCAAAATTCATTCTTCCCTCTCCATCTAGATGATCTGTCCTAGGAGGGCCAAGACTCTGTTAACAGTAACAAAGAATAGCCTTCGTAATACCTTGCCCGAAGATGGTTAGTGTTTGCTAGTGCAAATATTGTGAGTTTTCAGTGACTGCAGAATGACTCTAATTGGTCATATTCTCTGTTTAAATGAAATGATTGAAAACACTTGGTAAATTTAGATAGATATTTTAACTTTTTTCTCTCTTCTAAAGAGTATGCTTTGACTAAAGTAGACATGGGTATAGTCAGAAATGAAAATGCTGTTTTTGGTAACTTTAATAACTTTTCCGCTAGAACTTTATGAGACTTATATAGGTGTATATATTCATGGGCTCATATTTTGTATATAAGAAGAGTGTCAGTAAACTTGCTTGCCTTCTGATAGTCTATGTACCTCCATCACTTAGTACGTTACTTATACATTTTACTGTCTAGCAGTGTGTCTCATGAAGGAAAAAGCAAAACATGAGCTTAAACTTCAAGTTAATGGAGATGAGTGCTGTAAAGTAAATTGAATGGTGGTTTTGAGTGACCTTTGTTAGGCCAAGGATTCTTAAGGGTGCCAGTGTAGTTTTAGTTTATCTAGGGTGCTTTATCATTCCTATCTCAGTGTATGTTTTGAGTGGTTTTTAATTTGTCTGTAAAAATTTACTTTTAGTTTAAAGTATGGCAAAGAGTAATTTGGCTAAGAGGTATGGGTTATTTTTACCTCAGCATTTAATCATTTAAAAAATATTTATTTATTTATTTATTCGGCTGCGGTGGGTCTTAGTTGGCGGCATGCAGGATCTTTGTTGCCACGTGTGAGATCTTCATTGCGGCATATGGGATTTAGTTCCCTGACCAGGGATCGAACCCAGCCCTGAGTATGGGGAGTGTGGAGTCTTAACCACTGGACCACCAGAGAAGTCCCCATTTAATCATTTTTACTCTGATTATGGGATCATGGAACAACTGGAATTATTAGTAAGCTGACTCTTTTGGCTGTGCCTAAGCTGCTGCTTTTTTCCTTTCTCTTTCCCTCCCTCCCTTTGTTCCTTCCTGTTTTCCTTTTACTATGTAAGTGGAAATGTTCTCTTTTTAAAACATTATATCAATAGAAAGGTCTTCTCCTTTTTGACCACCATCCTTAGTTGCAGCCTCTTCTGTCTTCACTTAAGCAACCATAATAACATTGGCATGTATCATTCTAGACAGATTTATGTGTATTTACATTTATTTATATAAGCCATGTAGCACAGGGTTTTTTGGGGGGCAATGTGGTCCCTCCTTCCAAAAATGGTATCATATTCTTTTTCACTTAGCAATACCTCTTGGAGAGCTGTTCATTTTAAAAAATATAGCTCATTCTTTCCACTGGGTAGTATTTCATAATGCTGAAAGTACCACAGTTTATTTAGCCCTTCCCTCATCAGTGGACATCCATGTTTCCAATTTTTGTTGTTGTCATTAACAGACAAGGCTACAATGAAACATCTTTGTACTTACAATTGAGTATTTCTCAGGGGTAGATACTGAGAAAGCATTCCTGATGGTAGGCATTCAAAATGATAATAGCTACTTATCTGTTTGCCCCCTAAAGTTTATACTTCCCCTCCAGCTATGAAGACAAAGATACTACCAAATGGTTTTTAGAATATCAAATGCAAGACTTAGATGTTTTTGTCAGTCTTTGAGAAGAAATGGTGTTTTGTTGTTTCACTTTTGCATTTTCCAGAAAATAGTGAGGTTGAGCTTTGTTTATTGGCTTGAACATTTGTATTTTCTTCCTATAAACTGCATATATTGAATTGGATTACTTATAAAGTATCCAGTTTAAATGATAACTTTGGGGGTAAATATTGTTGAAATTTACATGTAGAAAAGTGCATAAACCACAAATATACAGCTCAGTGAATTTTCATAAAGTGACTATGCCGTGTGCACCCAAATAAGAAACAGAGTTGCCAAAGCCCTCAAAGCCCCCTGGTGTCTCTTCCAGTTACTATTTCTGCTCTGCACCTCGCAGGATAACTATTATCCTTACTTCTAATATTATAAATTAGTTTCTATGCTTTTGAATGTTAGATAAATAGAATTATAATTATAATTACAGTATATACTCTGCTTCTTTCTCAGTATTAACTTTTGAATACATTTTAAGTAAAAGAATTGTATCAGTGTAGAGATCTGTGAATATTTATACAGATAATTTCTTTTCTCACTAAACTTCAATAGATAAGTAGTGTCATTTTATATAACCCCAAATGTCTGTATACAGTTCTAAGAACTCAGCGTAGACTCCCCCACCAGGGAGTTAACAGGCTTGTTTACTGAATTCCAGTTGATAGTTGAAAGTTCTTGCTTCATTTTTGGGTTGAGCTAAGGTTTGACCCTATTCTGCTCTTTAGCTGTCCTGTTGTGTTTTGTCAGAATTTGTAAACTGGTTTTATTTCTTCTGAGTGCTCTGTAACTCGAATGCTGCTTAACCTTTTACTTTCTTTTTGTATCTGGGGAAGTATTATTCTCTCCTGCTGCTTCAGGAAGAATGAAACCATATAGTTTGTCCCTTTCCTGTTATTGTCTGTCGGTTTCCCAAACAGGTAAAGGTGCCAGAGCACCTTTAAACATCCTTTTAGCTTCCCCTGGTTGCATTATAAGTGCTTAATTGATAAGCAGAGGTGTTTTAAGTTCTGTCTTTTTGGTTTATTTTTTGTTACTTGTTTCTTTTGGCGATTTGCTTATAAAGGAGTATACTTTTTTGTCTTCAGAATACCTAGAACATAAACCGTTAAATACAAACTTCTAGTGGTTTCCTGACACTGTGCTTTAGTAGAGACCTAGTTTCTTTTGTTTTTTTTTTTAATTAGTAAAATGTGTAAACATAAATAAGGTCACTATAGGTGACAATGTTTAAATTTATTTATTTATTTGTTTATTTTGGGCTGCTTTGGGTCTTTGTTGCTGCGTACAGGCTTTCTCTAGTTGTGGTGAGCGGGGACTACTCTTCGTTGTGGTGCGCGGGCTTCTCGTTGTGGTGGCTTCTCTTGTTGCAGAGCACGGGCTCTAGGCGCACGGGCTTCAGTAGTTGCAGCTCGCGGGCTCAGTAGTTGTGGCTCACGGGCTTAGTTGCTCCACGGCATGTGGGATCTTCCTGGATCAGGGATCGAACCCATGTCCCCTGCATTCGCAGGGGGATTCTTAACCACTGGGCCACAGGGAAGTCCTAAATTTATTTTTAATTAATAGTCTGCTTCCTAAAAGAATTTAAAGTGATTTACAATGAAAGACATATGGCAATAATGCTAATAAGAATAAAAATATAAGATTGTAAGAGGAGAAAAAGATAATAATAACCATAATCTTTGCTTCTAAAATTGGATGTTAAATTTAGCTTTGAGCCTCTGTCTTTCGGGACTTGAAAGGAAAACAAATACAGTTGTCATTGGGGAATAAAGAAGCACACCATTTCATCAGTTGACAGATGTGTTTATGTTATTAAATTCCCAAAAATGAAGACATGTTCATCAAAATCAGGTCATGCAAATTAACATGCATCCAGGGATTTAAAAATATATTGGTGGATTTAAAAGAAATTAATCAGCTCATAAACATTTCACTTATGTTTGTGAAAAAACTAAATCAGTGCGATTGTATAAGTGAAGTATTCACCTAGGTTACAAAATTAGAGCGTAAAGAGCATTTGCTTAAACTATTTAAATAGTTAACAGTTAATTTCTTTCAGTTTGTGGAATAATCTCAGTAATCGGCTATGATTGTTTTAGCTGACTGTTAAAACGTCATTTTCATTGTGAAGCGATATTTTGCAATAACTATTATTATATATCGTATATATGCAGTGATTGACATTAGTGTTCATGCTCTCATCTTATGTATTTGATTTTGTCACTTGAATCAGGATCAACATGTTGCTTATTTATTTTGGAGCAGTCTTAGAAAAATTATAAACTTGTCCCATATATTTGTCTCCACTGATTCCCAAGGACTGCTTTTTCTGGCAGAGTATTTGATTAGGGATTATAACAAAGAGAGATCATCCTAACCTGAATTAATGTGTTCTTAAAATTTTTATAATTAAAATATCTTTAATTGTAAATTATATGTTTATTCTTTATAAAATTAGGTAATATAGAAATACATGAATTAACAAGTAAAAGCTGTGTTTTTTCCGTTTCCACCAAGGATGGTAATCACTAAAACCATTTTTGTCGCTGTTGCTAATGTAGCATATAATTAGAAGAGTGATACACGGTGTGTGTGCAGATTGGCAAAAATTGCTGCTGATAGAATAGTCCAAAAGTCATTGTTGGTGAACATATAAATAGCCACCATACTTAAGAAATAGAATATTACCAGTACCTTTAGAAGCCTCCTGTGTGCCCCACTACGACAGCTAGTATCCTTTTATGTTGATTGTTCTTTTACTTTAAAATTTTACCTATCTATGTATCCCTATACAATTTATTTATTTATTTATTGAGAACTTGAGAAGTCAGCGTAATCTATCAAACACTGCCATCAAACACTGCTGCCATCAGATAGATGAAGGCTTCTACAGGTACAGAGTCTCTGGGTGATAGTTAGACCTCAGCTTCCCAGAGGATTCACCAGATAGATCCTTTTTTAGGGGAAGGCAGTGGGCAGGTTCATGCATAAATAAGTCCTGGAAAACTCTGTGGAGGGCTCACCACAGTCAGGCCTCTGCAGGTGTTGACTCTCAGGTAGGAATAATGCTTCTAAATTCACCATGCCCTCCCTCCACCTATCAGGAGTAGGTCAGAGCGGAGTACTTAGGATAGATAAAATGAGTGTCATCAGCTGATCTGGCAGCTGTGTATGGAAGAGAGAACAGGAATTTTACTAGCACATGTTCAGGAAGCCAAGTACAGATTAGAATCTGTGCCAGCTTTACCTGGGCATTCTGTTCTTGGCTCAGAAAAAGATGGTTTGTTTAGCAGCAAGGATTTTGGTGATACAGCTTTCAAAGAGTCTTTCTCTTGAGTCACCCTCCCCCAGTTTGTTTAGATTGGATGCCTTCTCTGTTTTATGCATGACTGTCACCCTGGGATCTCCCTTCGTGATCATTTGGAGGTTCTCACATGTGTTGGATCTCTTGTTTCCTGTATTTCAAGTCTCCCTCAGTCTTGTTTACTCTTTTGTTTTAGCAGAGCCCATTTTCCAATAGCTTCTTGAAAAGAGATTGTATGGGAGGTAACTTGGAGGCCTTGCGATAGCGTTTTTACTATCCTTACACTTGATTGAAAGAGTGACTGGATGGAATAATTTTCTTGAGAATTTTGTAGGCATTGTTCTGTTTTCATCTTGCTTCTGGTATTGCTGCCGAGTCCAAATCCAGTCTAATTTTTGATCCTTTACATGTGACCCATTTTCATCCCCTCCAGAGGTTTTGTAGAATGTCCATCATTTCCTCTGTTCTGAAAGTTACAGCGCGACGTGCCCTGGTGAGCATTTGTTTTCATCCATTATCCTAGCTTTCAGTCGGCTCTGTTCATGTGGAATGTCATGTCCTCCTGTTCTGGGGAGTTTCTTTGAATTATTTTGTTGCTGATTTCCTCCCCTCCAGTTTCTCACTACTTTCTTTTTGAACTTTATACAATTTGCCTATGAGACCTCTGTCTTGGTCCTCTAATATTCTTTCTACTTTCCATCTCTTCATCTTCTGCTTGACTTTTTTATTTTCTAACTCTTCTGTTGAGTGTTTCATTTTTGCTAATGTTTTTACTAAATATTTGCTGTGTTTTAAACTTCCAGTAGCTCTCATTCTCTGAATGTTTCCATTCATTTTATTAAAAATTTTTTTCCCCACAAGTACATATTATTCTTGTCTACCAGATGCAGTTATTTTTTGTCTTTCTGAAAATGTTAACGATAGTTTTTTTCTCCCTGAATAGTTTGTTTCTTTCCAGTATACTTTTTTCTGTTTGTTTTGGTATCTAATGTCATGTTAAAGTCTTTCCTCAGATGTCTCATAATCTACTCACTGTAAAAAATATGGGACTTAACAAAGAAGCTTGCATACAGGTGAGGGTTATGTGAACTTTGGGCTTCACTGCAGGGTGATTAGCTGGACTTTTTTTATTACAGCTAATACAAAGGGAACCACCAGTGTTTCTATATTTTCATCTTTCCTCATGGTCTGGTCAGACTCCTCAGAGAAGTGTGCTCCAGTAAGTCAGCATAGAGCTGTGCTATTCATATTCAATACAGTAGCTACATGTGGCTATTTAAATACCATTAAATTAATAATTCAGTTCCCCAGTTGAACTAGCCAAATTTCAAGGGCTCAGTGGCCGCATGTCGTTGATGGCTGCCATGTTGGACAGCACAGCTATTGAACATTTCCATCATTGCAGAAAGTTTTATTGGAGTGCACTGGACTAGAGCTAAAATCTTGTTGCAGTCATTTGAGAGCTCAGTGAGGGAAGACTCTGTGGGGTCTCAGCATTCATGATGCAGTAGATAAATGGTTACTTAATCCCACTGTTCTTAGAGCAGTTACTGCCCTCAGCTGTGTGTCCCCCAGCCCAGAAACAGAAACTCTGTTTTACTTTCTCCAGAGAAGACAAAGGCTGAAACAATATGCTTAACTGTTCATATTACTTTTATTACTCAGTGTTTACTTTCTGGCCTTTAAGTCTTACTGGTCCCAGTTCTGGATTCTCCACTGCATTTTCCAGGAATGCCCCTGGTAATAGGTTCTTTATCTTACTTCTCTCAGTATAAACAGTGTTAGGGGCTTTTCATTAAGAGAACCAAGTCCATAGTTCTTCACCTGTAAATACCACTGATATAATTAATATCTTATTTTTGAGGCTTTTGTTTAAATTGGAGGAGAATGTTTTGTAAAGTGACTATTTTAGGACACATTTGACATTTTCAAGATTTATAGCAAGGTCTTTTGATAATAAAACCTCCAATTTATAAATCCACTATGGTGCATGTGCAGTAAGTAGAACAGACTAAAGGCCCATTGAGATTAGGATACTGGATAGTTGGCCAGATTATTACTACCTAAATGATTTTTTTTTTTTTTTTTTTTTTTTTTTTTTTTGCGGTACGCGGGCCTCTCACTGTTGTGGCCTCTCCCGTTGAGGAGCACAGGCTCCGGACGCTCAGGCTCAGCGGCCATGGCTCACGGGCCCAGCCGCTCTGGCGGCATGTGGGATCTTCCCGGACCAGGGCACGAACCCATGTCCCCTGCATCGGCAGGCGGACTCTCAACCACTGCGCCACAAGGGAAGCCCAATGATTTGTTTTTTGACACTAGTTTTGCAATATTCAAATTTCAACATTGAGTTTCAGCAAAATTACAGATTACTTACATGTCATGAACCTTTGGGTTGTTCATGAATATGAATCTGTAGGTGTTAAGTATGTAAATACTGAGAGCCTTTTGTAAAGTGCCTGGCAAATATTAGGTGCTCAAAATTTGAGGGAATTTTTCCTAACTTCCTCACCTGTGAGCATCCTGGTTAAGCGGTGTGGTCATGATCATCAGGCTGTTGAGAGGTGGAACTGGATCAGGTGCTCCTGGTTCACAGACCTCTTTAATACCAGCATCTGTCAATGCTGGATTTTTGCTGAGAGTCCCATGCACTGTTTTAGAGGGCAGAGAAGTTCTTTGCTCTTAATCAGTATACAGGTTGGTTTTATTGAGTCCAGGCTTATCTATACCATGTCACTTCTGACATTTATTCTAAAACATGAGTCATACACCTTAGGTTTTTTCCCACCCATGGTGACATGCTCAAGGTGGTATTCTTGTCTATCCTGCCCTGGGTGTGTGCACTTTGTCTTTAGGACCTGGGTCTTCTTGATTTCTTGCAACTCCTTGATGTATACCCTATACCTCACTAATATGTAATGAGTTACAGTTCCTTGTTTAAGCCATGCTGTTTCAAATTTCTGTGACTCTACATGGTTTTATTTGTTTTAAATTTATTTATTTATTTGTTTTTATTTTGGGCTGTGTTGGGTCTTCGTTGCTGTGCACCCGCCTTCTCTAGTTGCAGCGAGCGGGGGCTACTCTGCGTTGTGGTGCGCAGGCTTCTCATTGTGGTGGCTTCTCTTGTTGCAGAGCATGGGCTCTAGGCATGCGGGCTTCTGTGGTTGTGGCTCACGGGCTCTAGAGCGCAGGCTCAGTAGTTGTGGCACACCGGCTTAGTTGCTCCGCGGCATGTGGGAACTTCCTGGACCAGGGTTTGAACCCGTGTCTCCTGCGTTGGCAGGCGGATTCTTAACCATTGCGCCACCAGGGAAGCCCTACATGTTTTGTTTTATTGTCTGGAGTAATCTCTCCCCTTCCCCAATTTCTCATCCTCTAAGTGTCTAACACCTTCCTTAATCCCTTTTAGCAGAGCTTATCTTGCCTTGCTTTGATCTATCCTTAACACCTGTTACATACCTCTATTATAGTATGCATCACACCAAATTGCAATCGTTCCTTAGCACACTTAGCTTCCCTCCTAGACTATGAGAGCAATGCTTGTTAATATTTGAATTGTTATGTGAATTAAAAAACTAAGGAAATTTTATGAAGTAAAATGTCTTTCCTTCCTGAGCAAGGAACTGTAAGTATCCCTAATAGATTCCCTTAATCCTTGTCAGGGAGTATCCTCCCACATTGTCATACTCGAGGAATAATATATGCAACTGAATAAGAAGTCCAGGTGGGCTGTGTTTTGGTTCCTGCCTTTGCTTGGCGTTGTAGTCATTGGAGCCACAGATGGTTAGACAAGGGCAAGCATCAGAATCAGAATCAGGTTATGAGCTAGGAAGTTAGTGGGTAAGAGATCTTAACTCATTGTGAAGGGACAGTGGTCTTTTTTTTTTTTTTTTTGGTATGCGGGCCTCTCACTGCTGTGGCCTCTCCCGTTGCGGAGCACAGGCTCCGGACGCGCAGGCCTAGCGGCCATGGCTCACGGGCTTAGTTGCTCCGCGGCATGTGGGATCTTCCCGGACCAGGGCACGAACCCGTGACCCCTGCATCGGCAGGCGGATTCTCAACCACTGCGCCACCAGGGAAGCCCGGGACAGTGGTCTTAATGGGAAAAGTTCCTGGGTTACACTGAAGTAGGCATAGCTTTTCAAGAAGATCTACAGTTTAGTTCTATGTATCTGTACTCGGCAATAAAATGGATATGCCATTTAAAAACTATGATTATTTCTTTTCCAAATGGCTTTTATTTTTTGAGAACGCTATCAGTATTATACAAAGAATGCACAGAAATAGTAAATTACGGTGTTTGTGATTACCTTTGCAGTAATGTGGCCCTTATTTGAAAGGATTTTAAAAGATCAGGTGGTTCATTTACCAGTTATTTAACCAGATTTTTTTCCAGCAGAAGCTGGCAACCCCCATCCTCAGCTCTCCCCAAGTTTTTGTATGCTATATGTTAAGTACTAGGGAGTGTTAAGGTAAGAAAGACGTTAGATTAAGTTCCTATAAACTTCACTATCATTCAGAATAATTTTTGCATGAGATATTAACAATTTGGTTTAAATTTATGACATCTTGATTTTGTATACTGTTTAAAGTGTGTGTGTTTAATTACAAAAGAAGTATGTGCTTGAAAAAGAACATAATGTTGAATTTTAGACTGAGCATGGACTCTGACACCAAATTACCTGGATTCAAATCCCAGCTCTGCCATTTACTAGCTGTATAATCTTGAGCAGATTACATAACCACTTTGTGCCTCAGTATCCTTATAAGTGTGGGGTAATGAAAATATCTACACCATGGGATTATTGTGAGTATTAAACAGGTTCACACATTTAAAATATATGAAAAAGTGCCTGGCGTATTCTAAAAGCTTGACATAGTTTAGATGTCATTATAATCGAAATAATCCAGATGTGTAAAATTCCCCAGATCATAAGAGCTTAATGAATATTCTATCAGATTTTTATCTCACATAGCATAATCTTTTTAATTTAGTTCTTAATCTGCATACAGTAAAGATCAGTAAATATACATTTTGTGAGCTTCAACAAATGCATAGTCTTGTAACCATCACTGCAATTGGGAAATAGAACAGTTTCCTCAACCCCTAAAACTTCCCTTGTGCTGCCCCTTCACAGTCAAACACTCCTGCTACTCCTAACATTTTGACAACCACTGATCTGTTCCCTCCATATAGTTTTGCCTTTTCCAGAATGTCATATAAATGAAAACATATAGTTAAAAAGAAATCATGCCTTTTGAACCTACCTTCCTTCACTCAGTGTAATGCATTTGATGTTAACCCCAGATGTTGCATGTATCAGTCATATGTTTTTTCACTGCTGAGTAGTATTCTTTTCTATGGATGTATTAGAGTGTGTTTATCCCCTCACCCATGACTGACATTTGGGTTGTTTCTAGTTTTTTGCAATTATGAATAATCCTGCTGAAAACAATTGTGTGCAGGTTTGTGTTTTAACATAAGTTTTCAATTTGTCCTGGATATTCAGTAGTGGGATTGCTGGGTTATATTGTAAATGTACATTTAATATTTTAAGAAGCTGTAAAGCTGTTTTCCAAAGTGGCCATACCATTTTGCATTCCCACCAGCAACGTGAGTGAGTTCTGGTTGCTCTGCATCCTAACCAGCACCTTGGTTTAGCCAGTTTTTTTTTTTTTAATTTTATTTATTCGAAATAAGCAAGTAGCTAGCATAATTCTTAACCAAGTTTTGTATCAAATCCTTGAGACTTGGAAGAAGAGAGAGAATAGGGCTAGATTAAATGCAGAGTTCATAAGGAGGAGCTGGAGAGACTGTTAGATTTGTAAGAGCTTGGTATGCTGTCATGTTCAGTGTTGTATCCCCAAATAACTGGCACAGGGCCTGACACACAGTAGGAATCTCTTTGCATGTTTATTGAATCACTGTACACATGATTGAGAGGTTAGGGAAGAAACAGAAGTAGGATGGAAAAGTAATTTTAGATTAGACTTGGTTTGAGTAATCCCAGTACATTCACGTGACACATCTCTTAACTCTTCTGGTCCTTAGCTTCATCACTGTAAATTGAAAAGATTCTGTTAGATGATACCTAAGCTCCTTTAACTATAATTTTTTTCCTTTTAATGATATCAAATGAGAAGTAGTTTAGTAAGTGAGGAAGAAGCATGTCAGAGCCTTTGATGGGGAGGTAGTTGTATATGGATGTAATGTGAAGTATAGCCCTTCAGGGAGTTGAGATGTGTGTATCTAAACAGCGAGCTAGCTAACGGCAGAAACAAACAGTAGATTTTTAAAAATGTAGTTACAGGGGGTGTTTCAAATCAAGTAGCAGCACTGCAGGGATATTTTGGGGGCAGGGGTTATGAAAGGAAATAGGGGTTGAGAATACTAAATTTAGCAGCTCTTTTTAAATTATTATTTTAGACTGGAGAGAAGTGGCCTATAGTGTCTTTTAATGCAAAGAGGAGGAGCTGAGCCACAGAGAAAGCAAAGCCAAGGGTGTGTAGAACAACAGACCATCCTGGGCCCTGTGTGAGCAAATTGTTTGGCTAGTTTTCCAGTGTTCTTTTTCTCCACCCTCACTCCCTCAACCCGCTTCTTAGAAGTTCAGATCTAGAGTTTAGCAGAAAGCCAGTTCTTAGCAGATATTTGTTTTGTTTGTACTTTGAAGAATTTTGTATATAACACTGTCAAGTATTGGTAGAGATTTTAAAATATACCAAATATGCAGAAAAACTTGATTCGGTGTAAGTGACTTGACCTGTTTTGTCTGACTGACATATTTTAAAGCACCATGACATTTGAAATTTTATTTCTTTTTCCTGTTGTGATTCTTTTCAAATATTCAGAGGTCTTAATTGCTGAAATACCTTTTTAAAAAAAATTATTTTACTTACTTTATTTTTGGCTGCGCTGGGTCTTCATTGCTGTGTGCGGGCTTGCTCTAGTTGCGGCGAGTGGGGGCTCGTCTTTGTTGTGATGCGTGGGCTTCTCATTGCGGTGGCTTCTCTTGTTGCGGAGCACAGGCTCTAGGTGCACCGGCTTCAGTAGTTGTGGCACACAGGCTCAGTAGTAGTGGTGCGTGGGCTTAGTTGCTCCGTGGCATGTGGGCTCTTCCTGGACCAGGGCTCGAATCTGTGTCCCCCGCGTTGGCAGGTGGACTCCTAACCACTGCGCCACCAGGGAAGCCCTGAAATACCTTTTTTAATATATAAATTTTAAGGCCATTATTGTTTTCATGGTTTTAATGTTTCCAACGGTTTTATTATCCTGAAGCAAACCCATGTTTTTGCTCTAATAGAGTTTAGGTTGTAAAATCAAATGTTTGATTATTCATTTTAGACTGTGCTTCCAACAGTTTATTTTTAAAACATCAATACTTTGTTCATCTGGTTATGAGGACCCTCAAAAGTAATCCATTGGCAAATAATTTAAGAAAGTGAGTGAGGAGGCTGACTTCTACTTAACCTTTCAGCTCATAAAGACCAATTGCCCAAAGATATTACTTTTAGGTTCTAATGTAAATAATTAATATTTCTAGATTTAAAAAATTCTTTTTTAGTACACTCTGTAAAATTGCCATCACTTTTAGGCACAGTCACCCTTAGGAAGCTGTTCTGCAGTTCTTAGTCCATTAAATCTACTTTTTATAGTAAGAGATTAAAAAACAAACTCTGGAATATTTTAAAATTTTGTGTTGGATAACGTCTTGGAAAAGAAAATATACAGTTTTATGTTAATACTAATAAGCAGAACAAAAAGCAAGGCTTTTTAAACAGCTTTTTTCTTTTTGGGGGGAGGTCAGTTGAGAGTATCTCTTTTTTTTTCCTTTATTTCAATTTTTAAAAAAGAAGTTGATTTATAATGTTGTGTTAGTTTCTGCTATACAGCAGAGTGATTCAGTTATACATATATATGTATTCTTTTTCATATTCTTTTCCATTATGGTTTATTACAGAATATTGAATTTAATTCCCTGTGCTATACAGCAAGACATTGTTGTTTACCTTGTTGTTGTACTGCTAATCCCAAACTCCTTTCGCTTCCCTCCCCCACCCCCTTTCCCCTTTGGTAACCATAAGTTTGTTTTCTATGACTGAGTCTGTTTCTGTTTCATAAATAAGTTCATTTGTGTCATATTTTAGATTCCATGTATAAGTGATAGCATATGGTATTTGTCTTTCTCTTTCTGATTTACTTCACTTGGTATGATAATCTCTAGGTCCATCCATGTTGCTGTAAATGGCATTATTTCATTACTTTTTATGGCTGAGTAGTACTCCATTTTGTATATATAACTCATCTTCTTTGTCTATTCATCTGTCAGTGGACATTTAGGTTGCTTCCCTGTCTTGACTGTTGTACATAGTACTACTGTGAACACTGAGGTGCACATATCTTTTCAGATTTTGGTTTTCTCTGGATAAATGCCCAGGAGTAGGATTGCTGGATCATATGGTAGCTCTATTTTTAGTTTTTGAAGGAACCTCCATACTGTTTTCCATGGTGGCTGCACCAATTTACATTCACACCAACAGTGTAGGAAGGTTCTCTTTTCTCCACACCCTCTCCAGCATTTGTTATTTGTAGACTTTTCAGTGGCCATTCTGACCAGTGTGAGGTACCTCTTGTAGTTTTGATTTGTATTTCTCTAATAATTAGTGATGTTGAACATCTTTTCATGTGCCTGTTGAGAATCTGTATGTCTTCTTTGGAGAATTATTTATTTAGGTTTTTGCCCATTTTTTGATTGGTTTTTTTTTGTTATTGAATTGTATGAGCTGTTTGTATATTTTGGTAATTAAGGCCTTGTCAGTCACATTGTTGGCAGATATTTTCTCCCATTCGTAGGTTGTCTTTTTGTTTTGTTTGTGGTTTCCTTTGCAGTGTAAAAGCTTACAGGTTTGATTAGTTCCCATTTGTTTATTTTTGCTTTTATTTCTGTTGCCTTGGGAGACTGACCTAAGGAAACATTGCTAAGTCAGGGAATGTTTTGCCTGTGTTCTCTTCTAGGAGTTTTATGGTGTCATGTCCTATATTTAAGCCATTTGGAGTTTATATTTGTGTATGGTGTGAGGGTATGTTCTAATTTCACTGATTAACATGTGGCTGTCCAGCTTTCCCAGCACCACTTGCTGAAGAGATTGTCCTTTCTCCATTGTATATTCTTGCTTGCATTGTCAAAGATTTTTTTTTTTTTTTTTTGCCTGCGCCACCTGGCATGCAGAATCTTAGTTCCCCAGCCAGGGATCCAATTTGTGCCCCCCTGCAGTGGAAGCGCAGAGTCCTAACCACTGGACCATCAGGGATTTCCTGTCGAAGATTAATTGACCATAGGTGTTTGGGTTTATTTCTGGGCTCTGTATTCTGTTCCATTGATAAATATATCTGTTTTGGGGGAGAGTATCCATTTCTAATGTTCTGACTTGTTACACCTATAGGTCATGTAAGAGGGCATTCAAGCTCATATTCTTTATCAGGGCCTATTCTGTAGCCCTATAATTAAAGATTATTACACGTATCATTCTGAAATTGAATTTTGGCAGTTACAGTAACAAAATATATCGATTTTTTTTGTGTCTTTCAGAATCATGGTGTCATGGAGAGGGATATACTTTATACTCACTCTGTTTTGGGGAAGCTTTTTTGGAAGCATTTTCATGCTGGGTCCCTTTTTACCTTTGATGTTTATAAACCCATCTTGGTATCGCTGGATCAACAACCGCCTTGTGGCAACCTGGCTCACGCTACCTGTGGTAAGTTAAACAGCAGAGAAAGAGACCATACCAAAGTGACCATACCAAAGTGGCCTAGCCTATTGATTTGTATTTTGTTAGAGTCAGATTTAGTCAAATATTAGAAGAAACATATTTGTGTTACATAAGAAGCATATTAGTTTTTGTATTTCTCCCTGTGAATGAAAGAGAGAAATGAAGTAATTCATGTCCTTGAAAAAAAATATGTATTTAAGGGCTATATTTCAAAATTGAGTTTCTTCCATATTCCTAATGAATTTTATTTTCCTTCGTTGGGGTATACTTTAGTAAAATGCAAAAATCTAAATATGCAGACTGAAGAGTTTTTACAATGTTAATTTTATATTGCATTTCCGTTTATTTGATTTATTTATTTTAATTTTAATTTTATTTATTTTATTTTTGGCTGCATTGGGTCTTCGTTGCTGCGTGCGGGTTTTCTCTGGTTGCGGCAAGCGGGGGGCTACTCTGCGTCGTGGTGTGCGGGCTTCTCATTGCGGTGGCTTCTCCTGTTGCGGAGCACGAGCTCTAGGCACATGGGCTTCAGTAGTTGTGGCACGCAGGCTCAGTAGTTGTAGTTCACAGGCTCTAGAATGTAGGCTCAGTAGTTGTGGCACATGGGCTTGGTTGCTCTGCAGCCTGTGGGATCTTGCCAGACCAGGGCTCAAGCCCACGTCCCCTGCATTTGCAGGAGGATTCTTAACCACTGAGCCACCAGGGAAGCCCTATTTTATTTTATTTTGTATTTCTCATGCTTCCTTTTTTTGGGGGGGGGGTCCTTATTTATTTATTTATTATACATGTATCTATTCTTTTTCAAATTCTTTTCCCATTTAGGTTATTACAGAATATTGAGCAGAGTTCCCTGTGCTATACAGTAGGTCCTTGTTGGTTATCTATTTTAAATATAATGTGTGTATATGTCAATCCAAAACTCCCAATTTATCCTCTCCCCCCCCTTCCCCTTTGGTAACCATAAGTTTATAAGTGTGTTTATGGATAAGTGCATTTGTATCTTTTAATTTTTAAGATTCCGCATACAAGCAATATCATATGATATTTGTCTTTCTCTGTCTGACTTCACTTAGTATGATAATTTCCAGGTCTATCCATGTTGTTGCAAATGTCATTATTACATTCTTTTTAATGGCAGAGTAATATTCCATTGTATATATGTACCACATCTGTATCCATTAATCGGTCGATGGACATTAGGTTGCTTCCATGTCTTGCCTATCATAAGCAGTGCTGCAATGAACATTTGGGTGCATGTATGCTTTTGAACCATAGTTTTCTCCAGATATATGCCCAGGAGTGGGATTGCTGGACCGTATGGTAGTTCTATTTTTAGTTTTTTAAGGACCCTCCATACTGTTTTCCATAGTGGCTCTACCAATTTACATTCCCACCAACAGTGTAGGAGGCTTCCATTTTCTCCGCACCCTCTCCATCATTTATTGTTTGTAGACTTTTTGATGATGGCCATTCTGATCGGTGTGACGTGAAATCTCATTGTAGTTTTGATTTGCATTTCTCTAATAATCAGTGATGTTGAGCATCTTTTCATGTGCCTCTTGGCCATCTGTATGTCTTCTTTGGAGAAATATTTATTTAGGTCTTCTGCCCATTTTTTGATTAGGTTGTCTGCTTTATTGATATTGAGCTGCACGAACTGTTTGTAAATTTTGGAGATTAATCCCTTGTCGGTCACCTTGTTTGCAAATATTTTCTCCCATTCTGTAGGGTGTCTTTTTGTTTTGTTTATGGTTTCCGCTGTGAAAAAGCTTTTGAGTTTAAATAGGTCCCATTAGTTTATTTTTATTTCCATTACTCTAGCAGATGGATTGAAAAAGATCTTGCTGTGTTTTATGTCAAAGAGTGTCCTTCCTATGTTTTCCTCTTAAGAGTTTTATAGTATAGGGTCTTTTTAGGTCTTTCATTCATTTGGAGTTTATTTTTGTGTCTGGTGTGTGAGAATGTTCTAGTATCATTCTTTTACAGGTAGCTGTACAGTTTTCCCAGCACCATTTATTGAAGAGACTGACTTTTCTTCATTGTATAGTCTTTCCTCCTTTGTCGTAGATTAGTTGACCATAGATGTGTGGGTTTATTTCTGGGCTTTCCATCCTGTTCCATTGATCTATATTTCTGTTTTTGTGCCAGTACCATACTGTTTTGATGAAGTATAGCTTTGTAGTATAATATGAAGTCAGGGAGCTTGGTTCCTCCATCTCTGTTTTTCTTTCTCAGGATTGCTTTGGCTGTTTGGGGTCTTTTGTGTCTCTATACAAATTTTTTAAAAATTTGTTCTAGTTCTGTGGAAAATGCCATTGATAATTTGATAGGGATTGCATTGAATCTGTAGATTGCCTTGAGTAGTATAGTCATTTTGACACTATTGGCTCATCCAACCCAAGAACATGGTATATCCTTCCATCTGTTTGTGTCTTTGATTTCTTTCATCAGTGTCTTACGGTTTTCAGAGTACAGGTCTTTTGTCTCCTTAGATAGGTTTATTCCTAGGTATTTTATTCTTCTTGATGTGACAGTAAATGGGATTGTTTCTTCAACTTCTCTTTCTGATCTTTCATTGTTAGTGTATAGAAGTGTAACAGATTTCTGTGCATTAATTTTGTATCCTGCAACTTTACTGAATTCATTGATGAGGTCTAGTAGTTTTCTGGTAGCATCTTTAGGATTTTCTAGTATAGTATCATGTCGTCTACAAACAGTGACAGTTTTACTACTTCTTTTCCAATTTGGACTGCTTTTATTTCTTTTTCTTCTCTGATTGCTGTGGCTAGGACTTCCAAAACTATGTTGAATAAAAGTGGCGAGAATGGACATTGCTGTGTTCTTCCTGATCTTAGAGGAAATGCTTTCAGCTTTTTACTGTAGAGTATGATGTTAGCTGTACGTTTGTCATATGTGGCCTTTATTGTGTTGAAGTTAGTTCCTTCTGTACTGACTTCCTGGAGAGTTTTTATCATAAATGGTTTTGAATTTTGTCAAGAGCTTTTTCTTCATCTATTGAGATGATCATATGGTTTTATTCTTCAATTTGTTGATGTGGTGTATTACACTGATTGATTTGCAGATATTGAAAAATTCTTGCATCCCCTGGGATAAGTCCCACTTGATCGTGGTGTATGATCCTCTTAATGTATTATTGGATTTGGTTTGCTAGTGTTTTGTTGCACATTTTCACATCTGTGTTCATCAGTGTTGTTGGCCTATAATTTTCTTTTTTTGTGGTATCTTTGGGTTTGGTATCTGGGTGATGGTGGCCTCATAGAATGAGTTTGGGAGTGTTTGTTCCTCTGCATTTTTGGGGAATAGTTCAAGAAGGATAAGTGTTAACTCTTCTCTAAATGTTTGATAGAATTTTCCTATGAAGCCATCTAGTCCTGGACTTTTGTTTGTTCGAGTTTTTTAATCACAGTTTCTATTTCAGTACTTGTGACTGGTCAGTTCATAGTTTCTGATTCTTCCTGGTCAGTTCATAGTTTCTAATTTTTCCTGGTTCAGTCTTGAGAGGTTGTCCATTTCTTCCAAGGTTGCACATTTTATTGGCATACAGTTGTTTGTAGTAGTTTCTTATGAAATTTTGTATTTCTGTGATGTCTTTCGCAACTTCTTCTTTTTCATTTCTAATCTTACTGATTTGAGCCCTCTCTGTTCTTTTGATGAGACTGGCTAAAGGTTTATCAATTTTGTTTATCTTTTCAATGAACCAGCTTTTAATTTCATTGATCTTTTTTATCATTTTCTTCATCTCTATTTCATTCATTTCTGCTCTGATCTTTATGATTTCTTTCCTTCTTCCACCTTTGGGTTTTGTTTGCTCTTCTTTCTCTAGTTGCTTTAGGTGTAAGGTTAGGTTGTTTATTTGGGATTTTTCTTATTTCCTGGGGTAAGACTGTATTGCTATAAACTTCCCTCTTAGAACTGCTTTTGCTGTGTCCCACAGGTTTTGGATCATAATGCTTTCATTTTCATTTGTCTCTAGGTATTTTTTGATTTCCTCTTTGGTATCTTCAGTGAGATCCATTGGTTGTTTAGTAGCATATCGTTTAGCCACCACATGTTTGTGTTTTTTAAAGTTTTTTTCTTGTAGTTAATTTCTAATATAGCGTTGTGGTCAGAAAAGGTGCTTGATATGATTTCAGTTCTTTTAAATTTACCAAGGCTCACTTTGTGGCCCAGCATGTGATCAGTCCTGGAGAATGTTCCAT
This sequence comes from Kogia breviceps, assembly GCF_026419965.1. NCBI lineage: Eukaryota > Metazoa > Chordata > Mammalia > Artiodactyla > Physeteridae > Kogia > Kogia breviceps. The sequence goes on along the minus strand of NC_081320.1, from coordinate 79,636,648 downwards.
GTGCAATTGAGAAGAATGTGTATTCTGCTGCTTTTGGATGGAATGTTCGATAAATATCACTTACGTCCATCTCCTTTAGTGTGTCACTTAAGTCCTGTTTCCTTACTGATTTTCTGTCTGGATGATCTGTTCATTGATAAAATGGGGTATTAGAGTTCCCCACTATTATTGTGTTATTGTTTATTTCTCCTTTTATGACTGTTAGCATTTGCCTTATATATTGAGGTGCTCCTATGTTGGGTGCATATATACTTGTAATTGTTATATCTTCTCGGATTGATCCCTTCATCATTATGTAGTGTCCTTCTTTGTCTCTTGTAACAGTCTTTATTTTAAAGTCTTTTTGTCTGATATGAGTATTGCTACTCCAGCTTTCTTTTGATTTCCATTTGCATGGAATACCTTCTTCCATCCCCTCACTTTCAGTCTGTATGTGTCCCTAGATCTGAAGTGGGTCTCTTGTAGACAGCAAATATATGGGTCTTGTTTTTGTATCCATTCAGCCTTTGTCTTTTGGTTGGAACATTTAACCCATTTACATTTAAGGTAGTTATCTATATATATATGTTCCTATTACCATTTTCTTTATTGTTTTGAGTTTGTCTTTGTAGGTCTTTTTCTTCTCTTGTGTTTCTTGCCTAGAGATGTTCCTTTAGCATTTGTTGTAAAGCTGGTTTGGTGGTGCTTATTAATTCTCTTAGCTTTTGCTTGTCTGTTAAGCTTTTGATTTCTCTGTTGAATCTGAATGCGATCCTTGCTGGGTAGAGTAATCTTGGTTATAGGTTTTACCCTTTCATCACTTTAAACATATCCTGCCACTCCCTTCTGGTCTGCATAGTTTCTGCTGAAAAAATCACCTGATAACCTTATGGGGATTCCCTTGTATGTTATTTGTTGCTTTTCCCTTGTTGCTTTTAATATATTTTTTTTGTATTTAATTTTTGACAGTCTTTTGGTTGAGGTATTTAATCCATTTAAGTTTAAGGTAATTATCAATATGTATGTTCTTACTGCAATTTTGTATTTTGTTTTTGTAGGTCTTTTTTCATCCCTTCCTCTTTTGTTCTCTTCTCTTAGGATTTTATGACTAATTTTAGTGTTGTGTTTGGACTCCTTTTTCTTTTTTGTGTGCGTATCTATTGTAGATTTTTGGTTTGTGTTTACCACGAGGTTTTGAATAGCACTCTATATAAAAAAGGATTGTTTTAATTTGCTGGTCTTTTAATTTCAAATGCATTTTCAATAGCCTGTATTTGTACTGTCATCTTCTCATGATTGCTGGGTTTGATATCATATTTGTGTGTGGATGATTTCCTACCTTTACTTCATGTTTGCCTTTACTGGTGAGGTTTTCCATTCGTAATCTTCTTGTTTCTAGTTGTGGCTTTTTCTTTTCCAGCTAGAGAGGTTCCTTTAGCATTTGTTGCAAAGGTGGTCTGGTGTTGCTGAATTCTCTTAGCTTTTGTTTGTCTGTAAAGCTTTTGATTTCTCTGTTGAATCTGATTGAGAGCCTTGTTGGGTAGAGTATTCTTGGTTGTAGATTATTCCCTTTCATCACTTAAAATATTGTATATCATGTCACTTCCTTCTGACCTGCAGAGTTTCTGCTGAAAAATCAGCTAATAACCTTACAGGAGTTCCCTTGTATGTTACTTGTTGCTTTTCTCTTGTTGCTTTTTATATTTTTTGTCTTTAATTTTTGTCAGTTTGATTACTATGTGTTCCTCCTTGGGCTTATCTTTGTGCTTCCTGGACTCGGGTGACTGTTTCCTTTCCCAAGCTAGGGAAGTTTTTAGCTATTATCTATTCAAATATTTTCTCAGGCCCTCTCTCTCTTTCTTCTCCTGGGATCCCTATAATGTGAATGTTGGTGTATTTAATATTGTCCCAGAGGGCTTTTAGACTGTCCTCATCTGTCCTCATTTCTTTTTATTCCTTTTTTATTCTGTTCCATGGCAGTGATTTCCACCATTCTGTCTTCCAGCTCATTTATCTGTTATTCTGCCTCATTTATCCTGCTATTGATTCCTTGTAGTGTATTTTTTATTTCAGTTATTGTTCATCTCTGTTTGTTTATTCTTTATTTCTCCTAGGTCTTTGTTAAATATTTCTTGCATCATCTAGATCTGTGCCTCCATTCTTTTTCTGAGATCTTGGATCATCTTTATTACTATCATTACTCTGAATTCTTTCCAGGTAGATTGCCTATCTCCACTTCACTTTGTTTTTCTTCTGGGATTTTATCTTGTTCCTTCATCTGGAACATATTCCTCTCTCATCTTACTTTGTCTAACTTTCTGTGATTGCAGTTTCCATTACGCAGGCTGCAGGAATGTAGTTTTCTTGCTTCTGCTGTCTGCCCCCTGGTGGATGATGCTGTCTGAGGGGCTTATGCAGCTTTCTGGGTGGGATTGACTGGTTCCTGTGCACTGGTGGGTGAGGCTGTGTCTTGTCCTTCTGCTGGGCAGGTCTGTGTCAGGGGGTGTGTTTATCTGGCAGCAGCTGTGTGCTCAGGAAGACTTTAAGTAGCCTGTCTCCTGATGGGTGGAGCTGTGTCCACCCCCCACCCCCGCAATTGTTTGTTTGACTTAAGGCATCCCATCACTGGAACCTACAGGCTGTTGGGTAGGGCCAGGTCTTGGTCAGAAAATGGCGGCCTCCAGGAGGGCTCACGTCAATGAGTACTCCCCAGAACTATCGCCACCAGTGTTTTTGTACCCCCGGTGAGCCACAGTGTCTCTTGTCCTTTGCAAGAGACCCTCCAATACCAGCAGGTAGGTCTGGCCCAGGCTCTTATGAGGTCACTGCTTTTTTCCCTGGGTCCTGGTGCACACGAGACCTTGTGTGAGCCCTCCAAGAGTGGAATTTCTGTTTCCCCCAGCCCTGTGGAATCCCTCCTTTCAAACTCTGTTGGCGGGGCTTCCCTGGTGGTGCAGTGGTTGAGAATCCGCCTGCCGATGCAGGGGACACGGGTTCGTGCCCTGGTCTGGGAAGATCCCACATGCCGCGGAGCGGCTGGGCCCGTGAGCCATGGCCGGTGAGCCTGTGCGTCCGGAGCCTGCGCTCCGCAAAGGGAGAGGCCACAACAGTGAGAGGCCCATGTACCACAAAAAAAACAAAACAAAACAAAACAAAACAAAAAACCCTGCTGGCCTTCAAAGCTGGATTCTCTGGGGGCTCCTTCTCCTGTTGTGAGACCCACAGGCTGGGGAGCCTGATGTGGGGCTCAGAATTTTCACTCCTGTGAGAGAACTTCTGTGGTATATTTTCCAGTTCGTGGGTTGCCCACCCAGCAGGTATGGGATTTGATTTTATCGTGTTTCCGCCCGTTCTACCGTCTCATTGTTGCTTCTTTGTCTTTAGATGTAGGATATCTTTTTTGGTAGGTTCGAGTGTTTTTTTTGGTCGATGCTTTTTCAGCAGTTAGTTGTGGTTTTGGTGTTTTTGTAAGAAGAAGTGTGCTCATGTCCTTGTACTTTGCCATCTTGTCTCCACCTCCTCCATTTATTTTATAAAATGACAAAAATTAAGATTCAGATAACAGACTTTTAAAAACTGTGACATTGATGTGATCAAGTCTCCCCAGTAACCACAGAATTTAGGAATGAAGTGATTTTCTGTCTGTGGGCTAGGTTGAAAACGTGTGAGGTAAAAGTGCATACAAAATGTATAGTAAATTCTTGGAACAGCCAGATATTTGCTACGAGGTCTGTGCATACTGCTCTGAGCACATGTCCCTCTGACCCTGAGAGCTGGTTACTCCTTATAGGTTTCCAGTCTATACTTCTCCCTTCTCTGGCACTGAACAGGTTTCAGCCCTTTGTTGTTGCTTAAGAGCAGTGCCTCCTCCAAAAATGAAGTGTCGTGCAAGCAGCCTCCTTTACCTTGAATGGGTCATATTTCCTGAGAGTGTTCTGTTCCTTCTTTTCCCTGAGCAACACCTGAAACTTAATTTTACTGGGTTTATTGACCTGTCTTGGTGGAGATGGTGAGTATAATACCTGAAAAGGAGAAGAAGGAGGGAATACTCTTCCTTCACTTGTTGAAGGGTCTTCTCTACCTGTTTCTCTTGAATGAGTTGTCTTTTTCCCCTCAGGCAGACTGCCATTGTTGTGTATGTAGAGAGGAAAGTATCAATGCTGATGCTATAGACCCCTCAGGTGGAGGTTGATGGGAAAGATTTCCAGAAACAGTGGTTGGTGGGGGAGTACCTACCTTGATAGAGTTGACATTTCTCAAAAGTTCCTTGTAAATTGAATTTTAATAAATTGTTTACAGTGCACTCTCCTCATATTTTAAAAAGAAATCCTGTGATGAATAATTTTACAGATTATATTCCTCCCTTGTTACAAGGTTAATTAAAAATATTTTATTCAGGCATATCTGTTTTATGAAATGTGATATTGTTAAATTAAAAGTAGTCTCCTCCTTTTCATTTTCTTTTCTCTATTTGTTCTTAAAGCTGACTTTTCTACAGGCACAAACTAAAGGGATTGTAACCTACTGGTCGATAAATACCTGTGGTAAGGTATGGCATATTTAATTCAGATATAAGGAGAAGAATTAGGAGGTTTTGTTAAAAGGAAAAATCAAACTAAAAACCCAAGGGTAATGATGATCATAGCTATTGACCACTTATGTAGCAGCTGTTATGCTAAGTGCTTTAATAAGACAGCTACATTTTAGGTGCCACCATTATCCCCATTTTACAGAAGAGGAAATGGAAGTTTTGAGAAAATTAATAATTTGCCCAAGTTCACATGCATAAGCAAATTATTTAAACAGAGTTGAGATGAAACCCAGTTTGTCTGCTGCAGTTAGAGCTTTAGGTGATAAGAAAACCTTCAAGGGTTGGTCAGAGTCACCTGGCACCTTAACCATTCCAGGTGGTAAGAAACTCATTGGCACCTCATGATTGTTTCTAAAGAAGGAGGTTTGGAGTTCTTTTCAAGCCAGGGAATACCTGACTTTGGGCGGGGTGGAGGAGGCAGGAAATCTGAGAAACCAACAACTTGTAATAAAATCAGTTTCATTAGTGAGATGATTCCCTTGCAGTGGAAGAGGAAAGTTGGCAAGAAATAGTCATAGAAAGCCTTTTCTTTTTCTAGAGAAACCAAAGACATAGGTTGCTGAAATACCTGGAACAAGGAGCATATTAGTAAATACTGTTTGGATGAGTGGACAAACATAAAGAAGTCTCAGGGTCAAACTAGCTCAAACTTTAGTATCAAGAATTGTGCAGTATTCTCTCCTCTATTTGTTGAAAGAAAAATTTATATATATATATGTTTATATTTTTATAAATATTATAAAATCATGCCTTTAGGGATTACGTAGTATATCCTTAGTGTGTCACAGTCCACCTAGAGTAATTTTACTACATATAAAATGTAAGAGCCTTGTAACAGTGTGGTGCATTTATTCTCATATTCTTTGTGCTGTTATTGTCATATTGCATCTACTTACACAGTAAACTCCATAGAACAGTGCTTTATCTAAATATCATCCATTTACAGTGTTTTTTGTTTTTTGGCTGCGTTGGGTCTTCATTGCTACATGCGGGCTTTCTCTAGTTGTGGCAAGCCAGGGCTACCTTTCGTTGTGGTGCATGGGCTTCTCACTGTGGTGGCTTCTCTTGTTGTGGAGCACAGGCTCTAGGCACACAGGTTTCAGTAGTTGTGACATGTGGGCCCAGTAGTTATGGAGCACAGGCTCAGTAGTTGTGGCATACGGGCTTAGCTGCTCTGCAGCATGTGGGATCTTCCCGGAGCAGGGATCGACCCCGTGTCCCCTGCATTGGTAGGCGGATTTTTAACCACTGTGCCACCAGGGAAGTCCCACAGTGTTCTTTATTCTTCCTGTATGGTACAGTTTCTATCTAGTGACATTTTCCGTCAGCCTGAAGGACTTCCTTAAGCTTTTCTTGTAGTGAGGGCTCCTGTAGGTGGATTCTGTGTTTATTTAATTAAAAGTTAAGTTTGCCTCCATTTTTGAAGGCTAATGTTGCTGACATTTCTGGGATGACTCCTGCTGCGGGGCCCTCCACCCCCACTTTGAAGTTCCCCTGTATTATGTTCCTCTTGAAGTTCTCCATTGTTTTTGATTACAAGTTAGCTATCATACATGTTGTTGCTTCCCTTTATGTAATGTGTCATTTTCCTCTAGCTGCTTTAAAGATTTCTTTGTTTTTTAGCAGTTTGATGATGATATGCTTAGGTATAGTTTTCTTTATTTTGCCATGTTCCATTGGACGTCTTAGATCTGTAGCTTTGTTTTTGTCCAAATTGGGAAATTTGGGGCCATTATTTCTTTACATATTTTTTTCTGCCCCGTTTACTCTTTTATCCTTTTGTGTCTAAGATTGTTTAGATTGTTACACAGGTCACCAAGTTCACTGACCCTCTCTTTTGCCATCTCTAATCTGTGTTTTGCTTACACAGTTGATTTCGATTTAAAATACTGTAAAGTTCTAGAACTTACATTGGGTTCTTTTATTGGTTTCACTACTTTCTTGAGATTCCTCAAGTTGTAATTATAATGACTATATTTTCCTGTAAGTCAGCTGGGTAGTTAAGTGTGGTGCCACTTACTCTGTTAGGGCCCTCATCCTTTTTTTTTATTTTTCCTGTAGGAAATACTTTGCATTGAATATTTGCATAATTCCTACATTATTAGTATGTATCCTCCTTATCTTTCAGGCAAAATTTCTTTCTCTTAATAGAAGGATGTTTTGTGTTGTAACTTGTGTTTATTGAAAAAGTAGCAGCAGGATCCCTGTACACTCATTTATTTACTCTTAAATGTCTACCATCCTAGCATATGACCTCTGTCCTTGTGGAGATTAGATAATAATTCTCTACCTAAACTGTCTTTCCTAGTTGTAGATTTACACAACTTGACTAGTTTCTTTTCTGGCTTTCATTTGACTGAAAGACTACTTCCTTTGTTAGAGGACAGAAGTTGACTTTCCAGGCCATGACTTTTTAGAGTTAGATTTTTAAATCAGCTTTAAAGATATGAAGCCCAGTGCTTTGTTGCAGCCATCAAACATATGATTTAATGTAAAATATTCATTTTGTGGTGTTGTTTTAATCACCATTACTCATTTATTTATAAAGCATTTCTCCATGAAATATTTAAGTGAAATAAGCATATTGTTCAGTTACATAAAATTAACCATCAAAAGTAGCTATTTCTAATAAGTCATCTACAGACTGTTAAATAATTAGATTTATAGTCATTATAAAATCAGACATTTTGTTTTGAAAGTTATAAATTTTCAAGTCATTTACAAAACTTTGTTTTTATTTCATCATCTGTACAATAAGGAAATTGGAGTAGATGATCTTTTGAGATCCATTTCAGAGTCAGCAATGTGTATCTGATTCTAAAGCAAACATTTAGAGGTAAATGATTTTTTTAAATAAGTCATATGTTGCTGCTACACTTCGTTTTCTTTAATGTGATAAATTTTCCACAGTGTATGATTTTTTGATGATAAATTACATGTTTTTGGCTGAATCTCTCTACCAAAACCTTAAGAGTTTTGAGGATTTTCTTGAGTTACTACATTGGTAGAAATCATTGCAATTGTTATGCTTTCCAGGGTCTAATCAATCTAATTTCTTTGGAAAGCCAATATAAGCAGACTGCTTATTCGTACAGGTATTAGAAACAGACTTTTGGTTTCACTGTTGGCCTTCCCACTTTCTAGTCATTTGAACTTGGCTAAACTACTTAGCCTCTCTAAACTTCTCTTCCTTCATCTGTTTAAAAATAAATAAAGAAGTTCTAATACCGCCTACCACAGAGAGTTATTGTGATGACTAGATGAGATAATGAATATAGCCTTTCCAAAGTAAGCAGTAAATGCTTGCTACTATAAAAGTTTTAGGGGGTAGGCTAAACTATATTATCAAAGAAAGTTCAAAACAGTGGCTGGAAAAAGGCAGAACTTTATTCACCCTCAAGTCCAGGTTGATAGGTTAGCTTTTTTCCCTGATATCACTCAAGGACTCCGATTCCTTCCACCCAGCCTGGCATAATATCCTCTTCTATGTGGTCAAGACTGTTCACTACCCCTTCTTTGCCCCACTCAGCAGGAAGTGGGGAGGGAAGGAAGTCCAGAGCAAGTGCTTTCCCTTTAGACCAGTGAATTACAAGTTGTACATAATCTCTCTTGCTCACCCCATTGGTGAGAACAGGTAAAAGCTGTAGCAGAATCTAGGAAGTGTAGTCTTTTTTCTGACAGCCATGTACACTATTAAAATCTATTACTCTGGAAGAAATGGACAAATTAACTGGACAAATTCTGCCATAGCTGATCCAACTGCTGTTACTACTAGTACCAGTACTGTTACGGCAGAATTATGTCATATCTATTCACCTTCTACAGCTTCAATTACGTGTACTAGGGTAGATATGGGGAGAGTGGAGAGATGAGACTGAATGTTTGAAATGTGAGTGGTCTGGTGCTGAATGTGATTCTTGTGTTTAAAACAATATGCAAACCAGTAATTTGATCTGATGGTCAGTTGGAGAAATCTGGTGCAACATTCAGAAAAAACAGGATGAGCTGGTCTTACTGATGTGTGCTGGTCTCTTGTAGGTACTTTCCTATGAGATATTCAAGGGTAATTTCAGCTATTCCTGACTTTTGCCTTATTACCCGTCCTCAGAGCTTATATAGGCAAGATTGAACCACCATTGTAGTGTTAAGTTGGTATATATTTGCAAGAACTTGTGTTACTCAACTTTGTAACTCACTGCCTTGCTCACCAGTAGTGGCATATCAAGCAGAGAGCTTTCAGTTAGAAATTTATAGAAGTTGAATCCCTTGTAGTGAGGTTATAGAAAGTTGATGTTCTAGTTTTGAGAAAGTGAACACCTCTGTTAAAAGAAATGGAGGAAAAACTGTCAGGGTGTCTTTTATAATTTATTTCATACCTTCATAAGGTGCTAATGGAGTTTTTTATTTTGAAGCAAATAGGATCATTTTTTATTCAGAAGGAATTTAGCTTTCTCTCCCCATAGGTGTACTTTATTTTAAGCAGTCCCAACCAGTTAAAAATCATTTTTCAGTAAAAATAAATTAGGGTAAATGCATTTAGACTAATTATTGCTTCACAGAAATGGTCACACATGATCTTTTCTTTTGTAAGCTTCTCCTGTTCATTAAAATGATTTCATTGGCGAGATTTTTCTTACCTTACTATTTTTAACTGGCACATTTTCTGTTAAATGAGGTACCACAATAAAATCATTTAGAATCTTGGAGTTAGATGAGACTTAGCGGTCACCTAGTCTAACTTACCTGTGTGTCTGAGAATCCTTTCCTGAAGTCTGCAAAGTACTTCTAGTCTGCAATTCAGTCGCCCTTGGAACATTTTTGTAATGAGGAGTACCTGTCCTTGTTCATTTAATTTTTGGACGGTTCTGTTCAGCATAATCAATACTGTCAGGTCAAACTTTGCTTGTGCCCAGAGCAGTTTTTGCTTCTGAAAATTCTGAGTCTTTCCAACAGTGTTTGTTAGCTAATTACTGAGATTATTAGAACTACTTGGAGTTGTGTCCTTTCACCATAAATCATGTTGTAGGAATTCAGCAGTCATTTTCTAACTCCCCATCTAGGACACATGTCTCTTCCACAGCTTGCTGATTCCATTCCCGTCCTAGAACACAACAGGTGTTCAACAAACATAGATTACTGAATATAATTTCTGTCTAGACTGCTGCTCTTAAGAAAGGGGGTCTCAGTCTTTGATGAATGATTTGGGATTGCTGAATGACTCGGGATTGCGCGTCCTTAAATAGCTAAGGATTTGAGGAGCCAGGCCTAAGCTGAGTCTGAAAAAGCCAAGGCAGACTTGGAGATGAGGAACGTCATAGATCTTTCTTACATCAGACTAAGTAAAGATCCACTGGAGTAACAAATAGGAACATGGGGCATAATGGCAAAACTGATTCTCTGTGATCATGTGATCATTCATCTTTGTTTTCATACACACTTGGAGGTAGTAAATAGTGGTATATAAAAGATCCTCAGAAATTACTTCTGTATTTCTAATTCTAGGCAAGATCTTTGACCAGTTAAGTAAAAGTCATGAGAATTATCACTCTTGGTTCAGTTTAAGACATAAAGCATTATAAAATTTTACAAGATTAGTTTCTTACTGCTAAAACTGTTATCTTCTGTACTAGAAACAGAACAAATATGAGAAATATGAGAATAGTGTCATTTTTTTAAAACAGTTTTTGATCTGGAATATTTGAATTCTGGAGTTCTTTATAGGCATTACAACTTTATTTCTGTAGTGTATTTGTTATTCTGCTTTTGCAAGAGCTGTAAATAACGTTGACTAGGTATGTCTTACCTGGTATTAAAAATGATTAATGTGAACTAGAGATCTAGGCTGCCCAGAAGATTATATATAACTTTCAGGCACATTCTGATAGAGTGCTGATGGCAGGGAGGAGAATACTTCATGATATACTCCTCTACAGTCTAGGATTTTTTATCTTGACATTTACTATAACGAAAGGCTAACGATTGTTTTGGGATTCATAGGAAACATGTATTAGAAATTACACATGTAAGGTTAGAGTTGGTGTTTGGGAATTATAGGCTTAAGATTTTTAACTGTTTTCTATAGTACAACATACAATTAGTAGTCAGCTCCCTCTTTCTACCAGTTAACGGGAGGGTTTCTTGCATTTCAGTTCTTCGCAAAATCTGAAAAGTATATCATATTTGGAATGCAGAGTGGGGCTGATCTAAACTAACCTTGGATGGTGACTTCAGACATGTCATCTGGGCCAAGACAGATAATTCAGTGATTCACTTTGGTAGCTGACAGCCCTTTACATTTGTAAGTGGAAGAATGGTTATTTCTTGCTGTGGGTCCAAGTCTAGAGGGCTCCTCCCCTATCCTCTCCATCCTGAACTCTCTTCTACATTGGAACTTAACTTCCCAGACTTTGGAGTGGGGGGTGGGTGGGGATTCTAACTATTTGAGTGGTTATGGATGCTTTTGAAAATTTGACGGAAACTGCAGGCATTTTGTAGCTACTTTAGCCCAAATGATCATGTTTTACATCTTAACCCTCTGACTCTGTAATACTGTGGACATAATAACAAACATATCTTTTTTTTAAAGCTATTATTCCTTTTAACCTGTTTTTTTCTTGGTCCTGTTTGAGGTCCTATTTGTTCTTTTGTATCATACTTTTTTTAAAAAAGGTCTTTTTGGAAATATACTAAAAAATTAATAAAACATAAAGGCACTTTAATAAATAATTTTAAAGTGTAACTATCAGCCAAATCAAGAAGTAGGAAATTGTCAGCAAGCCACCTAGCTTCCCAGTCACAACACCCTTCTATTTAGTAGAAGTAGCTACTGTCCTGACTTGTAAGATAGTTATTTCCTTGTTTTTCTTTTTATCCACTTGTATTTTTACCATCTGTATATTTATCCCTAGAATATCTTAGTTACTGTCTGTTTCAGAAAGATTTATATATGGACACTTAATGTATATATTCTTGTGTTTTTTTCCTCTCAACATTATGCTTGTGTGTTGTCCATGTTGCTGTAGATATCCATAGTTCATTTGTTGTCATTGTTGTATCATATTCCATTGCATAACTGTACCACAGTTTCTTTGCTATACTTTGATCAAAGTTTTCATAATATTGCCAGAGAACATTCGATTTTCTTGTCTTTCATCTGCTGTGGATCAGTTTTCTCTCTATTAGTCAAATATTTATTAACTAGTAAATTTGTTACCTGTAAATTATTCAGAAATTTAAATGGGCATTGAAATCAGGGCTTTTTAATATGTTATTGTTCTTTCAAAAACTTCAGTCTGTAATTTATTTTCTTCTAAATATTTCATATATACTTTATGCCTGGCCATCAGAAAAGTTAATTAAGCAAATTTGGCAAATATTTGATCTTCTATGTGTCAAGCACTGTTGTAGGTACTGGGGCTACAGCACTTTAGTAAATATACATTCTTTATATATTTAAAAAATAAACAGATATGTGTATTTGTTTAAAAAAAATCTTAGTACAGAAAGGTATAAAATGAAAAATTTGACTCTGTTCCCTCAGTCCTATGTTCAGTATTAAATTTCTTGACTATTCTTTTTATTAAAAAATTTAAAAATCTTATATATTTATAACCTGAAAAAAATTACACAGTAGAAACTTTTTGTATGCCTTTTGTACTTTTTCTTTTTGTCTTAATAATCCATCTTGAAGATTTCAATGAAAGTTAGCATTTTTAAATTAGGGAACTGCCAGAAACTTACTTAAATTAGTAGAACTGAAAATAGAAACAGTGCCTTCATGTTCTTCCAGATTAACGTTTCTTAATTTATTATAGAAGCAAGAATAACATGCTTTTGACTTATTAGAAATCAGATTTATTTATAGGACATGATAAAATTTACCTATGGGAAATCATAACTTTAAATTGTTAAATATGTGTATTGTTTTTTCTGTAGGCATTGCTGGAGACCATGTTTGGTGTAAAAGTGATTATAACAGGTGATGCATTTGTTCCTGGAGAAAGAAGTGTCATTATCATGAATCATCGGACAAGAATGGACTGGATGTTCCTGTGGAATTGTCTGATGAGATATAGCTACCTCAGATTAGAGAAAATTTGCCTCAAAGCCACTCTCAAACGTGTTCCAGGATTTGGTAGGTTATTCACAAATTATTATAAGTTGTTCATTTATTTTATATGTGATGTACTCACTCTGAAACTACAGAATAACTTACTAAACTCCACTTAAGTATTAAAGCCATTTCCACTTTGTTCCCTCCCTAGCCAAACACAATCACCAGTTGTTTTTTTTTCCTTAGGGGATAATTATTTTAATCCTTTTTCGGACACATCTTATGTTGAAAGAGAATAAACTATTCACAAGGAAGTAGATATGGTCCCAGAAGGACAAAAATTTGAAGAATATGAATTAATAGTTCAGTAACTTTTTATTACATGTCATACTTGTGGTAATTTAGACCAGAAAGTGGTCTGTACTGATAAGGTACTTGAAAGGAACTGATTCATTCACATTTATCTAATAAATAGTAATTGAATAACCATTGGTTCCAAGCGTTATACCAGGTGCCGGTGTTTTCTGAACTTACCTAATCCATCACTTTTTTTTAAAAAAGCCTTTTCACTGTCCTTGTTGTATACTATAATATTAAAATTCCTAGAAATGTTTATTTTCCATAGTTAGGAAAGCAGCATGTTCACTGAGTGGTGGATAAGTAGGGATATTTCAACTTGCATGTTAAATCTTAATTGATCTCCACTCTGTAATGTGAAGTAGGGGTGAGGAACAGACTAAAAATATATTCAAACCAGTTATTCACATATGAGTGGATGAAGCACCCACTATACTCCCTGACAGCCTCATCCATTAAATCTGTACTTCTTTGGTTTCCTATGTAATATTTCTTAATTGAATTCTTTGCTCTCTAAACCATGTGTCTATCAGTGTACTGAAACTGTGTAGGATTGGTGAGGGCAAAGGGCAGGCATTGTCCTCAGGATAGACTAGTAAGAAGTACTGCATGTTTGTGTTTTAGTTGCCTTCATGCTAATACTTTTCTCTTTCTCTTTGTCATTTGAACAGTATTGTGGTCTCAGGATAGTCAGATTCCTTAAATGGCAACTGACTTTCCCTAGAGCAAACATCCCCATAGAACCAGCAGGAAGCTGCAAGGCATTTTATGACCTAGCCCCAGAATTCGTAAAACATCACATCTACAGTACATTATTGGTGGAAGCCATCACTGTCCTCAAAGAGTCTAGGGGAGGGAGCATATAGACTTCACCTCTTGATGGCAGAAATGTCAAAGATATTTTAGTATTTTAAAAACTGCCACATCCCTAAAAAGACTGATCAAGAATGATAATGTCTTGTTTATCATTCCTGATTCTACATAAAGTAACAGAATATTAAGAACATTATGTGAATGAGCTTGAAAATATATATGAAATCAACAAATTACATTCAGAAAAAATACAACTGACAAAATCTGATAATAATGAAAACAAATGAAAAAGAAAATTAAAACAGCTTCGTGTCTAATAAAGAGTTTGAATCCATAATTAAGAGCCTTCTTACAACGGCTTTTGGAGGACAATGGCAGGTGCCTGATCTTCCTCATCTTTACAAAAACAAAAAACATCCAATCAACAAGCAGAGGAAGTAAAAACCACATATCACTCATCTCTTTAGCATGACCAGGAGACAAGGCATTTAGAAGGTTCTGGTATTACGTAGAGAAAGTCTAAAAGAGTTCTTTCTACCTTCCCATCATTGCAAACCTGTGGGTTCTGAGAGTGGGAAGAGACTTAAGAGTAGAGAGGCATAGAAAACGTAGAGGAAGCACAAACAAAAGCATCCCCAGAAAAATTAAAGTCTAACGCTAAATGCTAAAATACTGAACACAGATCTGGACATAGTAGTTCACAGCACAAGATATAAGGAAGTGATTAGAAAGACAGTGGGACCTGAAGATGCCTCAGAGAAGTATTGCTTCTGAGGAAGAATCAGATATATAGAGAAGGCTAGCTTCCCTTAGAAGTGTGGTAGTGAAGGAAAACAAGGAAATTTAAAATCCTGCAGGAATAAAAAGAGAAGCAAGAAATAACAGTCTTTGCTTACCCCACCCCCAAAATTATACAGCAAAACCCAATAACCATAGAAGGTTTTTAAATTCATAAAGGAAACAAGTGGAGGGCAGAACTGAAAAACCAAGAAGGCAAAAAATGTACACCATAACACAACACTCCAAACTGAATGAATTATCATTAACTAAGCATTTGGGGATATTAAAAAAAAGATACCTTTGAGTGTGAAATACAATGAACAGTAATAGACAAGAAAACAAGGACATATAAGTCAATTGAATTCAAGGGAAAAAAAAGACAAAATTATGTCAGAAATGAAGAGTGAATTATGAAATATCCAAGAGCAAAATAGAGTAAAATGAAAATAAAGAGCAATACAAGAAAACAGAAAATGACTCAACAACAAATGACTCAGGAAAAGCTGAAAGCATTTCCTCTAAGATGAAAAACAGGACAAGGATGTCTACTCTTAGCCACGTGTTTTTGTTGGCCATGCCATGCAGCTCATGGAATCTTAGTTCCCCGGCCAGGGATTGAACCTTGGCCACAGCAGTGAAAGCGCTGAGTCCTAACCCCTGGACCACCATGAAATTCCCACACTCTTGCCACTTTTATTCAACAAAGTCTTGGAAGTCCTAGCCACAGCAAACAAAGAAGAAAAAGAAATCCAGATTGGAAAAGAAGTAAAACTGTCACTGTTTGCAGATGACATGGTACTATACATAGAGAATCCTAAAGATGCTACCAGAATCAATAGTGTCAAAAAGACTGTTCTACCCAAGGCAGTCTACAGATTCAGTGCAATCCCTATTAAATTATCAATGGCATTTTCCACAGAACTAGAACAAAAAATTTTTAAAATATGTATGGAAATACCAAAGACCTCGAATAGCCAAAGCAATCCTGAGAAAGAAAAACAGAGATGGAGGAACCACACTCCCTGACCCTAGACTATACTACAAAGCTACAGTCATCAAAACAGTATGGTACTGGCACAAAAACAGATATATACATCAGTGGAACAGGATGGAAAGCCCAGAAATAAACCCACACATCTATGGTCAATTAATCTATGACAAAGGAGGCAAGACTATACAATGAAGAAAATTCAGTTTCTTCAATAAGTGGTGCTGGTAAAACTGGACAACTACATGTAAAAGAATGAAACTAGAACATTCTCTAATGCCAGACACCAAAACTCAAAATGAATCAAAGACCT
Source organism: Kogia breviceps (assembly GCF_026419965.1). NCBI lineage: Eukaryota > Metazoa > Chordata > Mammalia > Artiodactyla > Physeteridae > Kogia > Kogia breviceps. The sequence goes on along the minus strand of NC_081320.1, from coordinate 79,620,774 downwards.
AAATATAAGATGCGATACTATAAAACTCTTAGAGGAAAACATAGGAAGAACACTCTGACATAAAACACAGCAAGATCTTTTTCAATCCATCTGCTAGGGTAATGGAAATAAAAACAAAAATAAACTAATGGGACCTAATTAAACTCAAAAGCTTTTTCACAGCAGAGGAAGCCATAAATGAAACAAAAAGAAACCCCACAGAATGGGAGAAAATATTTGCAAACAATGCGACTGACAAGGGATTAATCTCCAAAATTCACAAACAGCTCATGTAGCTCAGTATCGATAAAACAAACAACCCAATCAAAAAATGGGCAGAAGACCTAAATAGATATTTCTCCAAAGAAGACATACCCAAGAGGCACATGAAAAGATGCCCAACATCACTAATTATTAGAGAAATGCAAATCAAAACTACGAGATACCACGCCACACTGATCAGAATGGCCATCATCAAAAAGTCTACAAACAATAAATGATGGAGAGGCTGTGGAGGAAAGGGAATCCTCCTACACTGTTGGTGGGAATGTAAATTGGTACATCCACTATGGAGAACAGTATGGAGGGTCCTTAAAGCAGTAAAAGTAGAACTACCATATCATCCAGCAGTCCCACTCCTGGGCATATATCCAGAGAAAACCATAATCTGAAAAGATACAGGCATCTCAGTGTTCATAGTAGCCAAGACATGGAAGGAACCTAAATGTACATTGACAGAGGAATGGATAAAGAAGATGTGGTACATATATACAATGGAATATTACTCAGCCATAAAAAAAGAATGAGATAATGCCATTTGCAGCAACATGGATGGACCTAGAGAGTATCATACTAAGTGAAGTAAGTCAGACAGAGAAAGACAAATATCATATGATATCATTTACATGTGGAATCTTAAAAAAGTATACAAATGAAGTTCTTTACAAACCAGAAACAGACTTACAGATGTCGAAAACAAACTTAAGGTTAGCAAAGGGGAAACGGGGGGGAGGGGGAGGGATAAATCAGGAGCTTGTGATTAACACACACAAACTACTATATATAAGATAGATAACCAACAAGGACCTACTGTATAGCACAGAGAACTATACTCAATATTTTGTAATAACCTATAAGGGAAAAGAATCTGAAAAAGAATGAACATATGTATATGTATAACTGAATCACTTTGCTGCACACTTGAACCTAGCACAACATTGCAAATCAACTATACTCCAACACAATTTTTAAAAAACCAAATGAAAATAGAGAATGAAAAGCTGAAAAAAAAATTGTCGGAGAGAAAGTAGTTGAAATGGAACCTAGTTAGAGGAGTTCTAACATCTGTATAATTGGAGCTTCTAAAAAAGAGAGTCAAAACAATGTAACTTAAATATTATAAGGGTGATACTTAAAAGCACGACCCAAGAAAAATCTAGGGCATAAAAGACGACTGAGAATTCCCTGGGTGGCGCAGTGGTTAAGAATCTGCCTGCCTGGGCTTCCCTGGTGGCGCGGTGGTTGAGAGTCTGACTGCTGATGCAGGGGACACGGGTTCATGCCCCAGTCCAGGAAGATCCCACATGCTGCGGAGTGGCTAGGCCTGTGAGCCATGGCCACTGAGCCTGCACATCCGGAGCCTGTGCTCTGCAACGGGAGAGGCCACAACAGTGAGAGGCCTACATACCGCCAAAAAAAAAAAAAAAAAAAAAAGAATCCGCCTGTCAATGCAGAGGACATGGGTTTGAGCCCTGGTTCGGGAAGATCCCACATGCTGCGCAGCAACTAAGCCCTTGCACCACAACTACTGACCCTGCACTCTAGAGCCCGTGAGCCACAACTACAGAGCCTGCGCTCTAGAGCCCACAAGCCACAACTTCTGAGCCCATGCACCAGAACTACTGAAGCCCACCCACCTAGAGCCCGTGCTTCACAACAGTCCACTGCAATGAGAAGCCCACACACCACAACGAAGAGTAGCCCCCTCTCGCCGCAACTAGAGAAAGCCTGTGCACAGCAACGAAGACCCAACACAGCCAAAAGTAAATAAATAAAAATAAATTTATTTAAAAAATAAAAGACAGCTGGAGGACTTCCCTGGTAGCACAGTGGTTAAGAATCTGCCTGCCATTGCAGGGGACGCGGGTTCGATCCCTGGTCTGGGAAGATCCCACATGCCATGAAGCAACTAAGCCTGTGAGCCACAGCTACTGAGCCTGCACTCTAGAGCCTGCAAGCCACAACTCTTGAAACTGCGTGCCACAACTACTGAAGCCCACATGCCTAGAGCCCATGCTCTGCAACAGGAGAAGCCACTGCAATGAGAAGCCCATGCACTGCAACAGAGTAGCCCCCACTCGCCCCAACTAGAGAAAGCCTGTGCACATCAAAGACCCAACACAGCCAAAAATAAATGAATAAATATATTTTTTAAAAAGTAGTTCATAAAAAAATAAAAGATGACTAGAAAGGCAGTTCCAACATGATTGTATGAGGAGCTCTGTAGACCCACTTCCCAGTAAAACTGGTGAAAATTCTGAAATAACAGTCATTTAAAGTCTACAGAAATGGTCCAAAGGACATAGAGCAAATGAAGAAACATTTATTCAAGAAAATTTATACCAAGACTCATCAAGAACAATGAGAATCTGTGGTATTTGAAACAAGACACACTTGTTTCCTCCCACCTCCCTGTTCAGCCAAACAGAAACTCTGCTCCAGACTAGTGCAGCCAGGAACACAGGGCAACCTACAATCAGGAGGAATCTGACAACTCTGAGCATCTCCCTCAGGAGTGGAGGTTTTGAATCCCACATCTAGCACCCCAACTTTTAACAGCTGCACCTGAGAGATGAGCCTTCAAAACATCTAGCTTTGAAAGCCAGTGGAGACCCATAGGATATAGCAAACTGAGAAATAGTTTTTAAAGGGCCCTGCACACTTATGTGGCTATACTCCGGGACCCAGTGCAGAGGCAGCTGAATGAAAGCCCCCAGTCTTTCTGTGAAAGATGGCTATTTGCTTATGTTCCTTGCTGTGGCCAGAGGAGCAGGCTTCTAATTAAACACACATCTAAGGGAAGACCGTAATCTAGAGACCTTGGGGGTGGGGATATCACTGTCCCTCTGGCCCACCTCTAGTCACTGGTGTCTCCGAGAAAGGAGCTTGTATACTTGTCTGGCACTCTGACTTTTGTGGCTATCACCCAGAAAACACATCCCTTGATAACCTGGCTCTTGTAGCCAGTGGGCTTGTGTTTGGGTGGAGGGAGGAGGTCAGTGGGACAGTAGCAAATAAGGAAACAATTCTTAGAGCCAGCCATTACTCTAGAGCTTATTTAGCATGGAGGGAGCAGACAAAAAAGCCCATCTCCAAGTCTTCTCCTGAAAGAACTATATTTACATACTTTAAAAGCTGCTGCCTGAGGGTTTGACTTCCAATTGGCCTGAATCAAGGTGCTGAGATTCCCCACACACACACATTGGCATATCCATCCTCAACTACTGGGAGCCACTAAAAATAAAGTAGCTGCTCGGACAATCACAAAGGTTTAAGAGACAACCAAGAACTAGAGCAGGGTTGAATGATAAGGTTCATCTCCTATAGGAGGACACTCCTACAAGCCTGAGAGAGGTGGGTATTATATCTAATACATAGAAACCAACACAGAGAGTCAAGGGAAATTAAGAAACAGAGGAATATATTCCAAGTTACAGAACAAGATAAAACTATAGGAAAAGATGTTAATGAACTGGAGACGAGTAATTAACCTGGTGGTAAAGAGGTCAAAATTACAGTCTTAAAGATGCTTATTGGGCTCAGGAGAACAATGCATGAGAAGTTTAACAAAGAGATAGAAAATATAAGAAAGAAGTCACAGAGCTGAAGAATACAATAACTGAACTGAAAACAGGGTTTATCAGTTTAAGCAGTAGAAAGGGTCCGTGAACTTGAAGACAGGGCAGTAGAACATAACCAATCAAAGCAGCAAACATAAAAAATGGAAAACATTGACCATAACTTAAGGGAATTATGGGACCACATCAGGTGGTCCTGCATTTACATTATAGAGGTCCCAGAAGAAGAGAAAAAGAAAGGGGCAGAAAACTTATTTGAATGGCCAAAAAGTACCTCAGCCTGGGGAAGGAAACAGATATCCAGATCCAGGAAGCCCAGAGAATTCCAAATAATAGAACTTAAAGAGCCTCACACCAAGACACATAATTAACTCATTATTGACGGGGGATTTTTGCAAAAATTAATGCCTGTGGCCAGTGATTTATATTTTGGTCAGCCAAAAATTAATTGTTATTTCATTAACACTTTGTGGGTTATTACATTCAGTAGTTACACCTGACACACCTGTAAAGTCTTCTAATTTTCATGAAATGTTGTCTTCAATCCACTCTTCTATAGAAGCAAAGGAGACTTCTCCAGCACTGAGTTTCATTTTCACTTTCTGTATCCGAATCAATCACTAAGGTTTTTTGTCTTTTTGTTGGTCTAATATTCACATCGTCTGAATCAGAACTATATTCTGAAGAACTATCTTCTGAGACACTAGTATATATGTCACTCAGACCATCAGAGAAAGTATCTGCATAGAATTCACCAAAAAATTCTTCACTCAGAATTTTGCAATACGTCATTTTTGAAAATTATACACAAGGTTGGAACAAAAACCTAACGGAGTAAAATGTGAATGATATTGACGATCACAAGTTGTATAATGAACCCTTGATCAATTTTAAGCTCTAACAACTTTGCACAGTGATGTTAATTGTAAGACTCTCTAAAAACGTACTGATACGTCTCCTTTCAATAACAGGTACCAAAAGATGTATTAATATGTCTCCAGTCAATAATGTGTTAAAGTGTCAAAATTTAAAGATTTGAAGAGAATTTTCAAAGCAGGAAGAGAAAAACAACTTGTTACATACAAGGGAACCCCCATAAGATTATCAGTATTTTTCAGAAGAACCTTTGCAGACCAGATGGGAGTAGCATGCTATATTCAAAGTGCTGAAAGAAAAAAACTGCCAGTCAAGAAAACTGTATCTGGCAAAGTTGTCCTTCAGAATTGAAGGAGAGAGAGAGAGAGAGAGGTTTGTGGACAAGCAAAAGCTCAAGGAGTCCATCTCCTCTAGAATGGCCTTACAAAGAAATGTTAAAGGGATTTCTTAAAGCTGAAAAGAAAAGGTGCTAATTAGAACTGGGAAACATGAACATATAAATGTCCTTGGTAAATATAAATATATAGTAAAATACAGAATAATGTTGTAAAGGTTGTGGGTTAATCACTTCTAAAGCTAGAATAAAGTTTAAAAAACAAAAGTATTAAAAATAACTATAGCTACAATAATTTTTAAGGGATACAGAAGATAAAAAGTTGTAAATTGTGACCTCAAAAACATAACATGGTGGGGGAGTAGTAAAAATGTACAGCCTTAGAATGTGTCTCAACTTAAGTTGTTATCAACTTAAAACAACTGTTATACATTATTTTATGTCTCATGGTAACCACAAAGGAAAAAACTGTAGAAGATGCACAAATGATAGAGAAAAAGGAATCTAAGCCCACCACTACAGAAAATCACAAATGAAGAGAGCAAGAGAAGAAGAAAGGAACAAAGGAATTATAAAACAGCCACAAAACAATTAGCCAAGTGGCAGTAAGTACATAGCTATCAATAATTACTTTAAATGTAAATGGATTAAATTCTTCAATTGGAAGACAAAAGTGGCTGATGGATTAAGAAAAAACAAGACCTATCTTTATGGTGTCTATAAGAGACGTACCTCAGGTCTAAGGACACACACAGATTGAAAGTGAAGGGATGGAAGAAGATATTCCATGTAAATGGAAACCAAAAGAAAGCTGAGTTAGCTGTATTTCATATCAGACAAAATAGACTTTAAGACAAAGTCTGTGATAAAAGACAAAGAAGGTCATTATATAATGATGAAGGGGTCAATCCAACAAGAGTATATAACATATGTAAATATTTATGCACCTAACAAAGGAGCACCTAAATACATAAACAAATGTTAACAAACCTAAAGGGAGAATAGCAATTCAGTAATAGTAGAGGACTTTAATATCCCATTTTCATCAATGGATGATCATCCAGACAGAAAATCAATAAGGAAACATTGGCCTTAAGTCCAGTTGGTCTGACATATAGTTTAATAGACATATATAGAACATTGTATCCCAAAGCAACAAAATGCACATTTTTCTCAGGCTCACATGGAATATTCTCCAGGATAGATCATATGTTAGGCCTCAAAACAAGTTTTATTACATTTAAGAAGGTTGAAATCACGTCAAGGAATCTTTTCCGATCACAATGTTATGAAACTAGAAATAAATTACAGGAAAAAAAAACTGAAAAACTCAAGTATGTGGAGATTAAGTAACATACTACTGAACAACCAGTGGGTCAAAGAAGAAATCAAAAGAGAATTAAAAAAATACCTTGAAACAAACGGAAATGGAAATAACAACACACCAAAACTAATGGGATGCAGCGAAAGTAATTCTAAGAGGGGACTTCGATAAACAGCCTATCTTTATACCTAAAGGAACTAGAAAAAGAAGACTAAATAAGGCCCAAAGTTAGAAGGAAGGAAATAACAAAAGTTAGAAAGAAATGAAAGAGAAACTAAAAAGACAATAGGAAAGATCAATGAAACTAAGTTGGTGTTTTGACGAGATAAAGGAAACTGACAAAGCTTTAGCTAGATTCATCAAGAAAAAAAGAGAAGACACAAATAAATAAAGCAGAAATGAAAGGGTAGATGTAAAACTGATACCACAGAAATATGAAGAATCATGGGAGATTGCTATGAACAATTACATGCCAGTAAATTGGACAAACTGAAGGAAATGGATAAATTCCTAGAAACATATGACCTAGGAATCATGAAGAAATACAAAGTCTGAACAGACCCATTATTAGTAAGGAGTTTGAATCAGTAATCATAAAACCCCCAACAAACAAAAGTCCAGAACCAGATGGCTTCAGTGGTGAATTGTACCCAGCATTTAAAGAACTAATACTAATCCTTCTCAATCTCTTCCAAAAAATAGAAGATGGGACTTCCCTCATAATCCAGTGGTTAAGACTGTATTTCCAATGCAGGGGGCACAGGTCCAATCCCTGGTCAGGGAACTAAGATCCCACGTGCCACATGGTGCGGCCAAGAAAAGAAGAAGGAAACAAAAAATAGAAGAAAAGGAAACACTTCGAAAGTCATTTTATGAGGCCAGCATTACCCCGATACCAAAACCAAACAAAGATGCCACAAGAAAAGAAAATTAGAGGCCAATATTCCTGATGAACATAGATGTAAAAATCCTCAACAAAGTATTAGCAAACCAAATTCAGCAGTACACTAAAAAGATAACACACCATGATCAAGTGGGATTTATCCTAGGGATGCAAAAATTGTTCAACATCTGTGAGTCAATCAATGAGATATACCACATTGACAAAAGAAAGGATAAAAATTGTCTGATCATCTCCATAGATGCAACAACAACAAAGCATTTGACAAAACTTAACATCCATTGATATTAAAACTTCCAGCAAGGTGGGTATGGAGGGAATGTATTTCAATATATTAAAGGCCATAAATGAGAGGCCCACAGCTAACATCAGACTTAATGGTGATGGAAAGCTGAAAGCTTCTTTTCTAAGTTCAGGAATAAGACAAGGATACCCATGTGCTCCACTCTTATTCAACATTATATTGGAAGTTCTAGCCAGAGCAATTAGGCAAAATTAGATAGATTACATACATACATAGCATCCAAATTGGAAAAAAAGAAGTAAAACCATCACTATTTGCAAATGACATGATATTATATATAGAAAACTATGAAGACTCCAGCAAAAAACTGTTAGAACTAATAAATGAATTCAGTGAGGTTGCACAATACAAAATTAATATACAAAAATCTGTTGTGTTGCTATATACTAATAACAAACTAAACAGAAAGAGGAATTAAGAAAACAGTCCCATTTACAATGGCACCAGAGAATAAAATAGGAATAAAGGAGGTGAAATACTTGTACCCTGAAAATTATACAGTATCAATGAAAGAAGCTGAAGTAGACAAATAAGATATCTGTGCTCATATATGAAAGGAAAGATATTCTGTGCTCATGGATTGGAAGAATTAATATTGTTTAAAAGTCCATACTGTCCAAAGCAATCTACAGATCCAGTGCTATCCCTTTCAAAATTCCAATGGCATTTTTTGATAGAAATAGAACAAACAGCCCTAAAATTTGTATGAAACCACAAAGACTCAGAATAGCCAAAGCAGTCTGGAGAAAGAAGAACAAAGCTAGAGATATAATGCTCCCTGATTTCAGACTAGTTACAAAACTGTAGTAATCAGAACAGTATGTCATTGGCATAAAAACAGACACACAGGTCAGTACAGAAGAATACAGAGCCCAGAAATAAACCCATACATATATGGTCAATTAATTTATGACAAAAGAGCCAAGAGTATACAATAAAGAAGGGATAGTCTTTTCAATAAATGGTGTTTGTTGTGAAAACTGGACTACTATATTGCACTGTACACAAAAATTAACTCAAAATGGATTAATGACCTGAACATAAGACTGGAAACCTTAAAAATCCTAGAAGAAAAAATAGGTGGCAAGCTTCCTGACATTGGTCCTGGTGATGATTTTTTGGATTTGGTACCAAAAGCAAAGGAAACAAAAGCAAAGGTAAGTGGTACTATATCAAACTGAAAATCTTCTGCACAACAGAGGAAACCATCAACAAGATGAAAAGTCAACCTATGGAATGGGAGAAAATATTTGCAAATCATATATCTGACAAAGGGTTAATACCCAAAATATATGAAGAACTCATACAACTCAACAGCAAAATAACAATCCAATTAAAAAATGGGCAGAGGAGATCAATGGACATTTTTCCAAAGGTGACATACAAATGGCCAACAGGTGCTTGAAAAGGTGTTCAACAGCACTAATCATCAGGAAAATGCAAATCAAAACTATGAGATACCACATCACACCTGTTAGAATGGCTACTGTCAAAAAGCTGAGCAATAACAACTGTTGCTGAGGCTATAGAGAAAAGGGAACCCTTGTGCATTGTTGGTAGGAGTGTACATTGGTATAGCCGCTATGAAAAACAATATGGAGGTTCCCCCCAAATTAAAAATAGAACTACCATATGATCTGGTAATTCTACTTCAGGGTATTTATTGGAGGAAAACAAAAGCACTAACTTGAAAAGATATCTGCACCCCCATGTTCACTGCAGCATTATTTACAATAACCAAGACATGGAAACAACTTGTGTCCATTGGTAGATGTATGGATAAAGAAAATGGTAAATATAGACAGTGGAATATTACTCAGCTATAAAAAAGGATATCCCATAATTTATATCACCTGGATGGACTTTGAGGGCATCATGCTAAGTGAAAAGTCAGATAGAGGAAAACAAATACCACATGCTTTCACTTATTTGTGGAGTCTCCCAAAATAAAAAAACCAATAAAATAAAATAAAATTCCCCAAAAACCCAACTGAATAGATACAGAGAGGCCAGGATTTGGGGGTGGGCAAAATGGGTGAAGTTGCTCAGAAGGCACAAAATTCCAGTCGTAAAATAAATAAGTTATGCAGATGTAATGTACAACATGGTGACTATAGTTAATAATACTCTTGTATATTTGAAAGTTGCTGAGAGTAGATGTTAAAAGTTCTGATAAGGAAAATATTTGTAACTATGTGGTGATATTAATTTAGACATACTGTGGTCATTTCATGACGTGTACATATACGGAATCATTTTGTTGTACACCTAAAACTAATGTAATATTATGCATCAGTTACATCTCAACTTCAAAAAGAAGTAGTACAGCTTTATTGGGTGGTGTGAGGATTAAATTAAATGCCAGTAGAGTGTTATTTGCTGCTGCCTGTTATTTCTGTAGTTCCCTTTGGGACATCCACCCTCCCACCTTTTGCCTTACAGAGATCCATATTAGACCTCTGGTTTTTATAGTGTCTCACAGACCCATGTTCTCTTTCCCTGACCACCTAATCTTTACTTCCTCCTACTCTGCAATGGTATGCTCATTTTTAAAAAATAAATTTATGTATTTTTATTTATGTATTTTTGGCAGCATTGAGTCTTTGTTGCTGCGCATGGGCTTTCTCTAGTTACAGTAAGCAGGGGCTACTCTTCGTTGCAGTGCACGGGCATCTCACTGCGGTGGCTTCTCGTTGCGGAGCACAGGCGCTAAGCACACAGGCTTCAGTGGCTGTGGCATGCGGGCTTCAGTAGCTGTGGCGCGCAGGCTCAGTAGTTGTGGCGCACGGGCTTAGTTGCTCTGTGTCATGTGGGATCTTCCCGGACCGGGGCTCGAACCCATGTCCCCTGCATTGGCAGGAAGATTCTTAACCACTGCGGCACCAGGGAAGCCCCTATACTCATTTTTAACATTGTTAAACTGTCTTCTCTCTTGTTTGATTTTCTGTGTAAGTATTTCATTCTTAGCTTTCCCATTTTCTTTCCCCAAAAGATAAAAGCTCCTTACAGTGTCTCTCGCACCATTGTAGGCTCTTAAAGTATTTGTAGACTTGATGGGATTTCATAAAAATGCAAACCATTAATGAGAACAGATTTTGGATTGAAGAAAAAACTGATTTTAGAACCTTTAAAGTGAATAAGTGCCAAGTAAATTAAGCAAGGCAAAAGTGTAGGCAGGAAAAATAAAATAGAATGTGTTTGCAAATGGAGTATTAATGTTGGAGTTTGCAGGGGAAAATGAAAGAAAGGGAAGAGAATGGATGTGTCCTATTGGTCAGCTCTATCCTGCTTCAGACTATGCTAGACTTAGCTTGTTGACACTTGCCATGACTTTAGGGTGTATTTAATGTTGCTATGTGTATTTACTTCTAAATAAATGTTTGCTTACCAGAGTTCGGAATGTAATTATCTGGTTCCTTTAGTTCATTTACGAATGACCAAATGGAAATAATATTACAGACAGACTTACCTAACAGGCTAGGGAAGAAACCATTAAGAGTGTTTAGATTCCAGTTCACGTTGTAAAGAGTTTTGGTAAGTTAAGCTAGCTAAACTGTTTATAGAGTCTGCTAAGGTATGTGAAATTAGATGTTAAGGAAAAAATGTCTGATAGTTAGATTTCAACTATTTATAATGGTGGTTTAGACATAGATTTTTATTTTTAGTTAACTTCATAACCACTTAGTAACAACTCAGGAAATATGAAACCTAGAGGTGTCATGAAAAGTCCATTTGCCTGGTGTTTTTGTACCAGGAAATTCGTGTGCCATCTGGCCCAGCCAGCTCATGGCTCCTTGGTTTTTCTGGATCATTAGTTAATCACACTTGAGTGGCGAAAGGGTTTGAGGAGTAAACATTAAACGGATGGTGATTTTAAAAGTTGCCAAGTCATGAATTAAACTAAAACTCTCCCTGACATATACCTCATGATTTCAAAGTAGATTGTCATATAATCCTATTGTTCTCAAACTGCAACATAAGGTAGTGGTGAAAACTAGGAACAACCACAAATTGTGAAATATATCTAGATTGTTCCAGAATGAGATCAGGGAGAGGAAAGAAGTAACAGCATGGCCTCCGATGAATGCTTTTATCTACTCTCAGTTTGTTCAAGGCATGCAAAGTCTGAGTGTATCCTTACAGGCTCCTGTGGTGGTCCTGTTTAAGCTGGATAAGTGAAACTGGGTCAGAGGCTTTTCCTAAGTCCGGCCTCCCTGAGTATAACCTGTCTCCCAAAATATTAAAATTTTTTTGGTCAAATCTTATTTATAGAAATAACTGGAATTTTAAAAATATGCCTTTGGCATTTTATAAGCATTCTTCTCTTTTTAAAGACCATGAATAAAAACTACTCGGTTAGGGCTTCCCTGGTGGCGCAGTGGTTGAGAATCCGCCTGCCGATGCAGGAGACACGGGTTCGTGCCCTGGTCCGGGAAGATCCCACATGCCGCGGAGCAACTAAGCCCGTGAGCCATGGCCGCCAGGCCTGCGCGTCCGGAGCCTGTGCTCCGCAATGGGAGAGGCCACAACAGTGAGAGGCCCGCATACCGCAAAAAAAAAAAAAAAAAAAAAAAAAAAAAAAAAAAAAAAAAAAAAAAAAAAAACTACTCGGTTAAAATCTATTGTACACCTTGCCCAATACACTGGAGAAACAGTGGTTATAGCGCATGCTGATATTACACATGAACATGCTGCAAAACAGGCATCATACATTAGTTGGGAAGATAATCCATTTTATGTGGTCAAAATTTCAGTTTTAACTGTATTTAATGTGTAAGTGTTAGATGTAAATTCATTTAAAGATATTTCTCACACAGTTTTAAGAATCACTAAATTTACTGAAGTCACCTTAATTTTATAAACTATTATATAGTAAGTACAAAGAATGGATAATTTTCTATTTGAGGTATTTACAGTTTATAATACCCAACTTTATCTTCGGTGAGAGGGGAAACTCTCCCTCTCCTACCCAGCTTCCTCCTACTTAAAATGGACATTCACTAAAACTAGAACCATCTTTAAGCCATGAAGGTCTTTGGCCCATTCAATTTGGTGGACGCTTTTAAAATTTAACAACACTTCATGCTGCTCTCCTATTTTACAACTCAGAGAATAAGACGAATACATTTCGGTATTGAAGTAAGACTCTCCTCAAGAGTCGGTATCAGTTAACACCCCACTCCTACCAGTTTCTTCGGTGTACCTGAGGCATCAGTTTTATTACCTGCATCAGGTAAGTGAGGAATTACTAGTTACTAGTCACCCTGACTAACATCTGCTCGAGATTTCCTGGAAGGAATCTCTACAGAAGGGGTCCCCAACCCCTGGGCCGAGGACTGGTACCAGTGTGCAGTCTGTTAGTAACCGGGCCACACAGTAGGAGGTGAGCAGCGGGTGAGCAAGCCAAGCTTCATCTGCCGCCCCCATCGCTCTCATTACCGCCTAAACCATCACCCCCCACATCCCCGTCCGTGGAAAAACTGTCTTGCACGAAACTGGTCCCTGGTGCCAAAAAGGTTGGGGACCGCTACTCTACAGCACATATATTTGACACTCCCTCTGTGACCTATCTTCAAAGGCGGCTTTTAGTCAAGGATTCCTAGCTACTTAATTACTAAACTGTAGTTCTTACTCTTAGAGCAAATTTTCTTGTCACCTGGCCACAAGAGACTGATTATTTTATTGCTTCCTACTGTTATCTAAATCATGGAAGGTTTCACAGCACCCTTCTTTCCTGTGTTGTTGCATTTGTTACTAAATACCTAAAGGCCAGAGAGGATGTTTTACTATTTTTAACAATGTATTTCTATGATACACACATCCCATGACAGAGAATGAAAATACCTCATATTGCCTTCCTTAGCCTCCTATCAGCCAGTCCCACCAAAGGGACCTAATAGGGAGACTCCTTGTTAGAAGGCTCTGGGAAAGATTTTCCTCCTTAATAAGAGAAAAGAGGTTCATGAAGGGACAATGCCTCTTCTTTCCTACTCTGGGACATTATTGTGAAAGTACATCATACTTGGAGCTCCTGCAACCATCTTGCATCCAAGCGGATGGCCAAATAGAATGTGAGAGCCTGGCTTCTGAACCAGCCTTGGGGCCAGACTTCATTTTATGTGAGACACATACACCCAGAGTGTTTATATGACTTTCAGATTGGTATTCTGTTATTTATAGCCCAAAGCATCCTGATACATACAGCTTCTTTCCCACATTTCACCAATCTGTAAAGAAAAGTATCCAACGATTGATTTAGTCATTCAGTAAATGTTATTATAATGGTTATCGTGAATTAAGATTTTTATGAAAACTGTCAGAAGAAATATAGTAGACAGTATATTAAAATGTTTTAGTTCTATGGCTAGATATCACATACAACTCTGTGTATTTTCAGATACATAACAGATCATTTTCATCTTAGCTGTTAGTTGAAAAATAAGTTTTTGTAGTTGTTGATTTTGTAGTTTCAGTTGCCAGGGTTGCTTGGCTGAGATGAGTTTTGATGCTTTTTTTTTTTCTTTTTGCCAGGGAGGGAGGGAAACCCATTGGGAACAAAGGTTTATTTTAGTTAAGTCATATGCCAGGCAGTATACCAGGATTATACTTCTTTCTAGAATTACATTGAGAACTAAGTAATTTTTTATGATTGTACTGAGATCTAAGTAACTTAAATGAAGCTTTTGTTTTGACTGTGTTAGCTGAGTTCTTAACAAAGCTCAAGTTCTGAGCTGTGTGGAAGTTGACAGATTCTTTGGTTGGGAGACATGGTTCTGGGCTTTAAGGTTATTCAGTCAGTTACTTACTGGAGTTACACTACGGTTGTTTACCTAAATTGGATATCCTGTTGATGTGTACCATCTCTTTAATACCTCAGTCAGCTGCACTGCTTCAGGCTGTGAGGCATTCCAGATGTGAGCTGTGAAGCATATTTTGACTCTAGGCCATTCAGTACACTCAGTTGTACTGAAAATTGAAGAATTTCTTTGCCTAAATTAATAAGTAGATTCTAGGGCTTCCCTGGTGGCGCAGTGGTTGAGAATCCGCCTGCCGATGCAGGGGTCACGGGTTCGTGCCCTGGTCCGGGAGGATCCCACATGCCGCGGAGCAACTAAGCCCGTGAGCCATGGCCGCTGGGCCTGCGCGTCCGGAGCCTGTGCTCCGCAACGGGAGAGGCCGCGACAGTGAGAGGCCCGCATACCACAAAAAAAAAAAAAAAAAGTAGATTCTAAAAACTACCTAAAATGCATGTTTTTATAACAGGGCAATTTTAGGAGAAAGAATTTGGGGGGAGCTTTAGGGTTTTCTCTCCACTTTGCATTTAGTAGAGAAGCACAAAGTCAGTTTTACAATGATCAATTTGAGCCAACTTTGAAAAGGGTGTTTTACAATAATAGTAAAAAAAATAGAGATGGATCCAATGTACTTTATGGTTTGTTTTTCAACCTTAATTTCAATAGATAACTTGATTCTAGCACCTTCAGTTTTCCTTTCACTTGTAGCTAAATAAGTATCTATAAATTGTAAGGCTATTTTTAAAGAGAAAGGCAGCATTGTAATACTGGGGAAAAATTGAATTAGCTGTTGTATTTATTATTTATGTCATTGTTAAGGGAATTTACGAAACCCAGTGTGGCCTTTTTTCCCTTGTTTATTCTTGTCCTTAAATCTTATGGGAATTATTTTCCTTATGCTTGAAGTCAGATATTTCTGAGAGTCATATACAACTGTGTAATGAATACCAGACAGGGACATACCATGTAGCCAAGATTTAACATGTCCTTCCACAATAAAAAATAATGTCCCAACTATATCTTAGAAATGTGGTTACTGATAATCTTCAACTATTACAAATAAACGGCCTAGTAAGTGAATCCCAAGTAAGAACACTTAGGTCTTTGATTTTAGAATGCAAAATAGCTGTTATTCATGTATTTTTTAATTAAACAATAGTTTGCATTAACATTAGATGTTCTTAAATTTTTTTTTTTTTTTTTTTTTCCGGTATGCAGGCCTCTCACTGTTGTGGCCTCTCCCATTGCGGAGCACAGGCTCTGGACGCGCAGGCTCAGCGGCCATGGCTTACGGGCCTAGCCGCTCCGTGGCATGTGGGATCTTCCCGGACCGGGGCACGAACCCGTGTCCCCTGCATCGGCAGGCAGACTCTCAATCACTGTGCCACCAGGGAAGCCCTTAAATACCTTTTTATATGGAATAATTTTAGATTTATTGAATGTTTGCAAAGACAGTACAGAAAATTTTCCTATTTTCACCCATCTTCCCCTGATGTTAACCTCTTACACAGCTGTGGAACATTTGTCAAAACAAAAGATTAACATGGGTACAATACTATTAACTAAACTACAGACTTTATTTAGATTTCACCAGTGTTTCCACTAATGTCCTTTTTCTGTTCTGGGATCCAATTGAGGATCCCTTTTTTTTTTTTTTTTTTTTTTTAAGTCACCATGTCTCTGTAGTCTTCCTCCATTCTGTGGCAGTCTGTCTTTATTTATTTTAGTGCTTTTGAAGGGAACTGGTCGGATATTTTGTAGAATGTCCCTCATTTTGAGTTTGTTTTGCATTTGTTTTTCATGACATTTTCTCATGATTAGTTGGGGGTTTTGGGTTTTGGGAAAAAGCCCCACGGATATGAAGTGACTTTCTCATCTCATCAAGAGGGTTCATGATATCAACCTGGCTTATCATGGGTGATGTTAATTGTAATCATTAGGTTAAGGTGATGTCCGCCAGGGTTCTGCACCACAAAGTTAATGTTTTCTCCTCTCTCTCTGTATTTTATTCAGTAGGGCTGGTTGTAGGCAGGGGGAATTAAGCCTCACCTCCTTGGAATGCGGAGCATCTATTTTATTTGCAATTCTGTGAAGGAGATTTGTCCCTTCTCAGTCATTTAACTATGCCAATGTGAACTTATCAATATTTATTTTATTCTTTGGGTTATAATCCAGTACTATCGTTATTTATTTTGTTGCTGAAATTGTTCCAGATTTGGCCATTGGGAGTTTTTGCAGGTTGGCTCTTATGTTCTTTTGGGTCCCCATATTTCTTTTCTTCTTTTAATCATTTTCTTATTTTCTGGTGGTACAAGATTCTTGTATTTTTTCCCTGCCCCAGCCCTAGACTCAGCATTTTCCTAAGGAACCCTAGTTTCTTTGATTAAAGAAGGGTGTTAGAAACTAAGATCTGGGCACTGATTGTGCTCTGTATTAGTTTTCTATTACTGCTTGTACCATGAATGGAGTCACCTTAAACCACACATATTTATTAATCTCACAGTTATGGAGGTCAGAAGTCTGATGTGGGGCTCATTGCGCTAAAATCAAGGCATTTGCAGGACCAAATCCTTTCTGTAGGCTCTGTGTAGAGTCTGTTTCCTTGCCATTTCCAGTTTCTATTGGTCACCCACATTGTTTGGCTCCCTTCCTCCATCTTTAAGGCCATCAAGAACCAGTTGAGTCCTCACATTGCCTCACTCTGACACTGAGTCTTTCCCTGCCTCCAATCTTCCACTTTTAAGGACCTTTATGATTACGGTGGGCCCCCCAGGCTAATCCAGGATAATCTCCCTATTTTAAATTCAGCAGATTAGCAACCGTAATTCTTCTTTGCCATGTAATGTATTCACACTTCTGGGAATTAGGATGTGGATATCTTTTGTGGGGGCATTATTCTGCCAACCACATGCTGGTGGCTACTGCCTCTCTCAGTGTATAGAACTAGTAATATACGTAGCTTAGGAATCAGTTTTGCAACAGGAACAGATATCTCAGATGGCACCTCATCTATAATATTGATTAAATGGCAAACCTCACATAGTATGAAAAACAGGTTTTTGGTTCCACCATAGGGTAAACCCCGAAACTGTAATCATAACCAAGAAATTGCATCTTGCCAACCAAAAGCCATCAATAAATAGGTATTTCTTCATTGTCAAGTGAGACTTTCTACTCTCTGCAGGTAGATATAATCATCTCTTTGTGGAGTCTAGTGAAATTTGCAGTAAGGGTGGTTTTATCCATTTTGTGGTTTTTCAAATTTGAAATTTAGAATTGAGTTTCCTTTAGGATATTATTTAATTGTCTGCTCTTTTTTTTGCGGTGCACGGGCCTTGTGGCCTCTCCCGTTGCAGAGCACAGGCTCTGGATGCGCAGGCTCAGTGGCCATGGCTCACGGGCCCAGCCGCTCCACGGCATGTGGGATCTTCCCGGACTGGGGCACAAACCCATGTCCCCTGCATCAGCAGGCGGACTCTCAACTACTGCGTCACCAGGGAAGCCCTGTCTGCTCATATTTTATACTTTGATTTCTGTCTTGTATTTTCAGCACAAGCACATTTGAAACCTAATGACATAGGCATGCTCTAAAAGGATTATTACAGGAAAAAGTCATAGCATTGATTATCTGCCTCCTCTCAATGTTTTTAAAAGCCAGAGCCTCATGTAAGTTAATCATCTTAGATGAGGGATGTAGAGAGCATTACCTAATTTCAAATGTGAGTTCAAAGAAGACAGAGCTTCCCTAACTTGGTGTAGCATTTTGCTAGATGCTGACACAGGTTGAAATTCTGAGAAATAGAACTCACTTGTTCTGATTTATTTGTATAACCACTGTTATGCACAACCACACAGTCAGCAAACATATTATTTGCTTATGATTGTTGTGATACGAGTTTATATAAAATTTGCATCTGTTCATATTATCACTCATTTTCATTTAACAGAGTCCTATGGGTAACATTCCCTTGGTTGCATCCACACCCTCTATTCAGGATTGAAAATACATTGAAGAGAACAGTTTGCTTTATCTCTTGCACATTGCTTTTTTTTGTTTCTAGTGTTGCATTCATAGTCCCATAGTAAATACCATAATGAATTAATAAGTACATGGACAACAATGATGAATTAATCTATTTTTGAAGTTCAGTTTTTAGTACAATAGGTGAGTAGTATAGATATTTTTATGATTCTCTTAACTACAGTTGACCCTTGAACAACACAGGTTTGAACTGCACGGGTCCATTTACCTGTGGTTTTTTTTTTCCAATAAATACGTACTACAGTATCATACAATTTGTGGTTGGTTGAATCATGGATGTGTAACCATGGATATGGAGGGGATGGTTGTAAAGTTATAAGTGGATTTTAGACACTGTGCTTGGGGGTGGGCAACCCTAACCCCCCATGTTGACCAAGGGTTAACTGTATATTCATCTACACTAAAATGAAAAAAGGATGAATGGATAAAGAAGATGTGGCACATATATACAATGGAATATTACTCAGCCATAAAAAGGAATGAAATTGGGTCATTTGTAGAGACGTGGATGGACCTAGAGACTGTCATACAGAGTGAAGTAAGGTCAGAAAGAGAAAAACATATGTTGTGTATTAGCACATATATGTGGAATCTAGAAGAATGGTGCAGATGAATTGGTTTGCAAGGCAGAAATAGAGACACAGATGTAGAGAACAAACGTATGGACACGAAGGGGGGAAAGTGGTTTTGGGGTGATGGTGGGATGAATTGGGAGACTGGGATTGACATATATTCACTAATATGTATAAAATGGATAACTAATAAGAACCTGCTGTATAAAAATAAATAAAATAAAATTCAAAAAAAGGGAAAAAGAAAATGCTGAAAAGGGCTTACTTTTTATGGAGAAAGAATGCATAATGTTAAAAATACACTCAAGTAAATTGGTTTTTTTTTTTTTTTTTCCTAGCCAGCTCTAAAACTTGATAAAAGAAAATTTAAGCCGAGGAAAACCAGGTTCTAAAAATTATAGAATACCTCTGGACAATAGAGTATGCTTAGAGATTACTCCTGTCTGCTTTGAGAATGCAGTGCTGGTAACGTAAATGGGATTTTTGAAAGAAGATGGTGGTAACAGAGCCATGCCAGCATCCACAGAATCTATTTTTATAAACCTGCCAGGCTCTCAGTACTTGTCTGAGAAATTCAGGTGATAGACGGAATGTCCTCCAATGGAAAAAGTATAAAACAGGCAAGTTATATAGACTAATTTCAAATGACAGGATCAGTTGCACTGTCATTTATCAGCCCATAGACTTATGAAATAAATGTCATAAAACTGTATGAGGACCTCAAGAATGTTAAGAAAAATGTGGATATTGCCTTAAACGTGAATAACATGTGTACTGATGGCAATGAAATGAGAAGAAAAAGACTCACGAGATCTTCCTGTGGTTTTTATGAGAGGGAGAAAACATTTAAGCTAAAGGGAGTAAAACAGATTCAAAAGCATTAGTATAATGGAATAATGTATAAGGTATAAATGGAACATGAGAAGGCAAAGCACAAAGGGGAAGTATCATCACATCTTCAGAGGAGAGGTCCAAGAGGCTGACTGATTTAGTCATTTTACTTCCCTTTCTGGGATTTTTGAAACATATACATAATATTTGAAAAGTTTTATGACACAGCCCCATGGGTTTTCCTACTGCCCCTTCCCCCCAAGGGAGCAACAGATATTCTCACTTGGAATGGAGAAATACACTCAACCTGTCAGTATTGTTCAGTCTAGAACATCCTTTACAAATATGAGGACAATGCAGAATTAACATTTGAGAAAAATACACAGCTTTAAAGAAAGTCTAAGAATAAACTCTGAGGAATAGACATTTCTCTGAGGAGAATTTACACTGTGTTTAACTAATACCCTTAGAGAGATTCAAGTGTATATTGCAAAGAGGCTGTTTAGTACAGTGGTTAAAAACATCAGCTTTGGAGCCAGACTGCCTGCATTTGAAACCTGATTTTACCACTTACTAGTTCTCTGAGTCTCTGTGCCTTAGTTCCCTCATCCATAAGGTAGGAATAATAATTTTACCTAATTCATAAAGTTGTCTTGATAATTAATTGAATTAATTAATGAAAAATGCTTAGAACAATACTAGGCACATAGTAACCATTCAATAAACATTTTTTAAAAATTACTCCTCTTTGTACTTGTCATAGCTTATTATAGTTTTTGCTATTTGTCCATAAAATTTGAAAATTAAAGAGTTGATTGCTGAAATAAACTCAATTAGTAGACTAGAAACAGCTGAAGATCAAATTAATGAGTTAGATGACCAAGCTAAAAGATTTTCCTTAAACACAGCATCAAATGAAGGGAGATAAAAAGTATGAGAGGACAAAACCAGAAGTTTTAACATCTGTCTAAGAGAAGTTCCAAATAGAAAGTCTGAGAGAATGAAGAAGAGAAAAAATAGTGTTTTCTTAAGTAATAAAAGGAATATTCCAAATGTTAAAGAGACTCATATTGGAAGAGTGTACCAACTGCTGAGCTGAATTAATGAAAAAGTTGCATACTGGTGAATTCTCACAAAACCAAGGATAAAGAGAAAATAAAGCTTCCAGAGGGGAAAAAAATTATCAGCAGAAATCAGATTGATATCAGACTTCTATAAGAAGACTGTGGGGAAAACAGCTTTGAAATTCTGAGGGGAAAATGATTTAAAATCTCAAGTTCTGTTTTAAGCCAAGCTAGCCTCCAAAATTGAGAACAACAAAAAAATTTCATAAATGCAAAAACTCAAACTTTTTTTTGAAACAAGTTCCTTAAGGAGGACTAACAGAAGGACATAGGATATAAGAAACAATGATAAGAAGAGAAGCCAACAGACTTAACCCGAGTCAAGTCTAAACAATTAAAATCGTTCTGTGAAGCATAAGGAATAGTGGTAATAATAAATAATAGCAATTTGGAGGAACTATTGGATGATTTCTACAAATCTTGGGAGAGGGACAAGAGGAAAGCGTAATCTTTTGTTTGGGGGAAGATTATTTATTAACTCAAAGTTGATAGAATTATTTAAGTTTAAATGTTTGTAAAAATAGAAAGGTGAAAAAATTTTAAGCATGACCTTTAAAATAGTAAAATAGAGTTTATAATTTCCAAAACACTAGTGTAGGGCAGGGCAATTGTGAATGGGAACTTTTTTGGTTACATTTTTATGTGTTATCCTTGGTATTATTTTGTAAGCCAACCTTGGTATTATTGTAACTTCTTAATCATAGTAATGACAGTAACTATTACGTATTGAATACTTTGTGCTAAATCATCTTAATTTATTTCTTACAGCAACTATCAGGTAAATACTGTTGCAGCATTATGCTTATTTTTTACCTTTGGGGTCAATGAGGGACAAAGGCTTAAAGCTGAACAGCTGGTTTGTGGTGGAACTATGATTCTAACCCAGGCAATCTCATTCCAGAGTTATACCGCCTGCAAACTGCACTGTGGATGTAGGTGTCCTCAGGTAAAAGAGGAGACATGTAAGAGGGGGCAAGTGTGGGATCAATTCCAGTACAGGTGGATATGACTGACAATAAATACAGTGGGTGAGCAGCAACTGGACACATTATCAGCAAGACCTATGCTAAAGTGTGGATTATTTGGGAATATGCTTATTTATATTTGTAGAATACAGTATTCTAGTTTGGACTTAATTCAAACCAGATAAAGTCCTACCGATTTTAAAATCATGATTTAATGATAATTTTATATATTCTTAGGGTACTACTGTATTTACTAAATGATAACTATTATTTTAGTTGTGTTTTTAAGAAACTACCACTCATCCCCTCTAGCTGAACTAGTAAAAGTATATTGTAAAGATACACATGACAATAAGGGAGATGGACTCTTGTGGGATATCCAAGAGGTGAACCCAAAGACTGGCCAGCCATTGTGGAAAACTATCTTTTGTTCTTGATCACAGTCAGCTTTATGTGCCTCAACAGCAGTTGTTGTTTAGGTCTTCAGTATAGTGTGCTACATTTATTTTGCCTCAGGTGCTACTGTCTCTATTATCTGCTCTTTTTGTCCATCCATTTGTCTTATATACCAACTTGTTTTCTCTGTGGTCCCAGGTAAACTTCCTGAGAGAACATTTGGCCAAGACAATTACTGTGTATGGGCCAAAGGTTTCATGCTTCATGGACTATGGAATAGACTATTGATTGTCCACCTTAAGTCAGATATTTACCACAGTAGTTCTAGTCATTTCTGGCCAGGGAGGGATGCCAGCTGGGAAAAACCTGGCTTGTCTAGAGCTGCCTCTTCAGTAGCAAGGTTGAATTCGCCTTAGAGAAAGGGAATGTGATCACAGTGTACGCTCTAATTAACGTGTTTAGTAGTCATTGCATATTTTCTTTTTAAAATAACTCTAAAGAAGAGATTACATTGAAAACAGCAATTGGATTTAGAGATTGAGTAGTACAGAAAGAGAAGTATTAAAGACAATGCTTGTATACATGGCTTGAGAACAATCCCTTGCTTACTGCTTTGTGAGCCTGATAACACATAGTCATATATCTCTTGTAGGTAACTTGGTTAAAATATCTGTTTAAGTTAGGATTTTAACTTTGGATGAGTTACTGATAGATATTAAGGAAGTTTTTCTCCTTAGTATTTTAATAGCTAGGTTTTGCTTGAAAAGAGTTTTTGAGAATTCCAGAATTTAGTAGACTCCTTTAAGAATATTCTCTGGTATATCTGTTATTTAATCCAAGATCAGTGCTGAATTTAAGGTATATCATGAGATGCTTATTATGAAAGTAAATAATTTATAGTAAAACTCCAAAACTCTGAAATATTATATTCAAAAATACGTGGATATTGGTATTAAAATTATACATAAATATTTGTTAAATTGATTCTAGGTTGGGCCATGCAGGCTGCTGCCTATATCTTCATTCATAGGAAATGGAAGGATGATAAGAGCCATTTCGAAGACATGATTGATTATTTTTGTGATATCCATGAACCACTTCAACTCCTCATATTCCCAGAAGGGACTGATCTCACAGGTAAGGTAGCCTTGGTTTGGATCACAGAATTTTAAAACACAAAGGAACTCCAAATTGATTAGCTATCTAGTCTGAACTTCTCAGTCCTCAGATGAAGCAACTGAACACCAACAAGATTAATGGCCCATCCCTAGGGTCACTCAGTTAGTCAGCAGCACATCAGAACCCAGAACTCCTGGTTTCCAGCCCATAGAGGTTATGATGGGCAACTCCAAGAGGTATTATTTATACTTGCCATCTTAGAGCTTTATATTTTAAGTCTCGGTATATACTTTAAATATCAGCCTTTTACTTTATATAGTTTGTATATAACCGCAAAAAACCCCAAGTAGCCAAAACAATCTTGAGAAAGAAGAACAAAGCCTAGTTTTAAAATATCTATTCTCTGTCCTCTTCCAAGATCCGTATTTGTCCATTAGACCCTTTTTTTTCAACTTCTTTCTTATAAGAAAAGGGTCTGGGCTTCCCTGGTGGTACAGTGGTTAAGAATCCGCCTGCCAGTGCAGGGGACACGGGTTCGATCCCTGGTCCGGGAAGATCCCACATGCTGCGGAGCAACTAAGCCCGTGAGCCACAACTACTGAGCCTGCGCTCTAGAGCCCACGAGCCACAACTACTGAGCCCATGTGCCACAACTACTGAAGCCTGCACACCTAGAGCCCATGCTCCACAAGAGAAGCCACTGCAAAGAAAAGCCCGTGCACCACAATGAAGAGTAGTCCCCTCTCACTGCAACTAGAAAAAGCCTGTGCGCAGCAACAAAGACCCAACACAGCCAAAACCAAATCAATTAATTAATTAATTTTTTTAAAAAAGGAAAGGATCTAATAGTAACCAATTTCACTTGTTGATTTAAGTTAGTATCTTGCCTTTTTCCTTTTTTTAAAAAAAATTATTTATTTATTTTACTTATTTTTGGCTGCGTTGGGTCTTCGTTGGTGTGCGCAGGCCTTCTCTAGTTGTGGAGACTGTGGGACACTCTTCGTTGTGGTGCGCGTGCTTATTGTGGTGGCTTCTCTTGTTGTGGAGCAGCGCTCAAGGCTCACGGGCCTTAGTAGTTGTGGCACATGAGCTTAGTTGTTACGCAGCATGTGGGATCCTCCCGGACCAGGGCTGGAACCCGTGTCTCCTGCATTGGCAGGCAGATTCTTAACCACTGTGCCACCAAGGAAGCCCCTTTCCTGGTATTTTTAAAGCCTTATCTCTAATATAAGCTGGAAAGGCCTTGTCCTTTTCCTAAAGAAAATTCAGCCATCGTTGAGTTGTAGAGGGGACACAGGAGAATATTATGTAGGACTTTTCTGTCTTCCCAGATATCAAATTACACAGGCCAAGAATGCCAGTGGATCTCAAGGAATTCTTTAAAAGATTAAAAACAAAATTCAGTCTTTCATTCTTACTAAATCAGTGGGCTTCACATCTTTTTTGAACCACAGGTCATTTCTGCAGGTGAAGCCTTCTATTGCAGTCTAGGATTTAAGATGGAGAGAAGAACTACTCTGGTTGATGAATATTGGTGAGGGAGGGAGTAAGCTACAACAGGAAGTAGTTTTATAGAATCCTTCAACTCAAAAGAGCAAAATTCAAAAGCTTTAATACCCTGGTTACTTTAAGAAAAATACAGCAGAATTTGAGAAGGACCCAGTGTATAAAGGTCTGCTGTACAAGGGAAGACAGACTGAAGCAGGTTAGAACTGAAATCTAAAACTCACAAATAGTACAGAGAGATCCCTATGAACTTGTCTTCTAAATCCTCAATACTAGATCAAAGCAACTAAGAGCTACCAAGAAGGGCAGCCCTTAGAACCTGAGAGGAGAACAAGTAAATGAACAATCTAATTCACTCTGTGGACAATAGTAATTTATGGAACCCAATACCCCCAAAAAGAGTGCAAGATGGAAAATACAAATTACACAACTACTTAAGTAAGTGAATGGGTGACTAAACTGTAATATGTTAATAGGGAAATTAAAGTATTTTGGGAAACATTTACCATTAATGACTAATGTATGACAGATTGGAACTGAGCTAAATGAAGCATGGCAATTTTTATATACTAGTATATATACTAAATTATACTTACTGTATAGTATGTTTGATTTTTATAGTTAAAATTCTAATAGTAGTTGGGTCACAGAGGATAATACTGAGTGTAATATTGGCTGCATATTGTTTAAGCTTGAAAATATATTGTAAGTTGTAAGTTGATTGATTCCCAGAACTGAACTATCATTAGGAAATTTCAATGGACAGCCAGGCATATTTACATTTTTTAATCGTTAGAATGCATAATACTTAAATTTGAGTATTGAAATATCTGTATTATAGAAAGTCATTTACTGAAATGATAGATTTTGTGAATGCCAAAATGTACACTAAAGAGTGGCAACTGTGGAAGTTATTTAGTAATTAAAAGCTAATGGGATAAAAGCTCATGGGTTGCTGTTACTTTGGTACATCAGTATTAAAATGTTCATATATTAGACCTTCAGAGTTTATAAAGTAGATATTTAAAACTTTTCAGTCTGTATTTTTCAAGTGTCTTTTTTAGGTGATGAACTTAACATCTAGTTGAATATTTTCACAGTCCAGAGTACTCATTATTACATGATGTAGTTGAATATTTTTAAAGTTAAAACAGTATTTATGTTTTAAGGCCAACTTGCAAAAGCCAGACTATTTGCGAGATAGAGTTGGGATATGTTTTTTTTTTTTTTTTTTTTTAGGTAGGCTAGCAAAATACCTTTGGTTTGAAAACGTATCTGTTAACTCAAAGGTGTTTTTAGCTACCACAGTTAACTTTCAAGTTGGGTTTTTAAGCCCAAAGAGAATGTTTTATAATCCTCTTTAAAGTTGTGAATTCAACGTGTTTGCACATTTTCAAATTAGTATGTTTAAATGTAACTTTATATTCTATTTTCATATATTACTGTTGTTTATAACTTTTTATTTTGCTTATGCAAGTAATATATGTTATTTTGGGGAAATTTATAAACATAGAAGGGAGCACAAATATTACTCTAATCCCACTGCCCATAAAGCAGCACTATTCTAATTTTGCTCCGTTGTTTTCGGGTCATTTGGTCACACGTGCACGTGCGCACACACACATACACGTATACATACACACATCCATAGGCATATATATGTGCACACATACACATAATTTTAAAATTGGAAAACCAGAATTATACTTTTCTTTGTACTTAATATTGTATTCTCTCACATCATTAGTCAAGGTTGTCCAGAAAAACAGAACCGTGTGTGTGTGCACGTGTGTGTGTGTGTGTGTGTGTGTGTGTGTGTGTGTGTAGAGAGAGAGGGAGAGAAAAAGAGAGAACGGGTGGGGGGTGGCAAATTTATTTTAAGGAATTGGCTTACATGATTCTGGAGGGTGGCAAGTTAGAAATATACAGGGTATGTCAACAGGCTGTGACCCCAGGGAAGAGTTGCAGTTTGAGTCCAGAGGCCGTCTGCTGGCAGAATTCTTTTTTGCTTGAGGAGATTAGTCTTTTTCTCTTAAGACCTTCAGCTGATTGGATGAGGCCCACCCACATTATACAGGATAGTCTGCTTTACTCAAAGTCCACTGATCTAAATATTAATCTCATCAAAAAACACCTTCACAGAAACATCTAGAATAATGTTTCACCAATATCTGGGTACTTTGGCCTAGTCAGTTTGACACATAAAATTAACCATCACAGTTAGTATATTATGATTTTGTTTTACTGGTTTAGAAAGGAAAGCTTTTCTAGGTTTTAACAATTATATAATATTACATGCAATTAAACACGCTTGTAGGTAAAACTTATTCATTTAATAGATATATGAGTGCCTGAAGCTTTACCTACAAAAAAGTCTCTTCATGAGACTTTTCATGAAGCTTACTTTCTAATGAGGAAAAACAGATTAAAAACTAATAATAAAAATATGTCTGGTATTCATAAATGCTGTAAAGAAAAGCAAGATAAGGAGAGAGAGGGAGAGAAAGTAATAAAAGATGGGGACATAGGGTGCTGTTTTATATAAGGTGGTTTGAGGAGGCCCCTTAAGTTCTTATTTAAGGAGAGACTAAATGAACAAAGCAGAAAATCATGCAGATGTCTGGGTGGAAGGCATTCTGAGTACAGGGAAGGTGGGAATATGCCTGGCTGGTTTGAGAACATCGAGCAGCCAGTAGTCTCACGAGAGCGGTAGGCGTGCTGGCATTGGAGTGTTACAGGGAGCCAGGCTAACGAGATGGGAGGTTGTGGTGAGAAAGTGGGATGCTAGTCTGTCAGTCCTAATAATCACAGTCTGGGGCTGGGTAGATAAAGTGGGGATGGAGGGGAAAATCTGCATCTCTGATCTGTGATTATTTCTTACTTCCCACATTGTGCCTGTTGTGCCTTTTAGAACTACTTCCACCTGTATTCACATTCTACAGCAGCGTTCAGTTTTGTCTTCAGATCCCCCAAGTCTGTGACCAGCAGGAAGAGCAAACTGGAGAGTGGTTAACTACTCTTCTTTGTGGTGTCTCTGGGATTCCCCATCCCATGTAAGGTCCTGCTAGTTGTCTGTAAAATACTGTTCTGTAGTCCCATGCCCAGAAGATTCCCCTCGAATGAATGTGAGAGGAGCTTATTACTTTTCTTGCTTAGAGCTTTTACTTTTGACTTGCTGGAGATCTGTTTAATTTTTTGACTCAATTTATAGAAGTGTTCTTTGAATAATTTAGTGTCGTGGACTCCATCTATAGTTTTTTGAGATTTTTGAGGATTCTGTGGTCTTAAATTTACTCCTTGGAAAGTAGTATTTTTACATATAGGGTTTTCCCTGGTGACTTGGAATGGTCTATAAATTTCAGGATGCCACTGAGGATTGCAGGTTCTAACGTCTGCTGTCATCAGAAGGTATTTCATGATCTCCCCCAGCAGCTAAGGCCAATTTTCTGAACACTTTACTTTTTCCAAATATAATTGCTGAATAATGGGTTTGGTTCTTCTTAGAACTTATAAAGTTACCTCATGGAATGGAAAAAGAAGTTTTTGCCAACAATTGGAACATATACTTGACTCAGTAACTATATTCAGCCAAACCATGTTCAGATGTTTGTACGTGGTGTGCTAATCATGTGCCCATTCTGTCGTGGAGTGGTGTTGGTTAGTAATATTAGTGTGCTCTGTGGCTGACCAAGGCAGATATTTCACTTTGCACTGAAGCCCTAAATTATTGGGTTAAAAAAATGTTGATCCGATGTATTTGGCAGATTGTTAGTTATTTCTTCTGGATGTCTAGATCCTTATGTTTTATTACTATTTTAGTTTTACTTTATTTCATCTTTATATTTTACTATTTCAATTTTTATTATGTAACGACTATTTTATGAAAATTTTAGTTATTAGTATTTTATTTGTATTTCAGTTTTCATTGTATATTGACTATTTTATGAAATCTCTTAAAGAATTTTAAGGATTTGAATATGAATTTATAAACTGTTATAAAACATCTATTAATACCTTATTATAAAATTTCTGAAATTCCAATAAGTAGGTAAGTCTGGGATATTTGTTAGGGATTTACTAAAGTATTTCTATCTTATCATTTGATTCAGTATGTTATATTAATTACAGAAACATTAACCGCCATTTTTATCAAAGAAATTCTGCACCATTTCCTTACCTCACTTATCTTCCTTTATTTTATGGCTTCTAATGGCCTATTGTTTTGTTTAGAAAATAGCACGGCTCGAAGTAATGAATTTGCTGAAAAGAATGGACTTCAGAAATATGAATATGTCTTACATCCAAGAACTACAGGCTTTACTTTTGTAGTAGACCGTCTAAGAGAAGGTAAGCACCCATCTCAAAGTGTACTTTTTTATATAAGTGGCAGAAATTGCTAAACTTCACATATAACTGTCGAATTTACAAAGCACTTTTTCATACTTTATCTCAAGAAATGAGATAATGTATTTTTATGCTAACTTGACCCCATGCACTAAAATGTTTTATTATGTATTCTTTAGAAATAGAAAAGAATCTTTGTCAAAAACAAAACATTTTTTCTCCTTTTTTGGAATAGACAGAAAATAATACATACAGTTAGACTATCGTTCCATATTTGAATGCTTCTCAAAGCAGCAAAACTGTCTTCAAAGTATCTTATCACTTATAGTTATTTATAGCTTAAAAAATATTTTTACATTCATTATTCCACTCACTGCAACGAATGATTCCAGTTGGTAGGAAGGCAAGTACTGCTACCTCTATTTTGTTGTTAAATAGAAGTGGCATCTAGGGTTGTTCGTAAATTTCCATAGCTTACAGATGGAACCTCATTCTTCTGCTTCCTACTTTGTGGCTCACACTACCCCCTCTCCACCCCCATGTCCTCTAGAGCCATGTCGGTTGAAGGGCATCTGGAGCCAAGGTGATTGCACTGACCATGTCACACCCATTTAAATGTTTACATTTTGATATTTTTATTAAAAAAAAACCCAATTGGACATTTTGTTATAGCTGCATATGTAAATATTTATATATTCTTACACACATGTATATACAAATGGATAACAGACATATGGATATATATGAAAAAGGAACTATTCAGAAACATGCTGAAGTGTTATTAATTTTACAAGAACAAGTCAAAGCCCAGAGTCACCTAGCAGAAGAAAAATCTTGTTTGCGTGTTTCTGCTCTCCACTCTGATTTCTAGCAAGACATATTGTATAAAGGTGACATCTGTGACAAATTATCACCTTCATTTGATAATTGTTATGTTGTCATAAAACTGCTTGTGCCTAACATGAAAGGCCTTGAAACATTATATAAGAAAAGGTATAAAGTTCTTACTTCTTACCCTAATTGGCATCACTATTGTTCCCTTAGGGTTTAATGTACTTTAAGATGTAAAGTATAACCTCATTTAGTGAACCCTGCCAAAACAAAGCATCTTTACAACTAAGTACTCATGATATAAAAGAAATGCATGGTCAATCCAAAATCACATTACTATTAGTTCACATAGTAAACTAAAAATATTGTCCCTGTTATTTTGGCTTGCTTTTGGAATTCGGTGGTTATAACTGACATGAAATGGAGACATGGGCTTTATGGTCATATTGTGTATGAATAGTGAGTGTCCATCTGCCCACAGAGGCTCATGGAGAACACAGTTCCTTATGCCTATGGAATAGGACAGGGGGTTACCAAGACATTAATACAGGGATGCTGCTGCTTTTTGGTTTTTTGTTTTCCTTCCCCCAAACGTGGTACCACTTACTGTGGCATTCAGTTTAGACTCTCCCTTCTCACTCAACAATATGTTTTTTATTTTCTAACAATCTGATATTTTATAGTATTTAATGATTACTTTAAAAGTATTTCTGACATCATGGAACATGCTGTTGGAACACATCTTTTGCTAATAAAGATATTTTTAATTGCAGGCAGGATAGTTGAGAGATTATTTTATAGTGGATGAGGATATAACTACAGAGCTCTCTGTTCTGAAATCTGGAAAATATTTTAGTAGCAAACTGATTTATAACTTTGGGGAACATGTATTACTTAGTCATCACTCAGAGTACTAGTCAACAACCACAGTATGTCATTTTTCCTGCCAGAAGTGGCAACTGATTTTTCCCCCTTCTCTGTATCAGTAAAGAAAGAAACACAGATGACTCCATTTGCTTCAGCTAAGAAAAGTTAGATGATTCCATTTACTTCAGTTAGAAAAGTAGAATGGGTCCTATACACTATGATAATAATAGAAACAAGAAGTATGATGGCAATAATTATAATAGTAACAGCAGCTAACGTTTACTGAGCATTTACTAAGTACCAGGCATTATGCTAAGTGTTCTGTATGTGTAAGGTCAGTCAACCCTCACAACAACTGTCCTGGTAGTTACCAGTATTTAACTTGTAGAGCAAAACTGAAGCAGAAATTGAAGAATCATCTCAAAGTTACTGGAACATGGTTTGTCTGACTGAATAGCCGGTGTTCTTTCTACTGTAATATGATGCCTCATATATCTATAGTGTCATTTTAGTTAAAGCACCTTTGTAATAATAGTGAGCTGGATGGTTTTCTTCAAGGAAAATATTTTAAAAGAAAGAAGAGGCTAAATGGCCAGATCATGGAGTGATGGGAGTCACAAGAGAAGTGGTTATGATGCTGCCTGAGATGACAGGGAGAGCAGGCACAGTCATCTAGTCAGAGTATCATTTTAGGAAAGAAATCTAAGACTCAGAAAGGGCCCAGCACAACTTCCTGATCTTTTCTGGGGTCTGCTTTTGTTTATCAATTAAGTGAAAAAGAAGCTTGCTCTTAAAACAAATGGCCATTATAAATAAATATTCCAATGGAAGCCTGGAGACCACATATTAAAACCAATTACCGAGGAAATGTATGAGGACAAGATGGCAGAGTAGAAGGACTTGAGCTCACCTCCTCTCACTAAAACACCAAAATCATAACTTACTGCTGAACAGCCATCAACAAAAAAGACTCAGACCTACCAAAAAAGATATTCTACACCCAAAGACAAAGAAGAAGCCACAACAAGATGGTAGGAGGGGTGCTTTCATGATATAATGAAATCCCATTACCCACCAGGTGGGTGACCCACAAGCTGGAAAACAATTATGTCACAGAGGTTCTCCCACAGGAGTGAGAGTTGGGAGCCCTATGTCAGACTCCCCAGCCTGGGGTATGGCATCAGGAGGAGGAGGCCCCAGAGCATTTGGCTTTGAAAGCCTGCAGGGCTTGAGTGCAGGAGCTCCACAGGACTGCGGGAAACAGAGACTCCACTCCTTGAGGGCACATACAAGGTTTCACGTGCACAGGGACCAGGGCAAAGCGGTGACTCCATAAGAGCCTGGGCCAGACCTACCTGTGGGTCTTCGAGGGTCTCCTGGGGAGACGGGGGGGTTGGCTGTGGCTCACTGTGGGCAAGGACACTGATGGTGGATGCCCCAGGGAATACTCATCAGTATCCATGAGTTCTCCTGGAGGTTGCCATTTTGGCACTGAGACCTGGCCCCACCCAACAGCCTGCAAGCTCCAGTGATTGGATGCCACAGGCCAAACAACCAACAGGGTGAGCCCCACCCATCAGGAGACAGGCTGCCTAAAGTTGTCCGGAGCCAACAGCCACCTGTAAACATACCCCTTGACACGGCCCTGCCCTCCAGAGGGACAAGACCCAGCTCTACACACCAGGAAAGCATGCACAAGCCCCTGGACTAACCTCACTCACCAGGGGCAGAAACCAGAACCAAGAAGAATTACAGTCCTGCAGCCTGAGGAGTGGAGACCACAAACACAGAAAAGTTAGACAAAATGAGGCGGCAGAGAAACATGTGCCAGACGAAGGACTAAGATAAAAACCCCAGAAGAACAACCAAGTGAAGTGGAGATAGGCAATCTACCTGACAAAGAATTCAGTGTAATGATAGTAAAGAGGATCTGAGATCTCAGAAAAAACAATGGAGGCATAGCACACAGAGGATACAAAAATGTTTAATAAAGAGCTAGAAGCTTTATAGAACAAACAGATTAATAATATAATAACTGAAATGAAAAATACACTAGATGGAATCAATAGCAGAATAAATGAGGCAGAAGAATGAATAAGTGAACTGGAGGACAGATTGGTGGAAACCACTGCTATGGAACAGAATAAAGGAAAAAGAATGAAAAGAAATGAGGACAGTCTCAAGAGACCTCTGGGACAACATTAAACACATCAACATTCACATTATAGGGGTCCCAGAAGGAGAAGAGAGAGAGAAAGGGCCTGAGAAAATATTTGAAGAGATAATAGCTGAAAACTTCCCTAACTTGGGAAAGGAAACAGTCACCTGAGTCCAGGAAGCGCAGAGAGCCCATACAGCATAAACCCAAGGAGGAACATGCCAAGACTCATAGTAATCAAACTGACAAAAATGAAAGACAAAGAAAAAAACATTGAAAGCAACGAGAAAAGCAATAAATACCATACAAGCGAACTGCCATAAGGTTATCAACTGATTTTTTAGCAGAAACTCTGCAGGCCAGAAGGGAGTGGTATGATAAACAATATTTTAAGTGATGAAAGGGAAGAACCTACAACCAAGAATACGCCACTCAGCAAGGCTGTCATTCAGATTTGACAGAGAAATCAAAAACTTTACAGACAAGCAAAAACTAAGAGAATTCAGCAACACCAGACCACCTTTGCAACAAATGCTAAAGGAACCTCTCTAGCCAGAAAAGAAAAGGCCACAACTACAAACAAAATTACAAATGAGAAAGCTCACTGGTAAAGGCAAACATATAGTAAAGGTAGGAAATCAGCCACACACAAATATGATATCAAAACCAGCAACTGTGAGAAAAGGAGAGTATAAGTGCAGGATGTTGGAAATGCATTTGAAATTAAGAGACCAGTAGCTTAAAATAATCGTGTGTATATACACATATATGTGTGTGTGTGTGTGTGTGTGTGTGTATGTATTTACATATACGTGTGTGTGTGTGTATATATATATGTATATATATATATAGACTGCTATATCAAAACCTCATGGGAGCCACAAACCAAAAATCTATAATAGATACACACACAAAAAAGAAAAAGCACCCAAAGACAACACTAAAGATAGTCATCAAATCACAAAAGAAGGGGGGGAGCGAGAAGATGGCGGAAGAGTAAGACGCGGGGATCACCTTCCTCCTCACAGAGACATCAGAAATACATCTACACGTGGAACTTCTCCTATAGAACACCCACCGAACGCTGGCAGAAGACCTCAGACCTCCCAAAAGCCGTGTGGATTAAAGGCTCTTGGCACTCCAGCCAGGTGTCAAGGCTGTGTCTCTGAGGTGGGAGAACTAACCTCAGGACACTGGTCCACAAGAGACCTCTCAGCTCCACATAATATCAAACGGCGAAAATCTCCCAGAGATCTCCATCTCAACACCAAGACCCAGATTCACTCAAGGACCAGCAACGAACAGTGCTGGACACCCTATACCCAACAAAGAGCGAGACAGGTCTACAGCCCCATCCATTAGCAGACAGGCTGCCTAGAATCACAGTAAGGCTACCGACATCCCCATACATGCCCCCAGACGTGGACCTGCCCACCAGGGAGACGGGATCCAGCCTCATCCACCAGAACAGGGGCACTGGTCCCCCCAACCAGCTCAATCCACTGAACCAACCTCAGCCACTGGGGACAGCCACCAAAAATAGATAGAAATACGAACCTGCAGCCTGCAAAAGGGAGACCCCAAACACAGTAAGATAAGCAAAATGAGAAGACAGAAAAACACACAGCAGATGAAGGAACAAGATAAAAACACACCAGACCTAACAAATAAAGAGGTAATAGCCAATCTACCTGAAAGAGAATTTAGAATAATGATGGTGAAGATGATGCAAAATCTTGGAAATAGAATAGACAAATTGCAAGAAACAGTTAACAAGGACCTAGAAGAAATAAAGAGGAAGCAAGTAACAATGAGCAACACAGTAAATGAAATGAAAAATACTCTAGACGGGATCAGTAGCAGAATAACTGAGGCAGAAGGACGGATACGTGACCTGGAAGATAAAATAGTGGAAATAACTACTGCAGAGCAGAATAAAGAAAAAAGAATGAAAAGAACTGAGGACAGTCTCAGAGATCTCTGGGACAACATTAAACGCACCAACATTCGAATCATAGGGGTCCCAGAAGAAGAAGAGAAAAAGAAAGGGACTGAGAAAATATTTGAAGAGATTATAGTTGAAAACTTCCCTAATATAGGAAAGGAAATAGTCAACCAAGTCCAGGAAGCACAGAGAGTCCCATACAGGATAAACCCAAGGATAAACACGCCAAGACACATAATAATCAAACTGTCAAAAATTAAATACAAAGAAAACATACTAAAAGCAGCAAGGGAAAAACAACAAATAACACACAAGGGAATCCCCATAAGGCTAACATCTGATCTTTCAGCAGAAACTCTACAAGCCAGAATGGAGTGGCAGGATATATTTAAAGTGATGAAGGAAAAAAACCTACAACCAAGATTACTCTACTGAGCAAGGATCTCATTCAGATTTGATGGAGAAATTAAAACCTTTACAGACAAGGAAAAGCTGAGAGAGTTCAGCACCACCAAACCAGCTTTACAACAAATGCTAAAGGAACTTCTCTAAGCAAGAAACATAAGAGAAGGAAAAGACCTACAAGAACAACCCAAAACAATTAAGTAAATGGTAATAGGAACGCACATATCAATAATTACCTTAAATGTAAATGGATTAAATGCTCCCACCAAAACACACAGACTGGCTGAATGGATACAAAAACAGGACCCATATATATGCTGTCTACAAGAGACCCACTTCAGACCTAGGGACACTTACAGGCTGAAAGTGAGGGGATGGAAAAAGATATTCCATGCAAATGGAAATCAGAAGAAAGCTGGAGTAGCAATTCTCATATCAGACAAAATAGACTTTAAAATAAAAACTATTACAAGAGACAAAGAAGGACACTACATAATGATCAAGGGATCGATCCATGAAGAAGATATAACAATTGTAAATATTTTATGCACCCAACATAGGTGCACCTCAATACATAAGGCAAATACAAACAGCCATAAAAGGGGAAATCGACAGTAACACAATCATAGTAGGGGACTTTAACACCCCACTGTCACCAATGGACAGATCATCCAAAATGAAAATAAATAAGGAAACACAAGCTTTAAATGATACATTAAACAAGATGGATTTACTTGATGTTTATAGGACATTCCATCCAAAAACAACAGAATACACATTTTTCTCAAGTGCCCATGGAACATTCTCCAGGATAGATCATATCTTGGGTCACAAATCTAGCCTTGGCAATTTTAAGAAAATTGAAATCGTATCAAGTATCTTTTCTGACCACAACACTATGAGACTAGATATCAATTACAGGAAAAGATCTGTAAAAAATACAAACACATGGAGGCTACACAATACACTACTTAATAACGAAGTGATCACTGAAGAAATCAAAGAGGAAATCAAAAAGTACTTAGAAACAAATGACAATGGAGACACGACGACCCAAAACCTATGGGATACAGCAAAAGCAGTTCTAAGAGGGAAGTTTATAGCAATACAGTCATACCTTAAGAAACAGGAAGCATCTCGAATAAACAACTTAACTTTGCACCTAAAGCAATTAGAGAAGGAAGAACAAAAAAAACCCCAAATTTAGCAGAAGGAAAGAAATCATAAAGATCAGATCAGAAATAAATGAAAAAGAAATGAAGGAAACAATAGCAAAGATCAATAAAAGTAAAAGCTGGTTCTTTGAGAAGATAAATAAAATTGATAAACCATTAGCCAGACTCATCAAGAAAAAAGGGAGAAGACTCAAATCAATAGAATTAGAAATGAAAAAGGAGATGTAACAACTGACTCTGCAGAAATACAAAAGATTATTAGAGATTAGTACAAGCAACTCTATGCCAATAAAATGGACAACCTGGAAGAAATTGACAAATTCTTAGAAATGCACAAACTGCCAAGACTGAACCAGGAAGAAATAGAAAATATGAACAGACCAATCACAAGCACTGAAATTGAAACTGTGATTCAAAATCTTCCAACAAACAAAAGCCTAGGACCAGATGGCTTCACAGGCGAATTCTATCAAACATTTAGAGAAGAGCTAATACCTGTCCTTCTCAAACTCTTCCAAAAGATAGCAGAGGGAGGAACACTCCCAAACTCATTCTATGAGGCCACCATCACCCTGATACCAAAACCAGACAAAGACGTCACAAAGAAAGAAAACTATAGGCCAATATTACTGATGAACACAGATGCAAAAATCCTCAACAAAATACTAGCAAACAGAATCCAACAGCACATTAAAAGGATCATACACCATGATCAAGTGGGGTTTATTCCAGGAATGCAAGGATTCTTCAATATACGCAAATCAATCAACGTGATACACCATATCAACAAACTGAAGGAGAAAAACCATATGATCATCTCAATAGATGCAGAGAAAGCTTTTGACAAAATTCAACATCCATTTATGATAAAAATCCTGTAGAAAGTAGGCATAGAGGGAACTTTCCTCAATATAATAAAGGCAATATATGACAAACCCACAGCCAGCATTGTTCTCAATGGTGAAAAACTGAAACCATTTCCACTAAGATCAGGAACAAGACAAGGTTGCCCACTCACACCACTCTTATTCAACCTAGTTTTGGAAGTTCTAGCCACAGCAATTAGAGAAAATAAAGAAATAAAAGGAATCCAAATAGGTAAAGAAGAAGTAAAGCTGTCACTGTTTGCAGATGACATGATTCTATACATAGAGAATACTAAGGATGCTACCAGAAAACTACTAGAACTAATCAATGAATTTGGTAAAGTAGCAGGATACAAAATTAATGCACAGAAATCTCTGGCATTCTTATACGCTAATGATGAAAAATCTGAGAATGAAATTAAGAAAACACTCCCATTTACCATTGCAACAAAAAGAATAAAATATCTAGGAATAAACCTACCTAAGGAGACAAAAGACTTGTATGCAGAAAACTATAAGACACTGATGAAAGAAATTAAAGATGATACAAATAGGTGGAGAAATATACCATGTTCATGGATTGGAAGAATCAACATAGTGAAAATGACTATACAACCCAAAGCAATCTACAGATTCAATGCAATCCCTATCAAATTACCACTGGCATGTTTTACAGAACTAGAACAAAGAATTTCACAATTTGTATGGAAACACAAAAGACCCCGAATAGCCAAAGCAATCTTGAGAACGAAAAATGGAGCTGGAGGAATCAGGCTCCCTGACTTCAGACTATACTACAAGGCCACAGTAATCAAGACAGTATGGTACTGGCACAAAAACAGAAATACAGATCAATGGAACAGGACAGAAAGCCCAGAGATAAACCCACACACATATGGTCACCTTATCTTTGATAAAGGAGGGAAGGAAACACAGTGGAGAAAAGACAGCCTCTTCAATAAGTGGTGCTGGGAAAACTGGACAGCTACCTGTAGAAGTATGAAATTAGAACACTCCCTAACACCATACACAAAAATAAACTCAAAATGGGTTAAAGACCTACATGTAAGGCCAGACACTATCAAACTCTTAGAGGAAAACATAGGCAGAACACTCTATGACATCAATCACAGCAAGATCCTTTTTGACCCATCTCCTAGAGAAATGGAAATAAAAACAAAAATAAACAAATGAGATCTAATGAAACTTAAAAGCTTTTGCACAGCAAAGGATACCATAAACAAGACCAAAAGACAACCCTCAGAATGGGAGAAAATATTTGCAAATGAAGCAACTGACAAAGGATTAATCTCCAAAATTTATAAGCAACTCATGCAGCTCAATAACAAAAAAGCAAACAACCCAATCCAAAAATGGGCAGAAGAACTAAATAGACATTTCTCCAAAGAAGATATACAGATAGCCAACAAACACATGAAAGAATGCTCAACATCATTAATCATTAGAGAAATGCAAATCAAAACTACAATGAGATATCATCTCACACCGGTCAGATTGGCCATCATCAAAAACTCTAGACACAATAAGTGCTGGAGAGGGTGTGGAGAAAAGGGAACACTCTTGCACTGTTGGTGGGAATGTAAAATGATACAGCCACTATGGAGAACAGTACTGAGGTTCCTTAAAAAACTACAAATAGAACTACCATATGACCCAGCAATCCCACTACTGGGCATATACCCTGAGAAAACCATAATTCAAAAAGAGTCATGTACCAAAATGTTTATTGCAGCTCTATTTACGATAGCCAGGACATGGAAGCAACCTAAGTGTCCATCAACAGATGAATGGATAAGGAAGATGTGGCACATATATACAATGGAATATTACTCAGCCATAAAAAGAAATGAAACTGAGTTATTTGTAATGAGGTGGATAGACCTGGAATCTGTCATACAGAGTGAAGTAAGTCAGAAGGATAAAAACAAATACCGTATGCTAACACATATATATGGAATCTTAAAAAAAAAAAATGTCATGAAGAGATTAGTGGTAGGATGGGAGTAAAACACAGACCTACTAGAGCATGGACTTGAGGATATGGGGAGGGGGAAGGGTAAGCGGTGACGATGTCAGAGAGT
This sequence comes from Kogia breviceps, assembly GCF_026419965.1. Taxonomy (NCBI): domain Eukaryota; kingdom Metazoa; phylum Chordata; class Mammalia; order Artiodactyla; family Physeteridae; genus Kogia; species Kogia breviceps. The sequence goes on along the minus strand of NC_081320.1, from coordinate 79,581,157 downwards.
GGCAGGGACATATACACACTACCAAATGTAAATTAGATAGCTAGTGGGAAGCTGCAGCATAGCACAGGGAGTTCACCTCTGTGCTTTGTGACCACCTAGAGGGGTGGGATAGGGAGGGTGACAAAAGAGGGAAGAGTTATGGGAACATATGTATATGTATAACTGATTCACTTTGTTGTAAAGGAGAAACTAACACACTATTGTAAAACAGTTATACTCAAATAAAGATGTTAAAAAAAAAATCACAAAAGAAGAGAACAAAAGAGGGAGGGAAGAAAAAGCACCCCCCAAAAAAAGAAAAGAAATCCAGAACAATTAACAAGATGGCATTACGAACATACATATCGATAATTACCTAAAATATAAATGGATTAAATCCTCCAACCAAAAGACATAGTCTGGCTGAATGGATACAAAAACAAGACCGATATATATGCTGTCCACAAGAGATCCACTTTAGATCTAGGGACACATACAGATTGAAAGTGAGGGGATGGAAAAAGGTATTCCATGCAAATGGAAATCAAAAGAAAGCTGGAGTAGCAATACTCACATCAGATAAAATAGACTTTAAAATAAAGACTGTTAACATGAGACAAGGAAGGACACTACATAATGAACAAGGGATCAATCCGAGAAGAAGATATAACAATTATAAGTATATATGCACCCAACATAGGAGTACCTCGGTATGTAAGGCAAATACTAACAGCCATAAAAGGAGAAATCAACAGTAACACAATAATAGTGGGAGACTTTAACACCCCACTTACATCAATGGATAGATCAGACGGAAAATCAGTAAGAAAACTGGCCTTAAATGATACATTAGACCAGATGGACTTAATTGATACAAATTAACTTATTTACAAAACAGAAGACGACTCACAGATTTCAAAAACAAACTTATGGTTACCAAAGGGGAAAGTGGGGTGGGGGAGGGATAAATTAGGAGGTTGGGATTAACACATACACACTACTATATATAAAATAGATAATTAACAAGGACCTACTATATAGCATAGGTAACTCTACTCAATAATGTGTAACAACCTATATGGGAAAAGAACCTGAAAAAGAATGGATATATGTATCCATTGGATATATATATCCAAAGAATGGATATATGTATAACTGAATCACTTGGCTCTACACTTGATGCTAACAAAACATTGTAAATCAACTAAACTCTAATATAAAATAAAAATTAAATTTAAAAAACCCAATTATCATTAGGTAACATCTTTACTGCTCACTCATGCATGTAACTGAATTCACTGTTTCTGATATTAATAGCACAAGTTCAAGCAGGTGAGAAATTCAAGACATCAAGAAGTTAAGGATAAGAAGTCCTAACAGGAAGCACTGAATAGGAGAAAATGCAAAACAAAGAAAGTAGTTTCTGAGCGTCTCTTTAGAACATATTTCACCGAGATTAAGAACATTTAGAAAACACACACTTAACCTGAAATATAACACCCATTATATAACATTATACAGATGTGTTGCTCTTGTAATAATAATGGAAAAAAGTTTTCCCTGAGCTCCTTGATTTCCTTCATTTTTGTACTTGCTCTTATACTTTTACTAGATCATAACCTTCTTAAGGATATGGATTGTCCTGCCCATAGCAGAGACCAAATCAGTATTAGTTGAGTTTAATATTTTCTTTTGTCTGAAAAGGTAAGCACAGTGTCCTACCATCTTCCCAGAGCAATGTATATTACACTGATCAGTATCTGTCATGGAAGATTTATTTCATATGTACCTCTAATCACAGGACATTTCAATATGTGATTATATAACCTTTTTCAGTACTAAGATTAACCCAAACCCAAAGGAAGTTGCTAACTTAAGAGAAAAGAAGGTTTTACATGAGAAAGTGTTTTGGTTTTTATTTTTAGTTATACAGCTTTAAGAAATTTATCACACAATTTAAAAATTGTAACTTAATGCACCAAAATTTAGTTAGAGTCATGATCATCTCTGCTGCTGTATTATTTTTAACAGTAGTAGCTTTATTCTTCTTTGATTTTAAACAAGTAGTGATTTGGTCCAACCATTATTTGGTTCTGTTACATGCTTTGTAAGCCAGTTACTGAATTGTAACCATGCAATAATTACCTTCACCATTAGGCGGCACAAGTGTGCACATTTGAGTTAACTTGAAATTAGGTTAAAGTAGTTGGGAGTGAGGGGTCAAACACTCCATGGAATATGACCTTGCCTTCAAGAAGTTTATCATCTTCCTGGATAGATAAGAATAGTACTCATGGAAATATCTAAGAAGTAATATGACAGTATAATTACATGCCAAGTTTTGTGGTATACAGTGTAAAATGTTATGCTTAATTACATCACACAATCACAGGTGTGTTCAGTAAAGAGAGATCATGTAGTGTTGAAATACTCAGGTAAGGCTTCTTCAAGAAGCTGAATTTCCCTTGGACCTTAGAGACTATACGTAATTTGGATAGGCAGGAGAAATAAGGATGGCTGAGAACAGGAAAGGAAGAGTACAAGAAAGGACACAGTGTTTGTTCAGCTGGGCAAAACCAGTCTGACGGAGCTGAAGACCTGGCTGTAAAGTAACAGACAATATTTAAGAAGGTTGTGTGACGCCATTATTGTTGAAGAACTTAATTCCTACCCGCAAAGAGTCATGTTTTTATTTTTTCCATTTCTAGATCAGGTCACTCAAGCAAACAGTTCACTTTGGACAGATCTTGCCATTGTGTTCAGTGAAGAAAGTCACGACAGCCCTAATGAAAAATGATAGAAGCCCTATATCCTGTCCATAAAAACAGCCATCTAACATTTATCAAGTACCTGCCTTGTGCCAGGCACTGAACTGTTCACATGTTGCTGCCCATGCAGTGGAATTACCCAGGGAGCTTTTAAAAATGTAGATACGCAGGTCCAGGCTCAGACCTGCTGAATCAAAGTCTGGTGGTGGTTCCTGGGCTCACAGCTACCCCACTAGCTACTTTCTTACAGATCACTTAGTTCTCATAACTGTGCTAGGTGGTGGTTTGCCCTGTGCTACACCCGAGGAGACTGGCTCAGTTCACAGCTTGTCCAGGGTCACACAGCTGCCGAGTGGAGGTACCATGATCTAAACTCAGGTCTCTTTGATGCCAAAGCCCATGTTCTTCCTGCTGTGTAAGAAGTAGCAGTTTTTCTATTCCAGATGCTACAAAAATGCCATCTTTGTAGGGTTTTTTTCCTCTCTTACCTATATCTCTCCCTGGTATCCTTGGCTGTACTGTGTGTTTTGTTTAAATGGAAAAATAAATCAAGGATTTCCTTTTTGTAAGCACCTCTCTTTTTTTTTCCCTGGCTCCTATATTTACCAGTTCTTCCTTTATTTCTCTAATCCTTAAAACAAAACTCAAACTACCTGTCCTTTCAAATTGTGGTTCTTTCTTTTGGCCAACAACTCTCAAACTAGCCTGATGACTTGATTTTCTCTTAGCTCACTTCCTATTAAAAAAAAGAAAGTATTTCTTTATTTTAAAAAAAAGTTGGAAAATTAATTACAAAGAAGGAAATGGCACCCATAGTCTTGTCAAGCATTTCTCAAATATCCAGTGCCTTTTGAGTCTTGTGTTTTTACATGTTTTATTTTAAAAATTGGGTCAAATTCTGTTTTGTAAAAATTTTTTCCCAACTTACTATAATGTGCATTTTTCACAATCCTTACATAATTTTTTATGATACGTTCATGTATGCATGGTACTTCATCAGATAGAGGTGCCACTATTTATTTAATTAGGCCTCTATTATTAAAAATTTAAATGGTTTCCAGTTTTCCGCTCTTATAAATAATGCCAAAGTATGTGTAAATCTCTCATTATTTCTGTAGGATATATTTCCAAATCTAATTACTGAGTCCAGGGTATATTTTTTAAAGTTTTAAAAAAAGTTAGTCTTACGCCCTGCCCCCATTTCATTTGGTCACCAAATTCTATGATATTGCCTTGGAAGCATCTCTTAGAGAAACTTCCTGTATTTCCGCAATGGCCCCATTCGATGGGATCCCATTACTTCTCCTTTTCACGCTTCCTGGCTTTCTCACTGGAGTGCCTCTTGTTTCTTCTTTGCTAATCCATATTGCACACAGCTAACAGTCAGTCTTCATAAAGTACCACTCTAATGTAATCGTGTGTATGTTTATTTGTTCAGAAAATGCTTCTCGGGCACATAAATGTTATTTGACTTGCTGAGATATTGCCATTACCAAGACACACCCAGTTCCCTTGAGTATCATCAAGTTTAGGAAACATTAAAATGCATTATCATAAGAGATATGAATAGAAAGTAACTTAAGCACATAAAGGCTAGTCTTTTTTTACTTAAAGTGACACTGAAGAGGTGGCACATGAGCTGAGAATTAAAGAATAATTAGGCATTTTCCAGGGAGAAAAGACATTTAAATATGTGCATTACTTCCATATTCCTTGGTGAAGACTTTATAATATGGTTCCAATCTACTTTTAAAAATTTACCACTAATGCAGTATGAGACAACCTATTTGACTTAATGGACTATTCCTGACTGTGCCTTATGCTTTCTGAATTTTGCCTCCGGTTATATCTGTCCAGGCTAAAACCTGCAAGGCTTTGCTCTTTTCTTTAATCTCCAAATGGTATTTTTTCCTTTAATGATCTTCTTCTAAGAGTCCATTCTCATTTCCCCCAGCTGGCAGACATCTGGACTGAATATCTTTTTCTTCTCTAATAGGACTTAGCACAGATCTTATATTAATAGCCATTTTAATATATTTTACCTCTTACCTTCCTAAAAGGACAGCAACAGCCATATCACCTAAACCATCTTATTTTCCTCTTAGCAACATTTGGCACTATTGATTCTTCTTGAAATATGCTCTCCCTTTGGCTTGTCATTTTTTCTCCTACTTCTCTGGCCACTTCTCAAGACTTTTTTGCAGGTTCTTCAGTCCTCCCTATGTTCCTCTGAAGACTCTCCCGGGCTCCTTTGTTCTCTCACTCCACACATTCTCCCTGGGACGTGTCATTCAGGTTGGTGGCTCAAATGACCATCCATGTGCTCATGGCTCCTAATTCTAAACCCTTGGTCCAAAAGCCCTTTCTTACTTCAGAGCCATATATGTGATCTTTGCCACTTGGAGGTTCTGCAGGCACTTCAATATGCTCAGAATTGAATTTGTCATTCCCCCTAAATTGCTTTTCCTCCTATATTCCTCACACCACAGAGTCATTATCATCATTTTCAATCAAGCCTTCTAAATGAACGTGACAGCACACTAAATTAGGTACTCAGGCCCCGGAGTCAAAAGACCTGGGTTAGAATCCTGGCTTCTCTAGGACTAGGAGTGCGGCTGGTTAGTTTCCTTTCCCTCATTAAACCTCATTTTCATCTTCTGTAAAATAGGAGTAATAATAGTGCTTACTTTCTATGATTTTATAGGACTCTTCTGAGGATTCAGTATAGTCAGGCACAGAAAGCACTTAGCACAGGGCCTGGAAAATAGCAAGCACTCAATAAATGTTATGGTGCAAATCTGATTGTGTCAGCACCTGGCAAACCCTTCTGGGTTTCACAATGCTCCAGGGTTAAATCTACTTCTTTAACATGATTTGCCAGGCCCTCTGTGACCTGGTCTTTGCTTACCTCTCTGGCCTATCCGCTGTCTCCTTAGTTACACCATTTGTCCCAGACACACTGAACTGCTTTCCTTCCCCAGAGTGTGCTGTACTCTGAGCCTCCCCCACTATAGCAGAACTTGTCCTACTCAGCCTGGAGGTCACAGCTTAGATAATAGTTCATTTGGGAAGCCTTCCCAGCTATCTTAGACTTCTGTGTTCCCTATGTGAATGCTTTTCCTACTATATTTGCCCTATATAAATGTTTTTCCTATGGTATTATCACTTGTTTAATTATCCATTTTGTCCATTAACTCTCAGTTTCCTGACCATAAGCATCAAGTCAGGTCCACTGACAGTTTTTATCCTAGCCTTCAGCAGAGACCTGGAATATAAAAGATGCTCTTTAAATTTTTTGAACCAGGCAGGAACATATACACACTACCAAATGTAAATTAGATAGCTAGTGGGAAGCTGCAGCATAGCACAGGGAGTTCACCTCTGTGCTTTGTGACCACCTAGAGGGGTGGGATAGGGAGGGTGGGAGGGAGGGTGACACAAGAGGGAAGAGTTATGGGAACATATGTATATGTATAACTGATTCACTTTGTTGTAAAGGAGAAACTAACACACTATTGTAAAACAGTTATACTCAAATAAAGATGTTAAAAAAAAAATTTTTTTTTGAACCCATCAGCTGCTTGGTTGCTGTAATTTTATACCCTGCTATGTTCCAATAAAGATTTAAAGTGGCAAACATAAATATGTATGTTACGATAACAGCAGCACCATGACATAAGAAAAAAAAAATTAAGGTAAAGGGACAATAAAGGGATAAATTTAATAGACAAGTTATATGTTACAAGGTTATTGTATACATAAGACATATGTTATAAGCTCTATATTCCTTTAAAATATAGGTCTGTAAATTGGCCCTGAGCTTTCTGGCACCTTCTATATAAGGGAACTGAATGGTATCATTGACAAGGGCCATAAGATTAAAGCAAACCACATGCTCGGAAAAAGCATGACCGTTTCTGAAGGACTTGAGAGAAAGATCTTTGGTTCCTCACAGAGGACATTGTGCTCTGTCATGCCCAGCAGCCTCACAGCACCTTTAATGTTAATTGTTCCACACATAGCCTCAGAGCGCTTGCCCACGTGGGCTAATGGCAGAAGGAGAAAGAGTAGTTCAGTAAAAACTGCCTCATAAGAGCTCAAAACATTTTCTTAACTCGAAAGGTATGGAGAGACTGCATGTCCTTCAAATCATTCTCCACAAGTGGTGTTTTACTCACTGGGCTTTGGATGAGAATTTGTTTGTACAGATTTTGGTTACTCTTCATAAAGCACCTGTTGTGCAGATATTTTGTATCATGAATTAAGTACAGGTCCAAGGGCTTTACTCGTAGGTGGAAGTGGGTATAGGCCTCCCTTAGGGAAGTTGAGCCTGCTGAAATTTTACTCAGGAACTGAAGGTGACTTTACCTCTGAACTGAGGGTGGCCAGTGTGGCCTGCAGAAAACAATTGAGATTCACGTGTTTTTGTTTGCAATACTTAACAGAATGGTGCCTTGCACATGGTCAGCAGATCACTGCCCGAAGCTCAGTCCCTGTCTGTGTGGCCTTTCTCATCTTGTTTCTGGCTGTAACTCCATGTCCTCTCTTTGTTCTAGCCAGGTCGAACATGCTTTTCTCATGCTATTCCTTTTCCTGAACTGTTCCCAGTCATCTGGATAGCTCCTGTTGGTCCTTCAAGACAGTTCAAATGCCTTTTACATTTCAGACAATCTCCTGACCAGGTTATTAGGCTTCTTTCTTCTTACTCTCGTCATACTCCATGCATTTGTCAATCACTTTTTTCATATTTTCTATAATCAATGATTTTTTTTTTTTTGTCCATCTCTCACTTGGACTCTGAGCTCCTTTAGGGTAGATACTGTGTTTTGTTGATTTTTATAGCTGAGGTCCTAGTGTCATGAGTATTACAGGTACTCAGTATAGATTTGTACAACTTTTTTTTGTGTGTGTGGTACGTGGGCCTCTCACTGTTGTGGCCTCTCCCGTTGCGGAGCACAGGCTCCGGACGCGCAGGCTCAGCGGCCATGGCTCATGGGCCCAGCTGCTCCGCGGCATGTGGGATCTTCCCAGAACAGGGCACGAACCCGTGTCCCCTGCATCGGCAGGCGGACTCTCAACCACTGCGCCACCAGGGAGGCCCTGTACAACTTTTTGTAGCTGCTGTTTTCAGCATCTCACACACATGCACTTGTGATTAGTAATGCCCCCTACCACCTTCAGTATCCACTGTAGGATACATGTAAGGCTGAGTTTTTTCCCCCCAGATTATCTATACTATTAGAAGGGACATACAGAAGCATATTATTTGCAACTTACATGAACAAGCTCTTGGCATTTGATCATGTAAAAATCAGTATGGAATTGTGGTTCTTAAATGTTTCCCGGGTTATTAGTATTTCTACTCAACAAGTTTCAGCTTCTGAGATAGTCCTGAGAAGACAGTCATTGCAGCCTTGTGCTTCTCTGTACCACTTGACTTCAGTAGGAGAAAAATCTTGTTCTGGGGGTATGTACTATTTCTCTAACACCGGCCAGCTATAATAAATGCCGACTAGTGTAAAAGGTAGGCCTCCGTGATGAGTTCATGTCTTACGGCACCATTAATAAAAATTCTCAAAATATATATCCTCCAATTGGTTAGATTACCATTTGCACAAATGAGTGAAAATTGTATACATGTTGTATTTTACTCATTCAAAATGCCTAAGTATTGATACTGTTATAATGTTTATATTATTTTCTTAAGAGTAGTACATTGAAAAATGCTGATAACTGTGACACTTACAAAATATGTTTATTTTAAAATGTAGAATTGTGGAAGAAGCTTTGTAAGTAAAATTTGTGGAATTGTCTTTGAGTGATAACTTTCTGTAGGCTGTATACTGACTGTAAAGAATACTGTTACATACATTAAACTCTTCTTTCAGTTTTTCCCTCTGAAAGCATTAGTGAGACAGCTGAACCAACAGCAGAGAATGCTGGCAGCTCTGCCATCGTGGTGTTATCTCACTGAGTGGCAGCTAAGCACTAAATCTTTATGTCCTTATAATGTTGTTTTGAAGCAAAATAAGAGTTTCGGTGCATATGCACAATGTATGTAACAATATTATACTTCAGCTTCCTGTTCATATGAAAATCAAAGTTTATTCTCACCAAAGCTGAGAATGTTGGCCTGAATCTAACTGCTGTGGACACTTTAATCCAGAAATTCATCTGAACAGGAAATTATGCCTGCCTTTTTGTTTTTTATAGTATATAATTTCATTGTGGATGTATCAGTTTTCTTTTCGGGGCTTGTTCAAAAAGCCTTAAAGCTTTAATTTGTTTCTCCTTTTTTCTGAGCATGTGTCCCATTTCCATATTTTTAAAGGTTATGCCCTTTCTCTTTTAGCTTTATAGATTTTTTTCTTATTCAAAATATTTTTTCTATATTTTTTCCAGTTGCTAGGACCTTTTCTCGTTTTGTTTTTTTGTTTTTAAATAAATTGATGTTTGTTTTGAGTATTGCAGAGGTATTGTTAAAACAATACTGACCTTGCTGGTGTGCATGAGTGTGTGCTTATGCGTGTGCACATGCAAACCAAGTTCATGTGCCCTCACTTTTTAAGAATAGACTCTGATCAGAAATCAGTGCCACAGGAACATAAAACTAAATATAGAAGTTATTTGCTTATTAATGTTGAAAATAATCTGAATAGCTTTCTAAATGAAAGAATTTTTTTCCATTTATTTTGCATAATTATATTTTATATACAATAATTATATTTACATTTACTATTATATATTTTATAATATAGGCATCCCTGTATTCATCATTTGATTGCTAAGAGCGCCCGAATGTACTTTGTCATAGAATCTGGACTGAGCAGAACAAGCCCTGGTGCAGTTACCCTAAGTCGGCCTTTCTATGCTACATGAAATGTAAGATGTTGAAAGTGTGTTAGTAACGTTCTCATTCACCTGCTTTCTCATAACAAAGTTATGTGGGAGAGGAAAGCACATGTGTTCTCAATAGCTTTCATTCTCTCTGCACCTGAGTACTGCATTTGACCACATGGAGCAAATTCCAGGCATTTAATACAAATAATTTTCACTGTGACTTAGTCATCTTTTTCATAAGGAATAATAATTGGAAGAGAAATTAAATATAACCACTAACGTACATTTATTTCTTAATCTTTGTTTTGTCAAGTGCCTTTTCCAGGCATAGTCTCATTGAATGTAAAAAACAGGAATCCACAATGTGTTGGATTGTCTTCATTCTAATATTTTACATGAATAGAAGTTGCCATCATAAATCTTTGAACAGCAAGTGTCCTGTTTGAGCTCTTCTTGTCTTTGTTGTTCTCTGCTGCTCATGTTACATTCCTGTTTGTGGTGACTAAGATACTCCTCACAAATACTTGAGTACTGTTAAGTAAACAGCTGTCTGTAATTCCTTGTTATTTATTATATAGAACGCACTTTAAAAGAATGTACAGTGTGTGTTTATTTGTAGACTTAAACAACAAGGCTTTGATACTGTGAGGGTGCTACACAATTTTTAGATGTTAAATATGAGAAATTTGTGTTGAGAGTTGTCTTATCTGTAGGTTAACAACTGTTTGCTTTGATAGATATTACCTCCCCAAACTCTGCATTCTTTGGCTTAATCTTGCATTGTATAAATGTAGTCTGAAAATAGTTCGGGGTTCCATGTGGAAATTTTGACAAAACTTTTGAGACTGCTGTACAAAAGTTTTAAAATCCTGTATTCTTAGTTTATTTATGATTTACATCTTTCCCATTTCCTCATAGATTTGAAATGGCCTTTAGCAGAAGATAAAATAAGAAAAACATGGCTCATGGTGTCAAAGCCAGGTATTAAAGTATGTGTGTGCATAGGGCTTGAGGGGAAGGCATATTATTATCCAGGCGAAGAAAAACTGCTTCAGTCAAACATAAACCTTAGCAGTGACCTTCTTAGAAGTCAAGGCATAAGGAGTCTTCCCAGATTTTACTCATTGCATTAAGCTCTTGGAGATTTACAATGGTGATGAGCTAGTTTATAGCAAAAAAGGAAGTATTAGTCAATGTCTTTTCTGGGCACGGTTATCACTGCTCTTGGGTAGGAGATCTGACTGAGTTCGGTTAACTAGCACTCCTCAAGGCTGGACAACAAACTATTCCTATTTTTGCAGACTGCTATTAGTTGTTATCATAAAAGATCCGCCACTTGGCCCTGATATGCTTCCAGTCAGGAGAGGAACTTCGCACTGTTGGTGTGAGTACATGGAAATTACTTTGAACATTCTTTTCTGGGTCACGGGACTTACTTGCTTTCATCCAGAACAGAATTTTAACCACCACAATACGTTCATTATAGTAATCCAAACAGAGTATCCAAATAGTTTACGAATTAATCTTTGTTAAAGAAATTATGAATAACCTTTCTGATCAGTAAAAATATCATTAATATGTTGGTTCCAATATGAGTTTCCTTAATAATTCAAGTAGACTGTAGCTGCCTCTTATGTTACTAAATCAGTCATAATGAAGGCTTATAGTTTAATACTTTAGGGATGGATATTGGTAAGAACTGAAATTAGGAAGGATTTGATGGGAAATACTGACTTTTGTTTAGACGTGACAGATGAACAGAATCTGGGCAACAGGAAGCATGTTATAAAGTTTGTCCTGCATGCACTGTCATTACAATTATGATGAAAGGTGTTTGTATTTAGATATTCTAAAGAAAATACCTTTCTTTCGTAAATGCAAATAATCTGAATCTTAGGTAAAGCCTGTTTTTATAGTTAATACTATATGATCAAGGCATGCTGGCATGAGAATATAAACTTGTGATGAACATCTTCCTGTGTTCACATTTGGAAAGTTAGTGTATGATCAAGTACCATGGAGACAGTATACCAGGCAGAAGAGAAAGGTGGAAGTGAACTGGCAGAGCAAGGGGAGAGTTTAGGGAACCAGGGCTTGAATTAGATCCTGAGGAACAACGGGATTTGATTTGGTAAAGATACTGGGAGAGTACAGTTGGGGTTGGAGATCCAGTGTTGGAGACTGGCCTGACTGGAACCCAAAGTTCATCCTTTTAAGTGGTAAGAGCTAAAGTTAGAAGAGGTAGTCTTGGTTGTTGTGCAGTCTCACTTCTAACAAAGTGAAAAATAAAAGGAGTCAGAAATGGTGGGAGTTGTGAAGACAGTATTTAGGACTATAAATATTCTGGGACTGGTGAGTAAATTGTTCCCTTCTTAGTATTCTAAGAGAGTTGATTATCTTCCTAAGCAGTTTACTACTTGTTCTCAGATAAAATAAGATCTGTTGGCTTTCCATCACCATAGTCATCCCAAAATAGTCTTTTATTTTGAGATTTCTGTATTAATTATGTTCAATTTAAAGGAAGACTCAGTAAAAGTAATTGCATCTCATGTTTTTTTTACATCCCTTTTGATCCATGACTGAGGTATTTGCAGAACTGTATGATGGCATATAGTAGGAAAAAAGTATGATTCACCCTAATTACAAACCTGTTTCCTAAGAAAGAATCATTGGAGAAATATCTTATTTGTGTTTTTTCAAATGGTTTTGACTTAAAAAAATCTTGCCTTTTCTGTATATGGCTGTAAATGGCCACAGTTTTATATTGCATTTTTTTTGTGTGTGGGACCAATTACCTAGTGCCTGTCACCCCTAGTGGTCTACAGAGTTAGCCATGAAATCTAAGCCCCATCCCCTAATACCTACCCCAAACTTTAATAGCTATGCCTTAAACCATGTTTTTAAAGTTCAAAACCCAGGTAGGGAGTCCCTTGGTATGTATTGGCAAATATTGATTTCATCTAAATCAATCTTTTTCAGCAGTGGTTGACCAATTTGCAAGGTTCAATACTCGTGGACTTTGATGGATTCATTTTCTAAAACTTTAGCAACTTATCTGAAATTCTAGATGCCAATAGAATCTTTGGATATAAAGCCTGAGAAGAATCCTCTGCGTACAGCACTAGGATGTATTTGTTGACCTTAGAGAGAGTAGTTTCACAGGAATGGGGGTGCCAGAAACCAGATGTGAGTGGAGTGCAGATGGATGTGAGTGAGTGGAGACAGCAAGTTTAGATGCTTCCTACAGGGAATTTGCTGATAAAGGAGAAGAGAGAGCTGGAGCAGTCAACAGAAGGGGAAGCCACATCAAGGATACTAGGGGAGTTGAGTGTTTTTAAAGGCTGAGAAAACTTAATAGAGGAAAAGCTGGAAGAGAAATGGATTAATGATGGAGCACTGAGAAATCAGGAGGGGTTAGGAACAGAAACAAACTTAAGGGTATTCCTCATTTTCTAAGGCAGGAAGCAAGGCTGAGCTTGAATATATATTTTGGTTTGGGGAGTAAGGGGTGAGAAAGTGAGGGGTGTTCTGATGAAAGGCTCTTCTATCAGGTCAGAGGTTAGGTGGTAATGTGATGATTACGGTAGGGAGGGGAGGGGAGAGAGGTGAATAATGAGAGTTTGGAATCGTTGCTGTGGAAAATGAGAAAAGGAAGCTGATAAAAACAATAAAAAGCATTGCTGAGCTCTCCAACCTCGTGCTACAGGCCCAATCTAACTTCCCACTGTAGCTTTAAGCTCCATCCAAAGTGGAGACTCACTTTGCCCTGCACTGACCTCACTCCTTCTCTTCACCTTCTGCAACCGTCTTATGTCTTCTGCCTTTCTTCAAACCTACCTGTTCTCTTATGCCCAGCTCAGGTAGATCATTTCTTGACCTCTTCAGCTGGCAGTGCTATCTATCCCCCTCCAGTCTTCTACAACAGCTGAACCACTCTTAAGAACTGTGTAATTTGCAAATATATTTTATCTTCTTTCCTAGATTGTAGGTTCCTTTGGGGCAAGAATCATGAGTTTGTCGGTATCTCTGTTTCTCTTTCTCTCTCTGCCTTGGGCAGCGCTCCTGTGTTGTTCAGTAAAAGTGAATGAATAAATTAATGAATGAAGTATATCCACCAAACTATATAAGAGTGGTGGATGGACCTCTCTATGAACCAGTTCATTTTATTTTGTACTTTAATTAGCTCCTTTGTGAGTGGGTATCTAAAGTGGTGGCCCACACAAATTTAAGACATAGCTAAGTTAGCTAACAGATATAACTAGTCATTTATTGTGTATTAATTAGGAGGATATTGTTGTGAGTTATTGTTAAAATAAAACTCAGTATTTAGATCCTAATTAATTTGTATTACAGAATTTTATTTGGTATTATTCATTTGAGGAGCTAAACCAGAAGTTTCTCAGATGCTTCTAATTGCCTCTTTTGCCATATGGATATAGAAGTACAAATAGCAATCACAATTCAAATTCCATTTTTATAAACTCCAAGATCATAGGCTTCATTGTTTCATTGAAGTGCAGTAAAAAGTAGTCTTCTGCATCACCATAGCAAAAGCAGCATTCCCTACCTGATTGCTATTGCCCCTACCCAAGGCCCAGCGAGTACATACTTGAATTTTTTCCTTATTTCAGTGATACTGGTCCATCCATTTATACCCAGGTTTTCCCACCTCAACCCCAGCACAGTATCTCGCAAGATACTTCTAAAATGTCACACTCTCACCTTAGGGAAGAGTGGTCAGAACAGATAAAACCCTCAAATTCTAGGTCTGTCTGGGGACATTGTCCAGAGTAGGCCAGTGTATTATCAAGTGAGGTGAATATAATGCAGAGGAAAGAGGAAAGGAAATCTTGCCCCAAACTGCCATCATTTCTGTGCCAGTTTCTGCCTATAATGTTAAATTTCCACTCTTTGGATTTCTCAGGCTCCTAGGTATTGGTGTACATATCATAACTGGTGTTTTCTTTGGATAATCCCTCAGGATCTTGACTTTGTTTTTGTTTTGTTTTCCCTGCTGAAATTATCACATAGAGATATTTGAAATGGGCAAGAAGATGAGAGAAAAAGGGTCACTACTAGTTGTGGCCATCTCGTCCATGAAGCTTCCTGATTCTATCAGCTAGAAACAGTCTCTCCCTTCCCTAAATTTCTATAGCCATTTAACTGTACTTGTATTAAGACAACTCAGTTTTAGCCAGATATGGAAGCAACCTAAGTATCCATCAGCAGATGAATGGGTAAAGAAGATGTGGCACGCACGCACATACACACACACACACACACACACACACACACACTCTCTCTCTCTCTCTCTCTCACACACACACACACACACACACACACACACAATGGAATACTACTCAGCCACAGAAAGAACGAAATAGTGCCATTTGCAGCAACATGGATGCAACTAGAGATTATCATACTAAGTGAAGTCAGAAGGAGAAAGATGAATACCATATGATATGACTTACATGTGGAATCTAAAACATGACACAAATGAACCTATCTATGAAACAGAAACAGAATCATGGACATAGAGGACAGACTTATGGTTGCCAAGGGGGAGGGGGTTGGGGGAAGGATGGAGTGGGAGGCTGGGGTTAGCAGATGTTAGCCATTATACAATATATGGAATGGATAAACAACAAGGTTCTACTGTACGGCACAGGAAACTATATTCAATATCCTATGATAAACCATAATGGAAAAGAATATATAAAGAATGCATATATATGTATAACTGAATCACTTTGCTGTACAGCAGTAATTAACACAACATTGTAAATCAACTATACTTCGATTTAAAAAGAAATAAATTGTGCCATTTACAACAACATGGGTGGGTCTGGAGGATATTATGCTCAGTGAAATAAGTCAGACAAAGAAAGACAAATACTGTATGTTTTCATTTATATGTGGAATCTAAAAAATAAAACAAATGAATGAATATAACAAAATACAAAGAGACTCATAGATGCAGGGAACAAACTAGTGGTTATCTGTGGGTAACTAGTGGTAGGGGTGGGGGAAGATAGGGGAAGGTGATTAAGAGGTGTAACTTAGGTGTAAAATAAATAAGATATAAGAATATATTGTACAACACAGGGAATATAGCCAAAATTTTATAATAATTTTAAATGGAATAAGTCTATAAAGATATCAAATCACTATATTGTACACCTGAAACTAATGTAACACTGTAAATCAACTATACTTCAATTTAAAAAAAGATGCCCCAGTTTGTGTTGCAGCTGTGTACATGAACCTCACTTTTCTATACTATTAGCCTGTTGCCTACTCTGCTTTTGCCCCCCTTTTTTCCAGCCCTCAATACATATACCCCAAAACAGCTTTGTTGTTTTTGTTGTTAATTATACTGGTTAGCTGATTCATATCTAGAATGGCTTTTTTTAATAGGGCTTCTTGGTGACTTTAATGAATCCATTCAAGATATCATATGTTTTGTAGGTGCAGATGCCACAGTCTTAAAGAAGGTTAAAGAAGATCACTGCTTTGCATAGTGTAGAGATTGATGGCATATGGCCACACTCTTGACAGTATTCTAGAAGGTTCTCTGGATTTCTCCTTGTAATTGTCTAGGTAATTATTGTCTAAAATTGGTCATAGTTGATGATGCAGCCTAAGGAAAAAAAAATCAGTGATAACAATTAGTCTGACTTTTTTCTACTTTAAGGTTACTAGACCTCTGTAATGATTAGAATCCATAAGAACTGGTTAAGCTATTCTAGAGCCTGATATTAAGGTCTTGCGTCTTCATTGATGTCCTTTGCTTCTCAAGCACATCATGAAGTATCAGTGATCTTTCTTTCGAACAGCGTTTTTTGATGACCATGAGAAAGGAAGAACCAATCACTGTCCTGATAAGGAACCAACATCACTGTATTTTTAAAACTCTAGGCTTCCTTAAATGACATAAATAAAGGTAAAGTGTTAGATATCAGAGTGACTTTGTAACAGCCAAGTTACAATCTCTGTAAGAGAAATATGAGCTAAATAAGAAAAATTATCTCAGTCATCTGTGGGGTGGGTACTTTCCTGTTGCCCTCTCTCAAGTGAAAGCAATTCATCGTCACATCTTACTACCTTATGATGTTCTTAATTCACCTCTGACTTAATGTACCTTGGAGTTCAAAAAAAAAAATTTTGTTTCTTTTTTGAGCCTTTTGTGTCTAAATACAGCAACTTTTACTCCTCTCAGATATCAATCAAACCGTCACTCCATTCTCTGCCTCAGCCTTCATTTCAGTGGAGAGAGGAGGCCTAGCACCTGGCTTAGCCTTCTACTCCATCCCTGGTCAAGCCATCCTCGTAGGTAATTTCATGTATATGATGACACATTTCTCTCAGTTTCTTGATCTCCCCATTATCCATGCTGCTTCATACTTTGAATTTTGTCTTCTGGATTTGCTCCGCCTGTTAAACATTAAATTTAAACATCTCATTCTCTGATGACAGTCTCACATTACAACTGTTGGTATGTTATTTCCCCTGTTGCTGTTCTTTACTCTCGTGAAGATCTCTTCCCTAAATGCCTTTTATTCTTTTTCCCTATTCATAATCATTCACCTGCCTGCACTCTTTTCTCCAGTCCCAGTTATACTCTGTGGCCCATCCTTTAAACCATATTCTTGCCAGTATCCTCAGCACCTTAGCCCTAGTGCCCACTCCTGGTAGAGGTGCAATCCTGGCTCTTGCCACCTGACTGCCTTTGCTCTACCTGCACTGGCTTTGAGCTCCGCTGGAGAAAATCCCCCAAACCATTCAGATTACTGCCAAAATAAATTCTTCGTTGCTGTATTAGTTTTCTAGGGCTGCTGTAACAAGTTACCGCAAACTGGGTTGGCTTAAAACAATAGAAACTTATTCTCTTATGGTCTGGAAGTTAGAAGCCTGAAATCAATGTGTCAGCAGCCACGCTCCCTCTGAAGTCTCTAGGGAAGAATCCTTTCTTGACTCTTCTGGCTTCTAGTGGTTGCCAACAATCCTTGGCATTCCTTGGCTTGTGGCAACATAACTCCAATCTCTGCCTCTGTCTTCACGTGGCCTTCTTCCCTGGGTCTCTCTTCTTCTTACAAGGATCCACTCATTTTGGATTTAGCTCCCAGCCTAATTCAGTACAGCCTTATCACAGTTTAACTAATTACATTTGCAAAGACCCTATTTCCAAATAAGATTACATTCTGAGGTTCCAGTGGACATGGATTTGTGGGGTGGTGGGCGGCGGTGGGGATGGACACTCTCCAACCCAGTATAGTTGCGGATCTCCAAAGAACCCTCAGTGCTGGCTGTTTCTCTGTATTTCCCTGGCCAGTTTTCCTGTTCTCTGCAGTAGCATTTTAAGCCTCCCCTGCCCATCCTCCTGCCCCCATTTCTTTCGTAAAGAAATCAGACACCATCAAACCAGGACTCCCTTCTCTTTCTTCCCTCAGACCCACAGATTAGCTGAGTCTATACTCATTGCTTCCTGTTGTAATGAAAGAGCTCATCCTCCTGTCTAAAATTTCATTTCGTTTATTTCCATCTCCACAATGTATCCCATACCCTTTCTGCCCTCTCAGGAAACTTCAGTTTAAACTCTGTCCCCTTTCTTTACCATAGCTTTAAACTTGAACTTACTAATGGTTCCTGTCTTCAGCATTTAATGTCATTCAGATATCTTCAGTCTTTAAAAAGAAAAAGGAAAAAACTGCACAATTGCACAACACTTTTCAATCGCTGCCCCTAGTCCAGCTTTCCCTCTACCTCTTTCTTCCCTTCAGATACAAGCTTCTTAGAAGAGCTGTGGACGCTGTCACTACAGCCTCACCCCTAATGGCTTCATGAGCTCTGCAGTCAGTCTCCCACCCCCGTGTCCCACTGAACCGGAACAGTCTCCCGTGTCGTAAAACCCAGATCTTGTCCCTTTTTGCCCCATCACCAACACTTGATCCTGATGGACATCTCCTTCTAGAAACATTCCCTGCCTTGAGGGTAGTTTAGGGAGAATTGGGGGCCAGGATAAACTAGATAGAACTAGAAGACTTCTGAGATCTCCCTCAATTCTAAGAAGCTGATGATTTTCTGAGATTTCAAGAATCTTCAGTTCTTTTTGTTTATAAAACTTCTTGGCAATTTGTGGTTATTTAAACATGGTAGTGCTTTAAAAAAAAACGTTGAGACTACAGAATGCAACAGCTTTCTCATGCGGTTACTGTAATTTCAAAGAGATTTTTAGTAACTGTATTTGTTATTATAAAATTTCTCAGAAATAGAAAACCCATTAGGGAAACTTTAAATAGAAACTGGCTGTACTGAATTTAAAATTCTAAGATTCATGGATACAGACTCTGATGCATTAAGTTATCTTTTGAAGTTCTGAAGCCTGAAATGTCCTCTTGTAAGAATATAAGGTTTTTATATGTATAAAAATAGACTTGTTAGCTAATTTAATTTTTCAGAGAGTAGGATGACAAATAATATAAGAGAAAATGGAAACTAAATGGTATGAGTTAAAACTTGAAGTTTATAATCTCCTCCCTTTCCTAACAATATCTATAGTATGAAGAACTCAGCTGTTTACGGCAAAGTTTTTTTTTTTTTTTTTGAACAGTTCTCCCTTTAGACAAATAGTTTGACTCTTGATTTGAATTAAATCAAGTTGCTCCACTTGATTTTAATTCAAGAACAATGTTTAAAAGATAATTCCAAATGTCCCCAAGTCTTCCTGGCCTAAAGATGCAGATGAGTTTGGGTTAATATCAAAAAGTCCCATCTTGGAGCCCCCCTCCAGCATGGCTGCTGAACCTCATCATCTCTGTCCAAGTGTCCACCAAGAATTTGCAAGTCTTGCTGTCTCATGGGCTCTGACCTTCTGGTAGAAGTTCTCCCTGCAGTCCACGGGCATGAGACACTGTGTCGCTGCCTAGGGCATGGCCACATATCTCCCCAAGTTGCCAGCTCCCCAAGGGCTAGGCAGCCCTGTATTCCCTCATCCCGACAGCAGTCCTCTAGGAAGGAGTTCCTTGAACTTTTAATCAGAATCTTCTCTTTCCCTGGGACTCAGTCCTTGGGGAAAAGCACATTGCCCTCCTCTTCTGCCCTCCTTTTTACCAGTTTCTGCTCCTGTGTCTGGGCCCCAGACATCCTCCTAAGAGGGTCTCTTTACTCCACCCTACCATTCATGTACATAGAGGTGGGGAGGGGGCAGGAAAGCAGATGCAAAGTCATATGGAGCTGCTGGTAGAGCTGTCGGGAGCCAGAGCTCCGGGATTCTGAGGCTTCAGACTTTCCCCTTACCTTTCAGTCTCTGCCCCTTCCCGCTCAATTTTGTCCAGCTGTAGCAAATTAATAAAACACCCAACGAAAGCCAATCAAAACTGCAGAAGTCTTCAAAAGTTGTTAAATTGTTGTTTCCTTTCCAATCTGAATTGCTGCAAACTTGATAGTTAAACAAGATTTTGGTAAACAGTACATTTTGTAAATTCTGCAAATTGGTTGTTTGGCCAATTGGCCTGCTTTCCAGTTCATCAGGTATTAAATCTCAGTTAGGTTCACTTGGAACTTCCTACTGCCGTAGCCCTTTCATGACAGTGAGCTTCAGAACACTTAAAAAACATTATGTCTTCAAATTCCACATTTAGTTTTATTGAGAACAAAATGTCGTCATCTCTCTGGGGTTTATAGTCGGTGTATGCAACACAGTAACAAGGGGTCTTCTAGGATATCACATTAGAGTTCTTTGCAACAGAGCTGGATGCTTTTATTTATTTTTAATTGGATGGATTGAGGAAGGGGTGGTACTGGAATGTGTGTTTATCCTAAGCCTGGAGAATCACTGTGAGGGGTGCCATGTTGAGGAGAAAAAAGTAGAGAAAGGGGAGAGTGTATTTCCAGCTACTAAAGATTTAAATTAAGACATACAGCTGAATAAGATTATATTTTTCTCCTGTTCACCTAATTCCCAAATTATAAAACTATTGAAATTGGATGTCTGTTCTTTAAGCACTAGTAGTATTAGAGTGAATTACATTTATGTATTACACTGTAGAAATGAAAGCAACAAAACAAACCACAGATTTGTATACCCGTAGATAGATAAACTTTAAATAAAAGCTATTTTATCTCTGTTATTCAAAGCATATCAGTGTATCCTACTATAAAGGGATGAACTTCCACCCACTGGTTTTGTAGTTCCCTTTGGGTCTGCTGTTGATTGTACACGCTTTTTGTCTTTGACGAATATTTAGCAACAGGCAAGGATGCTTTCTGGCTGTTTGTCCAGCATTTGAAAAGGATCCCTTGTAATAAATCCCAGCATCCAAGAGGTGATTCAGTCCAAGTTTTTCTGCCTTCTATATGGCATTTTCAATTTTACTTTATTGAATTGTTTGTTTTGAAACGGGGATGATAATTATGTTTCCTCATGGTGGGAGTTCAAGGACGTCCGCCTTCAGCTCTGCCCTTTTGGTGTATTTGATTTCACTCATATAGTCATTCTATTCCTAGAGTATCCAGAGAAGATTCTTGGAACCTGATTTGTCTATAAGAATTCTGGATCTTTCTGCTTAGGAAGGGCCTTCATCCAAACTCCTAGCAATTCTAGAATATTTGTGGGTGAAGAAGATGTGGCTTAAAACATCACTTAAAATAGTTTTTGTCGGCTCTTCACTTTAAGCTTCTACCACTGATCTTATAATACTCTAACTAGGGCTTTTGAGAGATTGCTTTTTAGATAGGAAAAAAGGTAGTTGCTTAGCTATCTGTTAGCTGAAACAGTTTTATAGGTGGCAAGGAAATCACTTGATTTCTAAAAAGAAGTGAGGACTGCATTAGAAAGAATAAGATTTGATTTGCCCTACCAAGAAGCAATAAATCTATTTATTAGCCACTCAGGTGATGAGTGGGTCTAATATATATTCTGGGAGTGATGAGGCATGGCTCCTACCCAACAGAGGGAAAACAATAGGCAAATTACAAATTTGGAATGGAAACTTGACATTAAAACAGATCATCTTATGTTTCACTGCTTGAAACTCAGCAGCAGGTAGTAACATGGCAATGTTAAATATACACAGAAAACTCAGATACTTGAGCATGCAAAAGGGCCAGGTCAATGTATTTTTACACGAATAAAAACAAGTTCAAGGTTGCCAAATATCATATTAAAACAAGAAAAAACGGTAAGTACCTATAAACCAGCAAGGATGTGCCTAACTAAGGCTAATTAATGTGCCAGCCATTACTTTCCCAGATAACACTAATGAAATACACTGTATGGTTTGTAACGTCAAAGCATGCTGTGATGATACAAGTTTAATGTTCTGAAATGTTCTCTTCTTTTCAGTCCTTTAACTTAGAGGCAAATTTGGGTAGCTGATATGCAGTTTGCTTTGCATTTGTCAATCAGCAGATAAAAGGGTGCTATTTTCACAGATTAGGGCATTGTAAAAACAGTTTGTATAACTAAAATTGTGTGTATTACAACTATAGAAGAAAAAAATGTTTTACTTTCCAAACTAGAGTGTGATGATCAACCCGCTAAACTACCCTCCTCACATTTGTAAAATGAGGATACCCTCCTTTTAGGATTATTGTCAGCAACAAATGACATAATCTCTGTAAAGAATTTAGCTCAGTACCTGGGCCACACTTATGTGTTCCATAAACACATCATAATTATTACTAATTAGCCGTTCAGGTACAGATTGCAGCACCTGAACTTTGAGTTTAGCATTGAATTAAGAAGTAGACTATTTATGTTGCATCCTTTAAGGTCAAAACATGAAAGTCCTTTTGGAACTATTTTTATTGCGTTAAGTAAAATAATATATTTATTTAACTTATAAATTTAGGTTATCAATGTATACAGATGTTAAAAAACAAGTGTTTTATATTCATGTATTATATTTGGAATGTTATGTTAACAGAGGAAATAATCCTACAAAAGTTTTATTGAGCACCTCCTATAACCAGACCCTGAAACTACAATAGTTAATAAAAATCAGAGAGCTGTCTCCCCTAATAATCGAAAGCCCACAGGCCATTAAGGGAACAAACATGTGAGAAATTAGTAACACGCTACACCATTTCATCTATTTTTGTCTTTCTCTTTGTTTTAAATACCCCCATGTAGTCTAGGGGTGAATACCTATACACCTCGAAAATGGGGCTTGGCTGTTGCTCTTCTTAGAAATGTCCCCACCACACCCCTTCCACCATATTCATTCCTTCCTTTGAATGTCCCTGTATCTTGTACATTCTCAAATGGGTAGCATTGTAATTTGTTTATTTACATGCCTATCTCTCCTACCAGACTGTTAACGTCATGCAAGTTATGGTTCAGCTTTGTGATCCCAGCTCTCAGCACAGGGCTCAGCACCTACCAAGCACTCCATAACAGTGGATGAATGGATACTTTGTACTCTTCCCTCTCCAATCCCTTTCTCATTTTCCAACATGCATTAAAAGAAAGGAATATGAAATAATCTATTTGATTGACAAGAAAACATTTTTTCCTAGCTTAGTAGTTATATTCATGTATAGTGAAGCCCTATTAATGTGACTTTCTCAATTCAGAATGAATTATATTGTTTATAGAGAAGGACAGAAATATTATTTCATGTACAAGGAAGGGGCTTGCCAAGCAGAGAACTGTGTGAATGAAACTGCTGGGGGACTGTTTAATCCATTTCATATATTTTAATAGCATCCGTTTATATCCATTCAGTTACCGGATTGATTACAAATGATAACAAAAGAGTCACCTGTTTGTTAAGGTATGTCCAATAGGAACTATTATTTGCCAACCTGTTACTAGCCGTTTCCTTTCACAAAATATACTTGAGGCAACAAAAATGCCATTCTTGAAGCAATCTGAACTGGAAAATAGATCTTCCCAGTTAACCCAAATTAAAGAGCTCTTGAATTCCCTACCCTCAATGTTGAATGGCTATAGCATAAGGCTTAGTTGAAGGACTTTAAAATCAAATCCAGTAGATAGTACATCCTGGCATATGATCATAAATTCCATATATCCCTTCAAAACTAATGTTCATTATTTATGACAAAGCATTCGCTGGTGGTTAATTTTATCAAGGATTTTAGTAAATGTATCTCAAAACTATTATTCAAAAATTGTTCTCAACACTTGAAAATCTACTTTCTGTGAGATGAAACTAAATAATGAGCCAAGTCTAAGACTCCATTAGGAAAAATAATTACATTTACTACTTATGCTGATTTTGACCATGACCTTTCTGTGATTCTATACAGCAAAATTAAATATTTTAGGATAATGTTTTAAGTCTCTAAGTAGTTTTTCCTGATCAACCATATTTGTTACTTGAGAACTAAGGTATGTTTTACATTTATACTAAAATGAAGTTTGTTTTATATGACAAAGTTGGACTTTGTATCTCCTGGACTTTCATTAATGTTATTTAATTGCATATCAGTCTGCCTGCCTGCCCCTCATCTCTTCATTCACTTTTCTATCTTCTTTAACTCTTTCCGTTCGTGTAAGTTAACAGCCAAGAAATCCAGTGCTATTTCCAGTTGTCTAAATTACTTAAGGCAAAATGAAATGAGTAAGTCTTAAAAACTATTAAGAGAATATTATACTGAAACTTCAGTAAAATATCAGATTGATTATAGTTTGTCTTTCCAAAGAAAGTCATATTCAAGAAAATACTGTTCCTGTACTTGGCAAAGTGTTCACTTTAATTATTGTCAGGATGATTTAATTAGAATTCACCATCACCTTTAAAAAAGAGTATCCCCTAGCCAGCTAATCAAGAATTTGAACATACTACTTAAATCTTGGTATGTCTGCAAACTCCACATGAAAAATTTTAAAAGTCTGGCAAAATGGCATATTGTCCGTATATTTTACCTGGGATTGATCCTAGCATCTGTCTAGTTGGAGAATAACAGAAAGTCTTCCCTGAAACAAATTTCAAGGAAATATAATCCAGTCCTTTCATGTGATATTTCAGTCAGGTTGGGCTTTTAATCAATGGGTTGGACAGTGATATACATTTTCAGGTCTCAGTGATTGAATTGTTTTAGTTTCTTTGCTGAGCTTTCTCCTCTTTCTCTTGCCTGAGGTATAAGCAGCACCACTAAGAAACTGCTGCTATGTTGGACTCCCTGTGTTTCACTGTGATGTCTTCACTTCCTCTCCCATTACGCAGAGGAGATTTTTGTGACACTGTAGAAGACAGCTTCCTATGAGTTTCATCAGAACGTGTAAAATTCTAAAATTGTCATCCCATGACTCTGCAATTCGTTTTATTCCCCACACACATTCATTTTTTTAAAAAACTTACACAAGAAAATGTAATATAGGTTTTATATTTTAATGAAGTTTTTGTAGTTTCACACTTATGTTTTTAGGACCTGGAAACTTAGGGATATGGTAGGGGCCTGCTATTTTTCATTATAAGCCTTATTGTGCTATTTGGTTTTTTAATCTATGCGTATATGTTATTCTAATAAAAATTAAATTAAGGAAAAATAATCAAAAGTTTCAGAAACTTGTTCATGCCAGAATACGTTTTTCTCTGAATTCACGTCGTCCTCCAGATTCACCTAGTTGGTTTTTATCCAACATTTCTTTATGAAAAATTTAAAACATAGAGCACAGTTCAAAGAAATTAACAGTGAACACTCATACAGCCACCATCTAGATTCTACCCTAAAAATTTTTACTCCATTTGATCATGTATCTGTCAGATAATCTGTTAGATAATCCCTGACTAGAGCTCTTTCATGAATTCCTTTTTTGGCTTACTCGTTTTCAAGTAACAAGTTTGCATCAAGTTGTACTGCTGTTTCATTTAGCCTCATTTACTAAGATTCCTTTAATAATATGTTGGGGGGGGGGGCTATACACATATTTTCAAAACCAGAGTTCCCAGGTGTTTACACCAAAGTGGCCAGTTTTTTCTGTTGGATTAACCATCATGTGGGAAGGTCTCATTTCTTTGCACAGTGTATAAAATTGTGATCTCCCATCTTTCTACTCTTGTCTCAGGAATTCTATTTTAATAGAAATGAAACAGTACATAATATTTCTCTAGGAAAAAACAATGAAACAAATTATTGGACATTGTTAAAGGTATCTACAAAGTTTATGCTATACTGGAATCTTGTTATATAATCCTCAAATATTTTAATGAAGCATAAAATGAGCATTATATACATATATACTCCCCCCATAAATCATGAACCTAAAGGCTATCCCCTTGATTAATGCTAGTTTTCAGAAATGATTGCCTATAGAGTTTATTGGTTTGTCTTTGACCTTTTTTCCTTCTCTTTTAAGTTCTTTAAAGATCAGTTTTAATCATGGCATTTTTGTGAATAAGAGGTTTATTATTTATCTTTTATTCCCTGAAACTTAAAGAGAATCAGTTTTCACTTTGTCTGTATATACCCATTTCTTAGTACTGAATTCCTCCCATCTTTTATCTGTTTTATTTTAGGTACTTTCCCGTAATATATTATTACTGGTGTACAGCAAGCCCTCCTGACCTTCTTCCTTCTTGTCTGGTTTCCCACTCCTTGTCTTTTTCTTAGGCCCACTCTCTTCCTGATTCTTATAGTAGACCCAGAAGTTTTCTTCTCTTAAGTTTTCATCATTCATTCCAATCACTACTGTATTGAGTACAGTTATGTGCCGGCTCTAACCTGAGCCACACTGGTGCCTCCTCCTTGTCTTCATTCTGCTAAACTTGAATTCTCAGTGCCTCCTGAACACACTGTGCTGTGCTCAGCTGGAACATCTGCCCTTGTTTGCAGTGCCGTGCTTACCCGTCCATCAAGACTCAGCTACTCTCAGCTTTTGCCAACCTTAATGAGGTACATTTAAAAATAATATGTTAGAAAGGTTTATTTATATCAAGGTGATATTTATACCAGTGTTTTCAAATAATAGGTCTGCATAGTTTTCCAGAAGAGAGCCTGAATTTTGGGATCCTAAGTTTGAATATGGTATGTTATCACTTTTCAAATATTTTTACTACATGCCAAGAACTGTTGTAGTATTTCTGGGCGATTTTTCAACACTAAAGTTCCTCTGTGAGTGAAGATCATTATTGAAGCGGTAAAACAACCAAAGTAGGACACTAACTTTACTTCAGTATATTATTTCCTTTGGTTAAAGACCAATAAGACCAAGATTGTGGGTTTAATCCCATGTGGGCCAGTTAACTTCCCACTAACAAATACTTTTCAGTATTCACATGAATATGACTAGTTTAGCACAAACCCATTTATCATGGTCGGTGCTGCAAGCTTCATATTCCAAGGTTAGCACATGCAGAAAATAATACATTTTAATGGAAGCATTTAAGTTATTTGGCAAGGTTTCTGTTTGCTTTTTTTTTTTTTTTTTTTTTCCAGTGCAGTGCCGGAGACATACCAACAAAGTGAAATAAATGTTGCATGTAAGTTCTTTATAAACAGTATAATTCAGTTGGTGTATCATATAAATAAAAAATTCAAAAATACACTAGAAAGGAATAGCATAAATTTGGGAACAAGACAGACTTGGGGCCAACTCCAACAGTGGGCTATTAGGGCGAATATAGTGATGGGGCAGATGGGGCAGCTCGTTAGGTCGGGGGACTGGTTGGATGGTATCCACCCAGCTTCCTTCTCAAAAGGCTTTCCAGTGCTAGGCTGCAGTAATGAGATTTAATCAAGTAGACAAATAGAAAACCCATAGGGTTTTTACCAGGAAATAATGGGCTGTTAAGTGTGTATGAGAGAGATCATCCTTGCAGCTATGTTAACAGTACAGCAGAGTAGATTACTGAGCTTTTAAAACCACAAACACTTTCTGCTACCGTGGATCTTACTGGATCTTACCAGCAGCTTGGAAAATGCCCCTCAGAAGAGTGTATAGTTCATTCCTTCTGCACTAGACAACCAGGTCCAGTATTTGAACCCCAAGAGATAACTTCTCAAGGCTCTCTTTAATTCATGAAGCCAGCCTTTAGTAAAATGGTTAAAGGGGTGAGGTTTGTGTCAGAGGTCACCTCTACCCTTTCTGTGCTCCTCATCCTGGACTGAGAGATCCTGCTCATCTTCGACCATCTTAGGCTTCTACCTGGACACACAAGCATTAGGGGATTGTTCTAAACTCTGGACTTGTCCAAAATCATTAGTTCTGTGTCTCATTTAAGAGCGTTTCACAACCTGTTAATCTAATCAGTGGTTTCTCCCGAATGCCCTTCTTTTCCTTCCGTTCTATGTGTTATGCACATTCAGTAACAGAGAGCTTTTGTTTTAATGATCTGAAATACAGGAGTGATTCTAATGGTGGAAAATTTAAGCACCATGGCCATCTACTTGGGAGGCTTTGTGGGCACATTGATCCTTGAGTGGTGCTCTTTCAATCACATTAACTCAGCCCTTGTTTCCCATCCCTTGTCTTTAGATTGATCACATTTAAATTTAGAGAAAGATGAGATCTCTAGAAATGGAGACTGTACAACTTTCCTTCTGAGACAGTAAAACATAATAACTTTGAACATTTTCAATGAGGAAGGAATTGAGCTAGAATCATAATTCCATGTCTTCCTAGCTGTGTGACCTTGGTGATTTAACATTTAATTAGTAAATGAGGGTAATAAAGCTTTACCTAACTTAGACACTGTGCTGCTTCAGTGAAATAAAATATATATAAGAAGCTTAGCACTAACATATAATGCAAATTATATAAGAAACAAAATACATAAGAAATAGTATCTGACACAGTAAACACTCAAAAAACTATTTCCTGAAAGTTGTAGTCTTTGGTACAGGGAGTAAATCATCAAAGAAATTATTCAAGAAATGATCCCAGATTTTTCTAGAAAGATGAATGTCTAGATTGAGAGAGCCCAGTGAGTGTGCAAGATAATGAAAGGAAAACACCTACCACAAATCATAATTATTAAATTTCAGAATACCAGCAACAAAACAAAGATCCTAAAAGCTTCGAAAGAGGCAAAATAACATTCAAAAGATCAAAAATTAGAATGGCATCACAATTGCCCAAAGCAACACTGGTAGGAAAAATAGAGAAAGTCCTTTAATTTTTTGGAGGAAAATGGTTTCCAACTAAGAATTCCAAATATAGCTGAATTCTCCATCAAGTGTGAGGACAGAATAGGTGTTGTCAAAAATTTAAGATCTCAAAGTTTACCTCTCATGCACCTTTCTTAGGGTGTTAAGGGAGGATGAATTCTAACAAAATAAAGAAGTAAACCAAAATAGATAGATAGAAGATTCAGGAAACAAGGAAAACAGCCGAGGAAGGGAATCTCCAGGATGATGGTGAAGGAAGATCCAGGATGGTAGCTGCACAACAGACCTTGAAGACTACAGTCCTGATCAAAGCAGAAGCATGGAGGGTTCCACGAAGAACGTCTCCAAGAGGATGAAACTGATAGATTGTCTGGTGTGTGTGAATGTACTGGAAGGAGATTTGTACTTCTGGCTAAGTTTGGGGATGAACTAGAGGCAGGTCTCTAGAAAATTAAGCAAAGGGAAAAATAAGGCCGTTATTAACTCCAGGGAAAATGATTAAGTAGCACAGGAAAAAAATGTAATAGTTACTATACAACTATATTGTGAATATCTGCCTTGTTTTTTAAAGTAAATACTAAATATTGACCTTATCAATATTAGGATATAACTGTATTAGGGCCATGGAGGAAGGGAGGAATGGGGAGAAATGCTACAAAAATCCTCATTTTTCACAGTAGGAAGTTGATAGATAACAGGAAAAGTATAAAAAAAACTTAGGAAATGTCAGCGTAGGCATTTCACATAGCTATATGGAGGTAAACATGAGAATAAACAGCTTAAAATGTTAGAAATGATTATCTTTGGGGAGTGGCATTACAGGTTAGGGAGGAACTGGTCAGGTGATGGCTTTTTATATTGACTAGAAGCCACGGTCATTACTAATGCTCATCAGTATGGTTCTTCTCTCACTCCATATGTGTCCAAGCACCTTTCCAGCTAGTCAGGACCATAGGACCAGCTCTGGCCCAGAGAGAGCCGCAGAGGCGTGTGTCGTTTCCGGGCTACAACCCTGCAACCATTCAGATCCTCCTTCCCAGGCCTCAGCAACCCGCAAGGGACAAGGACAGACAGGAATGCATTCAGTAGTCTGGAAATCTTTCCTCTATTCTTTAGAACTGTGACTTCTTAGCTTAGAGAAGACGAAGAGAAGATGTGGCAAACTTTTCTGGAGAGGGCCAGATAGTGAACATTGTAGGCTGTCCAGGCCATACAGTTTCTTTTGCAACTGCTTACCTCTGCTGTTGTGGTGCAAGTGAATAAGGGTCTGTTTTCCACTAAAACTTTATTTATGGACACTGAAATTTGAATTTGATGACTTTCACACATCATAAAATATGTTCTTTCGATTTTTTCCCCAACCATTTAAAAACGGAAAAAAACATTCTTAGCTCACAGGCTGCACAAAGAGAGGTGGAATTGGCCCGTAGTTGGCCAACCCCTGCTCTAAATATTCAAAGAATTGTTACTCACAAAAGCTAATAGTGATCTCAAGTGGCCTTGGCCTGCAGCGGCTTGAAGCAGGGTTTCAGTTCCGGGCCAGAGACTGAAGTCAGGCCGGGGCAGTGCGAGCGCTGAATCCTAGCCGCTAGACCACCAGGGACCAGTGGCCAATGACAAGGCCCTGGCCCTTCGGCTTTGCAGAAAAGAATTCCCACAAAGATGCAAAGTAGTGAAACATGTAATGTGTTTATTAGGAGGAAAAGGAGTACAATATGTGTGGATAGACACACAGGCAAACTCTGAGAGAAAGTAGTGCCCTCGTGGTAGTTTCAGTCACTTATATGGGGCATTTCTTCGTGGTTTCCTTTGGCCAGTCATTTTGATTTACCTGGTTCTGAGTCTGTATTTGGTGTGTCTCAGGATCCTCCCATGTGTGTCCATGCATCTCTCAGCCAAGATGGATTCCAGCGAAGAGGCCTATGGGTAAGCCTTGACATCACTCCCCTTTTGACCTCCACAGAGCTTTCTAGTCGGCAAGTTCTCCTTGACTTTAAGAATGAGAAATATATGGTCTCTTATCTGGGCAGGGCCCAGCCTCCTCTCTCAGTTGTCCAGCTGTTTTCATCTTGGAGTATTGGTCCACAGGGAATTCACCCTGAGGGGGCCTATCTTATCTCCTGACTCAATAGTATCATACTGTTTGTTTTTAGGAGACAGAACTAAAACTTGAGGAGTAGGAGTCCCCGGGGAATCAATTTCAGTCTCAAATTTCCTCATATAATGAGCGCATTTCTACAAATTAGAGCTGCCTACAATGAAAAAGGCTGCCCCAAGGTGTCCCTGTGCTTGAAAGTTTCACCCAGAGGTGGGAAGGCCCACTCCGTGTCCATGCACCCCTTTCATTCTTACATTTCATGGCCCTGTAAGACGATTAAGAGGAATCATTCCTATAAAGCTGTTTTAATGTTTTCCAAAGTACAGTCACTTCCCACTGGTTTTAGGACAGTGCTTAGAAAAAATTAGACTAGAGCGTGTGTGTGAGGGGTGAGGGTGGCGGAGGCCATAAGTACTTTAAATTAAGCATTTGTGGTGCCAAGCTTTGCAAAGACAGCTTGCTAGCTTAAACATGTTTGCACACAGCAGTATTTTCTAATTTAAATTCAATCCATCTCCAAACAGCCCCAGCCTAGACTAGCTGAAGGTATAAACTTCATTTTCATCTCATTAGGCCACCTGGAAGCTGCAATCAGTGAGTAGTCTTGAAGTCAATAGTCTGTCTGCTTCATTAAAATGTTAATTTCATGGCTTTAATTCTCTTTGTAAAATGTACCACTGCAGGACACTATATGCAGATTTATTCTAAAGAAGATCAATTTGCATGTCACATTTTAGTATATTGATTTCTCCAGATTTCTCTGTGTATTGCTATGCTTAGGAATTGCTTTCATGTTTTAAAAAGTGGTTAAACATCTAAGATATTTAGATATTTAAGGCAATTTCAGCCTAGCAAAATTAATTTTTAAATAATTCTGAAAGCTAGTTTCCTCATCAGTGACATAAATCCCACTTCTTGGAGTGAAATATACACCCCCTTTTTCCCCCTATGGCTCTGAATCTCCACCTTTAAAGAAAGATTCAATAGCAGTTTTGGTGAACAGTCATAATGAATCTAGATAGTGCCAGGTAGAAAAATGGATGAGCAAAATCTTTTGTCATATGAAGTCTTCTCAGTTATCTTTTATGTTTTGAAAGTGCCAATTTAAATACCAAGTTCACATTTTTACTCCTCAAAATCTTGAGTTCTGACTGCTTTCCCACAAGGGAACGTTAATCAGGAGACAACCGAGAGGCTGCTGCTGCACTGACAAAAACTAAGGTTCCCCTCGCAGTCAGTGCCCCAAGCCAGTAATCTGAATGATTGCACGACACAAACGCAGATGACGGTGCTGTAGGGCCTAGACCCTTGTGGGTATCTTGGACTCTTTCTTACACACATGTGCCAGTACCTTTACATCTTGCTGATTTTCCTCATAACTATTTTCTCCTTTAGGTCTCCCTGCAGACTTCCTTTCCTTTTCTGATCTCCAATGGAAAGACCATTCCCCAAAGTTCTGTACTCTGCTGTCAGCTCTTTTCTCATTACAGTCTCTCCCTTAGAATATACCTCCATGCTGTGGCTACCACTATCATCTGTTTGCTAATGATTCTCAAATTTATGCTTCTGACTAACCTGTCTCCTGCGGTCTGACCTACCTGGATCTCCAGTAAGTAGAGACACTTTATCTAGATATGTCTCTATCACCCCAAATATAATATTTCTAATACCAAACTACTTACTTCCTTCTCAGCTTCTCCATATCTGTTCATCACTGCCACCATTTTTATATATTCATCAAGCCAGAAGTATTCTGGGAGATGGCCCACAAGGATTTAATGTAGAAAATAAAAGAATAGTTCATCTCTTCCTTTTGATGAATGCCCCAAATTTATCTTGTACTAGGCCCATTGAATAGATTTAAGTACTTCTTAGCCCAAGCATACCCCTAAGAGTCTCTTCCCATTAACAATGATCCAGTGATATTATAGTTCTCTCTCATGTACCTTCAACTTCCACTATGTTACTCATCTTTAGGCATGGAGGATGGGGGGTTAATTTGATCAAGAGTTTCCAAATCATTTGAAGTTTTTATTGAAATGAACATAATTCCCAGACAGTCCTGAAATTACTCTGTTCCCAAGCTTCATAAGATAAAAGGTAGCTCTAAATAAAATAAAATTCAAAAAAAACAAATAAGAAAAGATAAAAGGTAGCTCAAGTCATCACCCCAGGGCTATTGGCTGCATGGGCTATAAATAGACCTGCCTTAGTGACTTTTTAAAATAGTTTAGCAAGTGGCATTCCACTTTGTGTTTCTTGGATAAGTAGCTCGTGCAACTCTTTTCTCAGCTACATGACTGAGGAGCAGATACAACTGGGCTTATAATTCAGATCCAGTGAGAAAAGCAAGCACCCAATTTTCTGTCCAGTCTTGATACCATCATCACTAATTGTCCCAGGCGACTGGGATATATAAGTCATAAATTTAAAGCCACATAAGTTTAAAGTCACCGTTTTAAGATATTATTTAAAGTCTCTTACTGATACTTGAATGAAAATGATTGTTAACAAGGCAAAGACATTTTTATTAAGCCAGTTATGAGTTAGTTATCACTCACTCAGCAGATATTTATTGAATGTCTATAATGAGACAGCATAGAACTAAGTGCTATATGACATACAAAGACATTGTTAATACTCAGACATTACTCTTGAGGAACCTGTACAATCTAGTAAAATTTCTGACTGAGTTGGTGAGTTAAAAAAAAAAAATTATAAGAACTACAAGATTAAAAGCTTTCTGCTTCCATATAATTCAGTGATGAATTCCTAAGGTCAGTTTTTGGAAGTCTCAGGTATTAATGCTTTTGTAGGTATTCACAGGGGTCTAGAGCTGATTCTATGACTACTTTTAAGCCATTCTAGACACTAGTAAGATCAAGAATGATTTTTCAGGGACCACCCCCTCACACACACACACACACACACACACACACCACCCCCAGAGCAGGAACAGCTTAGTTTGACACTGAAACAGACTTTGACCTTGGAACTTGGGGCAGGATACCACATACACACACAGAATTAAGTGATCTCTAATAAGCTGCATCTACAGCAGTACATGAGAAAAATATACTAAGTCAGCCTTAGAATGACTGAGCTTTTTTTCTAGACTGAAAGATACCAGAATATAAGTTTAGCCTTCATTTTAAATGTGCAAGCTAGTGAGTCTTATTGAATGTATTTTGCTATCAAGTTGCCTTTCCAAACTTCCTCAGTATGGGCAATATTTTTGTATATATACTATGGTTAAGAAAGGTGGAGGCCAAATCTACAGAGCTATTTGAAGACAGTCAAGTCAGAGAGACCCAAAGTCATTCTGTAACTCCAGCTGAGCCAGATATAGAGTATTTCTATTTCTTTAGAGAGAAAAGGAAATGTTGCCCCAAGAGTCACTGATGGATTTTCATGAGAATGATGGATAGTAGCAGCACCATAGAGATAAAACTACAAACAGAGACGAATGAACCACAAGAGAATATTCATTTATATGGTCATCCTACTCACGTATAAACCTTTAGTTTTCTCTGCCAGGCTGGATGTAAGAGATACTTTACTAAAATGAGGTTTGTTCATATTAAGTAGCAAATTTACTCCAAGCAATGTACATTCACTGGAATAAAAGATAACCTAGGGGCTTCCCTGGTGGCGCAGTGGTTAAAAATCTGCCTGCCAGTGCAGGAGACACGGGTTCGAGCCCTGGTCCTGGAAGATCCCACATGCCGTGGAGCAGCTAAGCCCATGTGCCACAACTACTGAGCCTGCACTCTAAAGCTGCGAGCCACAACTACTGAGCTCGTGTGCTACAGCTACTGAAGCCCGCATGCCTAGAGCCCGTGCTCCGCAACAAGAGAAGTCACTGCAATGAGAAGCCTGTGCACCGCAACGAAGAGTAGTCCCCGCTCACCACAACTGGAGAAAGCCTGTGCACAGCAACGAAGACCCAACGCAGCCAAAAATAAAATAAATTAAATAAATAAATAGATAAAAACATTAAAAAGGTAACCTAGTTTACCCTAGGAATGTGATAGACCATACCATTTCTCACTTTATTACAGGTCGATGAAGGAACCATTTTAAAGTTCACATGTGAGCCCCTAATTCTTTCGAATAGAATTAGGTATTCATAATCATACCTAGAAGAGTAATGGAAAACTTTTCCATTTCAGAAACACAGGCAAGAAAATATACCATAGCCCAGTTCTTTTCCATTGGCCACGTTCTCAATTAGAACAGTGTGTTTCTTCCGCTCTGGGTAAATGTTGATTAATTGATGTTTTGTTTGTAATGTGTTTCAGAAATGGAAAGAATTTCAGTTATATATGCAGTGTAATAAAATTAAGGTATTTAAGTTGTCTAAAAAGCTTTTGCTGCCAAACAACTTTTTTTTTTTTTAAGAGAAGCTTGTTATTAAATTTAATTTGCTTTAAATACATACCTTTTTCCCACCCTCACCCACTTGGGGGAGGAACAGAAAACCCCTACCCCTTCCATTTGGAGGAGTCCATGTATAAAGCCTGAGATGGTAAGGATGAAGTATAAAAATACTATTTACAAAGGGGAAGAGGGTGTCCACCACGACCTTAATATCCAGACACCCCCATCCCCAGGCCCCCTTTTTGCTCCTTTAGAAAAAAACCCCTGGGAATCCATTTGGGTGTAGACCAAGCCCTTCGTCTGGGGCGGTGGATACTCAAACCCCATCATGGAATAGGAAGCTCTGAGATCAACCGAGGAACAGTGAACGGATAGCACCTCAGATCTAGGAGGGGCAGGGGGCTGCCACCAACCCCCCTGTAGTCAGCAGGCCGGCCGGCCAGCCTTTGTTTCCATAGGTCCCATGGAAACATTGACTATTCTTCTGTTTATCCCTGCTCTCCCCATTTCCTACAGAGCCTCCCTCGCTTCCACTGGAGGCACTTGGTTCCTCCATCTTTCCTTCCTTCCCTTCTAACCTTCCTCTGGAAGGAGTGGGGAGGGGGCAGGGAGGTCACAAGTGGGGCAGAGCCTATCTCATCCCTTCTTCTAGGTCAGGGCAGCCTGTCCTCCTCAGGGGAACCCTCAAGGGGGTGTGTTCCAAGTTCTTGGCCAAATAGGAATGGATTTCTTTTCCCAGAGCAGGGACAAGGCAGGCAGATAGTCCAGTACCAGGATACAGTGGTCCTGATGGGCAAGTCCATCAGAACCGAGTAGCAGGGAAGCAGGCTTCAGGAAGCAGAGAGGTGGGCACGTCTAGTCTCACCCTGAGGCTGGAAGACCAGCCCTGCACCCCCGTCCCTCCAGGTGAGCATGCCCATCACCACCCACCAGTCTTGTTCACTGCAGCTTCGCGGAAGGACCAGGCACCCGTGAGGCTAGAGGTCTTCTCTCTCCAGGCCTTGGTATGGAGGCAGCACTCACACCAGCTCATCCAATAGGATCCCGATGCTCTGGGTGGCCTCTGAGGGACCAGCAATGGGCTTGTTACACATGGGGCAGACACAGCGTACTTCCAGCCACTTCACCAGACACTTGCGGTGAAAGGCGTGTTGGCATGAGAGCACACCCAGCTCAGCCTTCCCCTTGAAGTCCTCCAGACAGACTGCACAGGTCTGCCCATATAATTGTAACTTCTTGGCATCACCTTTAGGCACCGCCTCTTTATATCCGTATCCTTTGCTCTGTGCCTGGTTCCGGAGTTTGCTGATAAAATAGCAGCAGAAGATGAGGCTAAGCATGAAGACGAAGATGCCGGTGCCGAAGATGACCATGAGATGTTGAGGGGAAGGTCTTGGAAACTGATGGGTGGCATCGAGCAGGACTTGTTGGTGCTCACCAGTCCCAGGCCGCAGAAACACCCTGAATTTTTTTTTCCCCCAAATTCCGCGGTGTGCAGAGCAGAGTCGCGCGCCAGGACGCCTTCTCGCCGGTCCCGTTTCAGGAAAAACTTGGCTCGAGAGGGAGAACGAGCCCTCGGATCTGAAGCCTGGCGCCCCGCTCTCCGCGTCTCCGGCCGGCCCCGCGTCCCTCGCCCTCCCGGCCCAAACAACTTTTTGAGAGACTTTTAAAAAGATAATGTAAAGACCAATTATATTCTTCTAGATCTTAACTGTTAAAAATGTGCTTATTGAGAATACCGAAGTACAATTTGGGGGCCTGCGCTCCAGTCCTTTTATGAAATGGAAAGAACTAACTAAAGCTAGGAGGCAGGAAACCTAGCTTCTAAATTTAGTCCTTTTATTCAGCCAAACTCTAAGCTTCGTCCTTTTATTCAGCCAAACTCTAAGCCTCTTTGAAAAATTATTTAATCTCTCTGATCTTCAGTTTACCAAACTGAAAATGAGAAATCCTGAACTGCCTCCCTATATTAAATTCTTGACCCTAACCCCAGGGCTTTAGAATCAGATTGACCTAGGTTAAAAACCATCACCTTGTCCCTTACTGGCTTTGTAACCGTGTACAAATTACTTAACCTGGGTCTCAATATCCACTTCATGGGGTTATTGTGAGTATCAAAGTCGGATGAAGAAGTACATAGCCTACTGTTTGCATTTAGTTTCTTTCTTTTTTTTTTCTTAGGTTTCATAATACAGAGGAATCATTTTTCTAACAGGTACCTGTATGAATAGTAGATCCAAAGCAATGTGGAGAATACAAAGAGAGAAAGACATGCAGCCTGCCCTTGAGTATGTAATCTAATCTGAGAAATATGATTTTGACAAAAACAGTTTAAACTAGAAAAATGGTAAGTGCTATAAGAGAAGTTCACAGAAAGAGCTGTGGAATTTAGAGAAGGGAGGCTATATATACATTATGATCAGATCCCAGAGTTCAGATGACTGGGAGAAAATAAAACATAACCTTTGAATGTTACGAGATGTTATCATCTAGTGATGGTAGCAAACCACGGTGATGTGTACATTGGAAGTGAATGTTGCCCATCCACGTTGCATCAGTCTGTATTAAAAAGATAGTGGATGTTGATAGGCTTCACTGAGAAGGGAGCATCATCACTTCTGAAGTATTCATGCCAAAATGCATAACTTGGATTAAATCATGAGGAAACATCAGACAAACCAAATTGAGAGACCTTCCAGAAAATAATTGTCAACATTGGTTCCGGGATTGGATCCTGAACCAGAAAAAGGACAATAGTAGAAAAATTGGCAAAGTTTGGGTAAAATTTGATCAATAGATTAGCTAATAATAAAGTATCAATGTTTATCTGGTTTTATTTAATTGTACTATAGTTGTATAAGATACTAACATTTGGGGAGGGTGGGTGAAGTTTACTGTAAGTCATTTTAGCACTTTGCAACATTTTTTATAAACCTAAAATTATTCAAAGTAAAATTTTGAAAAAAATAAAGAGAACAGATCCTCATATAAATCCTTTGCAGATGAAGATAGCTCAAGTAAAGATCTGGTTTAGATTCAGATGTGAGAATTAAAGGGGAGCTGAGCTGAGCAGTCACAGCAAAGCTGTTTCTAAATTTTAAAATATTTTGACAGGTTTCAGTTGACTCACAACCCAAAACGAAAATGTTGCACATAAAAACCAGAGATCTAAGTAATCGCATCCTCAGAATTTGTAGTACTCCGGTTTAGAATAGGGTTTACTGGCCAAGACAAACCATCCCCCCACTCCCCTCTGCCATCCCATGATGTGTACTAAAATTATAGTGTTCCATGGCAGTGGGGATTGAGCTTTTTTTTGGGGGGTGGAGGGTGGGGTGGGGATTGAGCTTTAAATCCTGCTTCAAAAATGCTGTTAGTTCTTCCTTTCTAAATGTGCGATTATTTGAGTAGATAGGGTAGCTAATTTAGATTCTTTAATTGGGGTGTGTGTGTATTATTTTTAAGGGCCTGATCTGTGTTTCCTACTGTCCATTAATTACTTAAAAGCACTTACTACTTAATGCAGACCTGGGGTTCAGAGGATTGAGTTAATCATACTCCTTAGTTTATAGGCCATTGTTGTTGGTCTTGAGCAAAGCTTCTTTTGTTTTTGTTTTTTATTTATTCCACTTTTCCCTGTACCCTACTCCCATTCCTTCCTTCTTCCACAGGTATTCTGATACATGTAATGTGTATCCTTTTGCTTCTATTGTTCCTATAAAATTTTTGGTGTGTTTTTTTTTTTTTTTTTTTTTTTTAATTAATTTTTCTGGTACGTGGGCCTCTCACTGTTGTGGCCTCTCCCGTTGCAGAGCACAGGCTCCGGACGCGCAGGCTCAGCGGCCATGGCTCACGGGCCCAGCCGCTCCACGGCATGTGGGATCTTCCCGGACCGGGGCACGAACCCGTGTTCCCTGCATGAGCAGGCGGATTCTCAACCACTGCGCCACCAGGGAAGCCCTGGTGTGTTTTGTATTCCTGCATTTTTAAGTTTACAGAAATTGGACTGTTTAATATCTCATTGTTTCTTGCTTTTTCACTTAGCATTTTGCTTTTAAAATTTATTCATATTTGTTAACCAAAATTTTAGAAAAGGGGACTTGATTGAAATAAGAAGGTGTTTATGTGGGGTTTACTAGGACTGCAGCCCAGGAGCTACAGATTCAAGAGGCACTTGAATTGTGTTCTGCCAGACTACAAAATGCGGGAGATTTATAAAGGCAAAAATCGCAAGGTTACAGTTACATGAGTTGTTTATCAAGAATTATAGGGCTTCCCTGGTGGTGCAGTGGTTGAGGGTCTGCCTGCCAATGCAGGAGACACGGGTTCGTGCCCCGGTCCGGGAAGGTCCCACATGCCGCGGAGCGGCTGGGCCCATGAGCCATGGCCTCTGATCCTGCGTGTCCAGAGCCTGTGCTTCACAACGGGAGAGGCCACAACAGTGAGAGGCCCGCGTACCGCAAAAAAAAAAAAAAAAGAATTATAATTGGAGCTGGCGAGAAGTAAGGATGCTTGTTAAAGTAAGGATTGGTTGGGATCCCAAATGGTTGCATGGTTACAGGGAGAGACCTTGAGACCATAGTGGTGCAGCTGGAAGTGTTGTTCTGAATGTGATTGGTGGTATCCTTGGGTCTCGTACAGTTCAAAGAAAGTTCAAGTTCTCGGTGGTGCAGAGGCATGTCTGAGACCAGATCCTCAGTGGCTGCCTGATTCCATTCTTGTAGGCCTGAATTGTGATTACTCCATTATAATTTCAGTTTGTCATCATGCTGTTAAATGTGTATCTAATCCTTGGCTTCTGACTACTGTCTTCTCCCTGGTGTGTCCCTTCCACATCTCAGTTATTGAGGCTCCCAAAGACAGACATGCAAGGTAGCCTCTAACTCTCACCATCACAAAAGCACTGCTGTTATGCTGTCTTCTGTAGCCGTGTGATACATGTCCGAGAGTATGAATTGCTGAGGCAGAAGATTAGGTAGCCTTAACTTGACTAGATCCACACTGCTCTCCAAAATGGTTACTCCCCTCTAAACTCACTCTGGCAGTGCTTGAGGGTACCTGTACCCTCTCACTCCTACCAGCATTTGGTATCATCCAGCTTTCTACTTTCTGCCAGTCAGATATGTGTAAAGTGGTACCTTATTGGTGTTTTGTTTGCATTTGTCTGATTACAGAGGATTTTCATGTGCCAATTAGGTTTCTGCATTTCCTTTTCTATGTTTATATCTTCTGTTTTTCTATTGAGGTTACTATAGTGACTTATTGATTTGTATTAGTTCTTTTTGTGTTATAGATATTAATCCCTTGTTCAGTTTTAAATATTGCAAATATGTTCTTATTTAATTACATATTCACTGAACAGAAACACTTAATGTAATCAAACTCAGTAAAAATTTTTTGCCTTATAATTTATGTTCTTGAAGTTCTTTTTGTGATACGCACGCCTCTCACTCTTGCAGCCTCCCCCGTTGCGGAGCACAGGCTCCGGACGCGCAGGCTCAGCGGCCATGGCTCACGGGCCCAGCCGCTCCGCGGTATGTGGGATCCTCCCGAACCGGGGCACGAACCCGTGTCCCCTGCATCGGCAGGCAGACTCCCAACCACTGCGCCACCAGGGAAGCCCTTGAAGTTTATTTTTAATAAAACCTTTCTTGCCACTTGATCAGAAAAATAGTCTCCATTTTCTTATGTTAAATATATAACTACCTCTTACATTTAAATTTTTGTCATCTCAAGCCCTCCTTTATTTATTTATTTATTTTATTTACTTATTTTGGGCTGTGTTGGGTCTTCATTGCTGCATGCGGGCTTTTCTCTAGTTGCGGCGAGCAGAGGCTACCCTTTGTTGTGGTGCACGGGCTTCTCATTGCGGTAGCTCCTCATTTCGGAGCATGGGCTCTAGGCACACGGGCTTCAGTAGTTGTGGCTCACGGGCTTAGTTGCTCCACGGCATGTGGGATCTTCCCGGACCAGGGCTTGAACCCGTGTCCCCTGCATTGGCAGGAAGATTCTTAACCACTGGGGCACCAGGAAAGCTCTCAAGTCCTCCTTTAAATGTGTTGTTGTTGAGGACGCAGTTTTATTTTTCCCCAGCACTATGTATTAAGCAACCTGTCATTCCCTCATTGATTTGTGACGTCATCTTTGTTGTACATTAAGTTCCCATATATCCATGAGAATGGCTTTGAACTCTATTCTCTGTTGCATTAGTCTTTTTTTTTGAGGCATCTGATGTTTGTTGTTCTGTAACTACTTGATTCTTTTAGAATGTAAAATGCTGTTTCTTCTAAATTTCAAGGGACTGGTTCATGCATATGTTAAACCGGAATATTCTTCTTGCTTTCAGAACTGTTGAGGCATTTCAGCCCACAGTGATCTTGTCCTTCTCTGTACTCATAGCACTCATTTTCCATTACACTCACTTCACTGCTCTTTAAAAATTTGTATTAACTTTTATGAATTTCCTTTGTTATTACTTAACTTTTCACATGATTATATCTTTTCTTTCCATATCTGAGTCTTCCATAGTTGCTGTAGCTAGCGCAGGATCTGCAATCGTCATCATAGCCATGATGTACTGAGCACTCACCAGACTTTTCATCAGTACCTTTGATTTGATGGATGTATGTCCTAACTGAATTGTAAGCACATAAGGACAATGACTGACTTAAAGGACGTAGGACATCCAGTTTCTAGATGTACTAATTGAACACAGTCATATCTTCTGCAGCAGGACATTTTTTTCCCCACCAATCATTCAACTTTGTGTTACATCTGAATCTCTCCATGTTTAAAAAAAAGTTTTAATTTACCTATTTTTGCTTTCCTTTTGTATTGTCAATGATTGCATTTTACTGTTTTCCTTAATGAACCAAGAGAAAAGCAGTTGTGGTAAATAAATCATGTGCAGGGGAAAGCAATATATTATAATTAGGATTCTGTTATCATTTAATTAGGCATTCCATTACTGAATTGGTGTCTCTGGCTTCCCCTGGTCTCTGGTTCTGAAACAATTTTCTTTGTGGACAAATATTAGCCTGTAATAACTGGAGGATTCATCTATGCTAAGGCTTTTCATTAAATCTCTTCCTGATTAAGATAGCTCCCCAAGTACAGACTGATTTAATTTAATATGATTTATCCACTTGTATATCAAGGTCTGGTGGAAAGTATTTTTAACACCAGACATTAGGAATATTAAGATCATCTTTATATTCACAGATCTCTCAGGTATTTAAGACCTTGCTGTTTGAATAGTTCTGTAAACCTAGGTCTGATGTCACTCTGCTAAATTCAAGAATGTCACAAGTGCTGTAACAGCCCATCATTGAAAACAGGAGACTTAGTCTGTTTTAAATTAAAATACTGACCTTATATATTCTTATGTTCCTTTGGTTTGGGAATCAGTTTTCATCCCAACTGGTTGGTTCACCACATTAAATATGCCTTTTCTGTTTTACCAGAAGTTCAGTTTTAATAGAAACAAGCATTGTAGATAAATATTCTGAAATGAAGGCCTCCATGGACATGAGTGTAACTTGTCCTTTTTTTTTTTTTTTTCTTTAACTCCTTGGACTTGACCATTATTGCATCCTCACCCTTTACCTTCTTTCTGCTTTTCCTCTATTTTTCATTGATGGACATTTAATAGATATTGAATTTAATTTTGCTTGGGGTCTTTTTTCTTCTTTCTTAATCACCTTTCCCCCAACATTCCTCACTTACTTTATTCAAGTCTGGCCTCACCACTTGCTCTTCTAACCTTGTCTAACCCTTTTGTCCAGATTTTTATTTTTATTTTTATTTTTGGTTCTTTTAGCCCTTCCTCTTCCCCACTGTGTGTGCAAGAGACAGTTTACATTGCTGTCTCCGTGTGAATGCGACTAAAGCTATGTGAATTAACTGTATGAAGCCAAAGCATATATTCTAATTTGCTGCAGCCGGAAAAACCCCTGAAAATACTGTCCCTTTTTCGTGACATCAAGAAAGTCCATTATGAAGCAAACTAAATGGTGTGTTCGGATCATAATTTAGCTCCAGTTTCTGGAAATCCCAGGGAGGGGAGGGGTGAATGCATGTGTGTGTTTGTGTGCGCACATGTTCTCAGCTGAGCAGAAGAGGGCGGGCGGACCATGAGGGGAGAAGGAAAGGCAGCCCAGCGTCCTGTGGCTTCTGAGCTCCCATTTCCTGCCGAGCCCTTTGCTTACCAGCTCCCTCAGAGTTGCTGACTCTTCCTTTTCTCTCCCCATCACCCTCCCCTGCCCCATGTGAACTATTCTGTTTGGAAACAGTGGTTTGGTAGGAACCTGAGTCAGTAGGGCAAAGCTGATAGAAGGTGCTTTGGAGTCAGGACTGGAAGTGGAGGGATCTCAGACCACGTCAGGCGAAGATTCTTAACAGGTCTGGGCGTTGTGTGAGGGGCTCTAAGCAACTTGTCTGGTCAGCTGGGGGAGGTGGTTGA
This sequence comes from Kogia breviceps, assembly GCF_026419965.1. NCBI lineage: Eukaryota > Metazoa > Chordata > Mammalia > Artiodactyla > Physeteridae > Kogia > Kogia breviceps. The sequence goes on along the minus strand of NC_081320.1, from coordinate 79,537,554 downwards.
TGAACTCGTTAGCAGGCCATGTGAAATAATAGGATGAAATACTGTGGTCATTTGCAGAAGAGACCTCCCCTGGGAAGAGGTCAATGTAGAAATAGTGTGTCATGTAAGTAAGGCAGCAATTACTGTATTCAGAGTAATGTCTGCACTGATGGAAATGCCAGCTCTGTGAGATATTTTTCAAGCAAGTGAGAACCCTATGTGTCTCATGGACAGAAAGAAAAATAGCACAGTAGAGAAATTACAAGGCTTTCTCTGAGGAGACTGGTGGTTCGCTTTAAAGACATATTTTTGGAGTTGATGAGGAAACGAATGCTTCTACTGTAATTCTTCAATTAAGGAAGAGGCAACATTCCAGCAGGCTTAATGAAGTATCTTTTGTTGATAGCGAGAAATGATACAGAAAGCACTCAGTATTGCATTACAGAATTTCAGGAAAGAATTTCAGTTTAAACATAGCATTATATACTTAGCATTGTCAAATATGCCATAAACTAGAAAATTTTCATTTGGGGGTTTGAAGGTAGTGGGAGAGGAGAATATCAAACTCACTCAGCTCTATGCACATTGATTTAGACCCCTAGCTTCCTACCCTTGTGGCAGCCTGTAGATGTCCTAATGTTGGTCAGTTAGCTCCCCTGACCTACTCTTGCTGCCCCACACGTGTGACCTTGATTCCCAGTATATCACCTGAAACCTTTTATCATCTCAGGTTGCCCAGAACCCGTGAAGAATACTGGTGCTTTAACAATAATATAGCAGTGTTTGCACAAATAGAGATAGAGAATAGCAGAAGCGCAGAGTATCTGAGGCTTAAATTAACAAAGAATGTCTGATGCTCACAGAAGAACAAAAGCATAAATCCATGTCTTCCTTCTCAGGTCTGGAGGATCATTAATCACAATTACTGTCGAGTGACAGCCTCGCAGTACCTCTTTCTCCTGCAGGCTGTTAGCAAAGGCTCTATTCTCAGGTACTCTTCGTGGCAGAAATATACCACAGAGGGAGGCTCAGCTCAGTTTCCCTTTTTCTACTCATTCAGTGTATTCAGCAAACAGCTATTTACCCAGCACATTGAAGAAGCACTGGGGATATGCCAGTGAGTAAAAGTGACAAAATTACTACCCTGTGGTGCTTTCATTTTAGCAGGAGGAAAACGGGCAATAAACAAGTAAGTAAAACATATAGTATGTCCGATGATGAGGCCTATAGAGGAAAAATAAATCAGGGAAGAGGAAAGCCTGCTATCTTAAATAGGGTCCTTGGGGCCTCCCTGAAAAGGCGAATTGGGGGAAGAACATCTCAGGTAGAGAAACAGCTCAGGTCCTGGGAGTGTGCGTGGTGTGTTCAAAGGAGAACACAGAACTCAGTGTGGCGGGAGCAGCTAGTCTGGTGGGCAGTAGAAGAAAACGAGGGCTGAAGGGTAACAGGTTGCCAGGTGAGTGTAGGATTTTGGCGTTTTCCCTGCATGAGATGGGGTGAGGAGACCAAGGTGGGTTATAATGTAGTGACTAACATTCTGAAAGGATTACTCTGGCTGCTGTGCTGAAACGAATCTGTAGGAGGGAGGGTGGTCAAACAGAGAAACCAGTTAGAAAGATATTTGCAGTAATCCGGGTGGGAGGTGGTAGCTTGAGGTAAAATTGGGGAGGTGGCGAGAACTGGCTAGACTCTGCATCTATTTTAAAGTAGAGCCAGTAGAACCTTGTGATGGAATGCATGTGGAGTATATAAGAGAGAGAGGGGAAGCAAGGATGACTTCAGGATTCTTGGTCTGAATTGGAGGAAGGACAATTTTGCCTTTAATTGAGACAGAGATGGTGGGAAGCACAGGTTTTGGGGGAGAGACCAAGAAGAAGTTCCATTGGGGCCATGTTAAACTTGAGATACGAATTAGACATCCAAGGGGAGATGCCAAGTTAGTAGTCAGATATATGAGTCTGCAAGGGAAAGAGGCAGGCTGGAGGTACAGATTTGGGAGGCATCAGCACATATTTGGTACTTAAAGCTTTAAGACTGGAAAAGATCACCTCGGGAACGAGTGCAGATAAACTAATAAAATCCAAGACTTGAGAGTGATCAGTGAGTCAGGAAAAGCACCAAGAGAGTAACATGGGAAGGAAACAAGGTAAAATAGTTTTTCAAGGAGGGGGAGAGTCACTGGATTTGGTTTTTTTTGAAGGTCACTGATGACTTTGATGAGAACAGTTTTGGTGGAGTGGTGAGGGCAAAGCTTAATGGGCATAGGTCCAAGAGAGAGATGAGAGAGGACTGAAGATGGTGAGTATAGACAACGCAAGATGTATAGCTGTGTAGGTGAGCAGAGAAGTGAGCAGTAGCTAGGAGGACACGTGGCAAGAGGGAATGACGGGAGGAATTATACCCATGTTGATAGGCAAGACAGGAGCGATTGGTTATTGCTGGAGAAATATCATCATCAAATATCACTGGAGTAGACAGGATGGTAGAGCACATAGGCGGAGGGAATTGGCACTAAATAGGAGTATGGACAGGTCATCGTATAAAGAAGAGTAGGCAAAGTATATGGACTTACATGCAAGTAGGTGGGTAGATGGGGTGGTAAGAGTTTGTAGAAGTTTCTTATGATTTATTTTCTCAGAGAAATAGGATGAGAATGAGGGATGATGAGGAACTGTAGTGGAGGTTTAAAAGAAAAACAAAGGCATGAAATACTGAAATCTGGGCAGTTGGAACACAGAACGGACTAAAGAAATAGGTATGATTGCCAAGAAGTAGAGGGCCAAGTTTTGGCTAATAATCACAAATTTACCAAGGACTCCCACTAGCCTCCATTCCCAGCCAAAAAACTCAAATACTCCCCCCAAAACACGTACCCATCCAGTAGGCTCAAGTGAGTTTCTGGGTGAGGAGGAGGCAGCAAAAGGAAAAACCTCCAGTAGCCAGAGGGGTTATGTCGATGTGTGAAGTGAAAGCGAGTACAAAACCTTAGGAACCGAGCACTCAAATACAGTTTCATCTATTGGCTCTGTGGAGCTGTGGTGGAAAATTTTTACCAGGGAAAGGTAAATTATACGTCAGGAGGACTAAATCAGATTCCTTTCTGGTTATGTCTTAAGACTGGTTGCATGGTTAAGACTTCTTGAAATCTACTCATATCCAAGTATGGATCAGCTTGTTTAAAGTACTGAAATGAGACCCTTCCCTGTTCAGTAACGGGGGAGAGAGCGCTAGATTACAGAGCAGGAGCCTCTGGACGTGCGGAAGGAGGGAGGGTAGTGACCATCTCCCCGTCAGCCTTCTGCGCAGTTCTGCCCGGCCAGCTGGCCGGTCTACAGCCACTGTGTGTGAGTAACTCAAAGCGGTGCGAGGTAATCTTGACGCAAGTGTCTCACCTTCTGTGCCGCTGACAAGGTGCTGCTCTTGAGTTGCTGTGGCATGTGAGGGGAATGGTGCTCTGTTTTGGGTGGTGGTAGAGGGAGTACTTGCCCGGGGGATGGTTACAATGGGTATGTTAAACCAGTTCCCAAATGTTTTATAAGTTTCTGTGTCATGGTGTTGGTCAAAAGCAGAAATAAATCCTCCAAAATCTGAAGTATTAAACAAATTAGGTGCTATACTGTTTTAATCGTGAAGGGTACAAGGGTGTGTATGTGTGTGGTTTGTTTGGTAAACCTGAAGCCCTGCTCCCATTGTGGTGATCTAATACATTAGAGAGCGCTACTTCTTAAATATTGGTCTCAAGATACATTGTCTTCCACTTGTCGTGTCATCTTTATTTTCTGTGTCAATCCTAATTGAATTATTTGTAACTGCTTCGGAATTATGTTGATTCAACCCTTTGCTTTCTAGATAGTAGCAAGAAAACATTTCAGATATTATTTGTGACCCTGAAAGAAATTAGGGTGGTAGAAATTTTAAAATGTCAGGTTGCACTAAGCGTAATTTCTTAATTAGGGAATTATATTAGCCAAGAAAGGAAAAAAGGTGCAAAACAATAATGCAAAGCTTATTGATATGTCAGTGTTTATTTGAATGAATAGGAAAATGTTCTGTTTCCAATAAAATGCTAATACCAAAAAAATCATTAAAAATTAGTGCATGTGAATAAATTTTGGACTTGTTTCAAACTTTAAATACTATGTTTTCTAACATTTTGGTTTGATGAGACTCCAACCAGCGTAAATAAAGCTCTATTTGGACTACAGCAGATATTACAGTTTTGTTATATCACTTAAGTATTTTAGAGTTCATATTTGAAAAGCTTTAAAAAACAACAACTTGTAGAGGTACAATCTACTTGCCTTAAAGTGCAAGTACATTTTAAGTGTACAATTAGATACGTTTTGATAAATGCATAGACACATAACTACCACCATAATCAAAATACAGAACATCCCATCACCCCTAAAAGTTCTCATATGACCCCATTTGCAGTCAGACCTCTCCCCTGAATGCCCAGTCCCTAGAAACTGCTCATCTGCTGTCCCTATAGTTTTGCCTTTTCTAGGTTTTTATATGAATGGAATTAAATGGTATTGAGTTAACTGTATCTGGCTTCTTTCACAGCATAATGCTTTTAAGTTTCGTCCATATTGTTTTGTATATCCGTTTATTCCTTTTTATGGCTGAGTGGTATTCCACTGTATGGAATATACCACAATTTGTTTACCCATTCATGGATTGATAAGATATTTGGGTTGCTTACAGTTTTAGAATATTATGTATAAAATTGCTACAAACATTTGCATAAAAGAATTTGCTTATGTTTTCTTGGGTAAATACCTAGGAGTGTGATAGTGGGCCATTGCCAAACTCTTTTCCAAAGTGGCTGTACTAGCTTACATTCCCATCAGCAGTGTGGCAGAGTTCCAGTTGTTTGGCATCCTTAACAAAACTTGATATTGTCAGTTTTTTTAATTCTAGCCATTCTGTTAAGTATGTAGTGGTATCTTACTGTGGTTTCAGTTTGTATTTCCCTAATAACTAAAGATGTTAAGCATCTTTTCCTGGATTTACCTGCTTTTCATATAACTTCTTTGGTGATGTCAATTCCAGTCTTTTACCTATTCTTAAAAATTAGGTTGTCTTCTTATTACTGAGTTGTAAGAGTTCTTAATATTTTGGATGCAAGTCCTTTATCATATAAATTGGTTTGCAGTTATTTTCTCCCAATCTGTGGCTTGCCTTTTCATTTCCTTCATATTGTCTTATGCAGAGTCAAGGTGTTAAATTTTGATGAAGTACAATTTCTCCATTGTTTCCTTTCTTGTTTTTGTTCTCTGTGACCTATCTAAGAAATTGTTGCCTAGCCCAGGTCACAAAGATTTTTCTTTGTTTTCCTACAGAAATTACATAGTTTTGGTATTTACATTTAGGCCCACGATCCATTTTGAGTTAATTTTTGTATATGGTATGAAGTAAGCATCAAATTTGTTTCTTTGCCTTTACATGTAGATATCCAGTTGTTCCAGTACCATTTATTGCAAAGACCATCTTTTCTCCATTGAATCAGGCAACTTTGTTGAAAATGAATTGGCAGTATAAGTGTGAATCATTCCTGGACTCTGTTCTGTTCCACTGATACGTCTAGCCCTCCTCCAGCACCACACTGTTTTGATTACTTGAACCTTTAGAAAGAGTCGTTAAGTTAGCTAGTGTAAAGCCCCCAACTTTGTTCTTCTTTTTCAAAATTGTTTTGTTATTCTAGTTCCTTTGCATATCAGTATAAAATTTAGAATCAGTTAACTTATACACAGCATACTAGGAGCTTTGATTAAGATTGCTTTGAATCTGTAGAGCAGTTTGGAGGACAAATGTCCTCTTAACTATAAGTGAATCTTCCAATCTATGAACATGGTACAACCATAACTTGTTTTATTGTGCTTTGCTTTATTGCACTTCACAGGTACTGCATTTTTTTTTTGTTTGTTTGTTTTTACAAATTGCAGGTTTGTGGCAACCCTGTGTTGTCAGATAATGGTTGGCATTTTTTAGCAATAAAGTATTTTTTAATTAGGCATGTACTTTTTTTTAGACATACTGCTATTGCACACCTAACAGACTACAGTAATAGTGTAAACATAACTTTCATATGCACTTAGAAATCCCAAAATTTGTGACTCACTTTACTGTGATACTTCCTTCATTGTAATAGTCTGGAACCGAACCTGCAATATCTCCAAGGTATGCTTGTAATCTCTCCAATTATTTAGGTCTTTCCAATTTCTCTCAGTAATGTTTGTAGTATGTAGTCTTGCACATATTTTGTTAAATTTACCCCCAAGTATTTTATATTGTTGATGATAAAGTAAATGATATTCTTTAAAATTTGAATTTCTAACTGTTCATTGATAGTATACACAAATAAGTTTATTTTTTATATTGAACTTGTATTTTGCAACCTTGCTAGATCCACTTATTATTCCAGTAGCTTTTTGATAGTCTATCAAATTGTCTGTAAATAAAAGACTGTTTTACTTTTTCCTTTTCAATCTGTATGCCTTTTATTTCTTTTTCTTGCCTGTTATAATGACTAGAACCTCTAATACCATGTGTCTGGTAATAAATGCTAACATATTAATGTAGTACAGATATATGGCTACTTAGTGTTATTTTAGGTATGTGGAACTGAAAGACCAGGAGTATTCTACCTAATAATTTGGGTTAATTTTTCAAACACATCTTACCTAACCTCTTGTTAAGCATCTCTGTTCTAGTGAGCTGCTAAGAACAGGAAAAAAGATGAGAACAACTGGTTTTTATCATATATTAACCTTATGTCTTTATATACTACTTTAAACACTTTATATACTACTTTAAAACGTTAAAAAAAAAACCCTGCTATTAACTGTAGCCTCAGCTGCGTAAATACTGGTGTTAAAAAGTAGCAATATGAAACTTACTATCCCACATGGCTCTAAGATTCAGGCCAGAGCTCTCTCTTTAGCCTTCAGGGTTCAGACCACCAGACTTTCTGATCCCCTGGCATTAGTCAGTAAACCTCTGTTAGGTGTCTGCAGTCTTGCTCACTTTCAGTCCTCGCTCCTCCCTGCCCACCAGTCCCACTGAGGAAGTTTTCTACAAATATGAAACTGTACTTAAGTATTCTAGTACTAATAAAAAGGGAACTTTACTACTCATGCACCTATTTTTTTCTTTTTCCTTTCCTCTTCTTTTACTAGTATATAAATAATTGAGACTGACTGAGAAACTAGGATGAATTTGGAGGTCAAGAATGCCACTCTTTCCAATCCAGCCCAGATATACAACTATGACACTGGGCATGCCAAATACACAAGAAATGATTTTAGTGGTAAACGTAGAAGCCACCAGGGTTTGCAGGCAAAACTGCAGTATTGGAAGAGTTGGGGTTTGCCTTCTTCCTTTTAAAATTTCTCTTGTTAATGCTAGCTATTTTGTTCCCTCTTGCTGTCTCAGTTATCTGAAATCATATCCAGCAAGCTCTCTCTCCAGTACCCCAAAGCAGGGAATAAACTCTTATCAATACCCTAATCAAAATCTTGCATTATGTGAGCACAACTATGGCAGTTGCTGTTCTAATTAAGTAAGTCACTATGTCATGAGAATTACAGCAAATTGTTTTTACCTGAAGTAAATTGTAAAATAATTTTAATAGACAACATTCATCGACCACTTACTAGGATGATCTCATATAATCCTCCCAGAGGTGTATGTTTCCCAAGCCACACATTAGCAAAGAGTGGAATTAGACGACGAACCCACAGTCTTATCTGATTCTAAGAACCCAGCTCTTAAACACAACTCCTCACACTCTCCTCTGCTTAGAACCATCCTTATAACCTAATGTTTTCCAAAGTGCGGCCCTCCAACCCTCTGCATCAGAGCAGAATCTCCTGGAGTGCCTGTTAAAACGTAGATTCCTTGATCTCACCCATACATGCTAAATGAGAATCTCTGGGAATGAGGTCCAGGACTCTTCATTTTCATTTATTTCCCCAGGTGATTCTTAGGCCACTGGAGGTTGAGAACCACTGTCACAGCCTCTCCTTCTCAACTAAGTAACAGATCTCAGCAGTTTGTAGGAACTGCCATAAAATGGTAGCTCTGCATTCTCCATAAGAACCTGTAGTCAACTTCTTCAGATAAATTTAGAAAACAAACTTCATTTTCCATACAGCTGTCTCTAACAGTTAGGTGACCTTGCTCTTTATTCTCAAAATGCCACTTGATAACTCAAGAGTACAACAAATCTCTAGAAGAAATGTGCTTCCCAAAAATAATGCCTCAAAAAAGCAGTCCTTGGCATTTGATATTTCTTAATGTATATTGTGTTAGTTTCATAGGCTGCCATTAAAAATCACCACAGACACACATTTCCCACTGGCTGAATGTAGGGAGGCACAGGCAGGAGCCAGAGCCAGGGGGCTTGTATTGCGCTGCTGCGAGTGCGGAGCCCTCTCCAAGTCCTGCCTGGATACAGGAGAGAGGCTAGTCAAAAACAAGAGTTGGGATTGATGGTAAAACGGAGTCATGAAAGTACAATGGAAAATCTCAGTCTGGAGAGGTCCTAGGGAAGACAGGTTCTCGGAACTGTATAACAGGGAATAGGGGAAAGAAGGGTAATAAGTTGGACTTTGTCTGTTTTTGTTGGGATGTGAAGTTAGAAAGGAAGCCAAATGATTTAGCCGTGTGGCTGACAGGGTCTTGGTGCTCTGGCCAGGTGTCAGGACTGACGCTCTGAGGTGGGAGAGCCGAGTTCAGGACATTGGTCCACCAGAGACCTCCCAACCCCACGTAATATCAAATGGCCAAGCTCTCCCAGACATCTCCATCCTAACGTGAAGACCCAGCTCCACTCAACAACCAGCAAGCTACAGTGCTGGACACCCTATGCCAAACAACTACCAAGACAGGAACACAACCTCACCCATTAGCAGAGAGGCTGCCTAAAATCATAATAAGTTCACAGACACCCCAAAACACACCACCGGACACAATCCTGCCCACCATAAAGACAAGATCCAGCCTCATCCACCAGAACACAGGGACCAGTCCCCTCCATCAGAAAGCCTACACAACCCACTGAACCAACCTTAGCCACTGGGGGAAGACACCAAAATCAACGGGAACTACAAACCTGTAGCCTGTGGAAAGGACACCCCAAACACGATAAGTTAAGCAAAATGAGAAGACAGAGAAATACAGAGCACATGAAGGAGCAAGGTAAAAACCCACCACACCAAACAAATGAAGAGGAAATAGGCAGTCTACCTGAAAAAGAATTCAGAATAATGATAGTAAAGGTGATCCAAAATCTTGGAAATAGAATGGAGAAAATAAAAGAAACGTTTAACAAGGACCTAGAAGAACTAAAGAGCAAACAATGATGAATAACACAATAAATGAAATTTAAAATTCTCTAGAAGGAATCAATAGCAGATAACTGAGGGAGAAGAACAGATAAGTAACCTGGAAGATAAAATAGTGGAAATGACGACCACAGAGCAGAATAAAGAAAAAAGAACGAAAAGAATTGAGGAGAGTCTCATAGGCCTCTGGGACAACATGAACCATACCAACATTCAAATTATAGGGGTCCCAGTAGAAGAAGAGAAAAATAAAGGGACTGACAAAATATTTCAAGAGATTATAGTTGAAAACTTCCCTAATATGGGAAAGGAAAGAGTCAATCAAGTCCAGGAAGCACAGAGAGTCCCATACAGGATAAATCCAAGTAGAAACACTCCAAGACACATACTAATCAAACTATCAAAAGTTAAATACAAAGAAAAAAATATTAAAAGTACCAAGGGAAAAAAGCAACAAATAACATACAAGGGAATCCCCATAAGGTTAACAGCTGATCGTTCAGCAGAAACTCTGAAAAACCAGAAGGGAGTGGCGGGATATATTTTAAATGATGAAAGGGAAAAACTTTCAAACAAGATTACGCTACCCAGCAAGGATCTCATTCAGATTCGATGGAGAAATTAAAACCTTTACAGACAAGCAAACGCTAAGAGAATTCAGCACCACCAAACCAGCTTTACATCAAACGCCAAAGGAACTTCTCTAGGCAGGAAACACAAGAGAAGGAAAAGACCTACAATAACAAACCCAAAACAATTAAGAAAATGGTAATAGGATCATACATATCAAAAACTACCTTAAATGTAAATGGATTAAATGCTCGAACCAAAAGACATAGACTGGCTGAATGGATACAAAAACAAGACCCATATATATGCTGTCTACAGTAGACCCACTTCAGACCTAGGGACACATACAGACTGAAAGTGAGGGGATGGAAAAAGATATTCCATGCAAATGGAAATCAGAAGAAAGCTGGAGTAGCAATTCTCATATCAGATAAAATAGACTTTAAAATAAAGAATGTTACAAGAGACAAGGAAGGAGGACACTACATAATGATCCAGGGATCAACCCAAGAAGAAGATATAACCATTATAAATATATATGGACCCAACATAGGAGCACCTCAATACATAAGGCAAATGCTAACAGCCATAAAAGGGCAAATTGACAGTAACACAGTAATAGTAGGGGACTTTAACACCCCACTTTCACTAGTGAACAGATCATCCAAAATGAAAATAAATAAGGAAACACAAGCTTTAAATGATGCATTAAACAAGATGGACTTATTTGATGTTTATAGGACATTCCATCCAAAAACAACAATACACTTTCTTCTCAAGTGCTCATCGAATATTCCCCAGGATAGATCACATCTTGGGTCACAAATCAAGCCTTGGTAAATTTAAGAAAATTGAAATCATATCAAGTATCTTTTCCAACCACAACGCTATGAAGCTAGATATCAAGTAGAGGAAAAAATCTGTAAAAAAATAAAAACACATGGAGGCTAAACAATACACTACTAAATAAACGAGATCATTGAAGAAATCAGAGGAAATAAAAAATACCTAGAAACAAATAATGAAAACACGACGGCCCAAAACCTATGGAATGCAGCAAAAGCAGTTCTAAGAGGGAAGTTTATAGCAATACAATCCTACCTCAAGAAACAAGAAACATCTCAAATAAACAACTTAACCTTATACCTAAAGCAATTAGAGAAAGAAGAACAAAAAACCCCAAAGTTAGCAGAAGGAAAGAAATCATAAAGATCAGATCAGAAATAAATGAAAAAGAAATGAAGGAAACAATAGCAAAGATCAATAAAAGTAAAAGCTGGTTCTTTGAGAAGATAAACAGAATTGATAAACCATTAGCCAGACTCATCAAGAAAAAAAGGGAGAAGACTCAAAGCAATAGAATTAGAAATGAAAAAGAAGTAACAACTGACACTGCAGAAATACAAGGATCATGAGATTACTACTAGCAACTATATGCCAATAAAATGGACAACCAGGAAGAAATGGATAAATTCTTAGAAAAGCACAACCTTCCGAGACTGAATCAGGAAGAAATAGAAAATATAAACAGACGAATCACAAGCACTGAAATTGAAACGGTGATCAAAAATCTTCCAACAAACAAAAGCCTAGGACCAGATGGCTTCACAGGCGAATTCTATCAAACATTTAGAGAAGAGCTAACACCTATCCTTCTCAAACTCTTCCAAAATATAGCAGAGGGAGGAACACTCCCAAACTCATTCTACGAGGCCATCATCACCCTGATACCAACACCAGACAGATGTCACAAAAAAAGAAAACTACAGGCCAATATCACTGATGAATATAGATGCAAAAATCCTCCACAAAATACTAGCAAAGAGAATCCAACAGAACATGAAAAGGATCATACACCATGATCAAGTGGGGTTTATCCCAGGGATGCAAGGATTCTTCAATATATGTAAATCAATCAATGTGACACACCATATTAACAAATTGAAGGAGAAAAACCATATGATCATATCAGATCAGAAATAAATGCAGAAAAAGTTTTCGACAAAATTCAACACCCATTTATGATAAAACCTTCCAGAAGGTAGGCATAGAGGGAACGTACCTCAACATGATAAAGGCCATATACAACAAACCCACGGGCAACATCATTCTCAATGGTGAAAAAATGAAACCATTTCCACTAAGATCAGGAACAACACAAGGTTGCCCACTCTCACCACTGTTATTCAACATATTTTTGCAAGTTTTCACTACAGCAATCAGAGAAGAAAAAGAAATAAAAAGAATCCAAATCAGCAAAGAAGAAGTAAAATTGTCAGTGTTTGCAGATGACATGATACTATACATAGAGAATCCTAAAGATGCTACCAGAAAACTACTAGAGCTAATCAATGAATTTGGTAAAGTAGGAGGATACAAAATTAATGCACAGAAATCTCTTGCATTCCTATACACTAATGATGAAAAATGTGAAAGAGAAATTAAGGAAACACTCCCATTTACCATTGCACAAAAAGAATAAAATACCTAGGAATAAACCTACCTAAGGTGACAAAAGACCTGTATGCAGAAAACTATAAGACACAGATAAAAGAAATTAAAGATGATACAAACAGATGGAGAGATACACCATGTTCTTGGATTGGAAGAATCAACATTGTGAAAATGACTATACTATCCAAAACAATCTACAGATTCAGTGTAATCCCTATCAAACTATGAATGGCATTTTTCACAGAACTAGAACAAAAAATTTCACAATCTGTATGGAAGCACAAAAGACCTCGAATAGCCAAAGCAATCTTGAGAAAGAAAAATGGAGCTGAAGCAATCAGGCTCCCTGACTTCACACTATACTACAGAGCTACAGTAATCAAGACAGTATGGTACTGGCACAAAAACAGAAATATAGATCAGTGGAACAGGATAGAAAGCCCAGAGATAAATCCATGCACATATGGTCACCTTATCTTTGATAACGGAGGCATGCAGTGGAGAAAAGACAGCCTCTTCAATAAGTGGTGCTGGGAAAACTGGACGGGTCCATGCAAAAGAATGAAATTAGAACACTCCCTAACACCATATACAAAAATAAACTCAAAATGGATTAAAGACCTAAATGTTTGGCCAGGCAGTATAAAACTTGTAGAGGAAAACATAGGCAGAACACCGTATGACATAAATCACAGCAAGGTCCTTTTTGACCCACCTCCTAGGGAAATGGAAATAAAAACAAAAATAAACAAATGGGACCTAATGAAACTTAAAATATTTTGCACAGCAAAGGAAACCATAAACAAGACAAAAAGCCCTCAGAATGGGAGAAAATATTTTCAAATGAAGCAACTGACAAAGGATTAATCTCCAAAATTTACAAGCAGCTCATGCAGCTCAATATCAACAAAAACAAACAGCCCAATCCAAAAATGGGCAAAAGACCTAAATAGACATTTCCCCAAAGAAGATATACAGATTGCCAACAAACACATGAAAGGATGCTCAACATTATTAATCATTAGAGAAATGCAAATCAAAATTACAATGAGGTATCACCTCACACCAGTCAGAATGGCCATCATCAAAAAATCTAGAAATAATAAATGCTGGAGAGGGTGTCGAGAAAAGGGAACCCTCTTGCACTGTCGGTGAGAATGTAAATTGATACAGCCACTATGGAGAACTGTATGGAGGTTCCTTAAAAAACTAAAAATAGAACTACCATACAACCCAGCAATCCCACTACTCACCATATACCCTGAGAAAACCATAATTCACAAAGAGTTATGGGGCTTCCCTGGTGGCACAGTGGTTGAGAATCTGCCTGCTAATGCAGGGGACGCGGGTTCGAGCCCTGGTCTGGGAGGATCCCACATGCCGCGGAGCAACTAGGCCCGTGAGCCACAACTACTGAGCCTGCACGTCTGGAGCCCGTGCTCCGCAACAAGAGAGGCTGCAATAGTGAGAGGCCCTTGCACCGCGATGAAGAGTGGCCCCCGCTTGCCACAACTAAAGAAAGCCCTCGCACAGAAACGAAGATCCAACACAACAAAAATAAATTAAAAAAAAAAAAAGAATTATGCACCGAAATGTTCACTGCAGCTCTATTTACAATAGCCAGGACATGGAAGCAACCTCAGTGTCCATCGACAGATGAATGGATAAAGAAGATGTGACACATATATACAGTGGAATATTACTCAGCCATAAAAAGAAATGAAATTGAGTTATTTGTAGTGAGGTGGATGGACCTAGAGACTGTCATACGGAATGAAAAAAGTCAAAAAGAGAAAAACAAATACCGTATGCTAACACATATATATGGAATCTAAAAAAAAATAAAAATAAAATGGTCCTGAAGAACCTAGGGGCAGGACAGGAATAAAGACGCAGACGTAGAGAATGGACTTGAGGACACAGGGAGATGGGAAGGGTAAGCTGGGCCGAAGTGAGAGAGTGGCATGGACTTATATATACCATCAAACGTAAAACAGGTAGCTAGTGGGAAGCAGCTACATAGCACAGGGAGATCAGCTTGGTGCTTTGTGTCCACCTAGAGGGGTGGGATAGAGAGGGTGTGAGGGAGACGTAAGAGGGAGGAGATATGGGGATATATGTATATGTATAGCTGATTCACTTTGTTATACAGCAGAAAGTAACACACCATTGTAAAGCAACTATACTCCAATAAAGATGTTTAAAAAAAAAACCACAAAGGACCCTTTCTGAATAAGGTCATATTCTGAAGTTTTGGTGGATGTAAATTTTGGGGAAGACACTATTCAACCCACTACATATACTTATTTACTTCCCTAATTAATTGTTATTCTGCCAGCTTAAATTTCAGGTTAGGTCGCTATTCGTCCAGATGTTAACTCTGCTTATGTTTCTGAATTTAAACAAAGTCCAGTTATTACTCATATGACTGTTTTTATGCCGAGTCATAGGAATTGATCCCCGGATGGAAGCATTTTTCTCTCTCTACTCCCTATCTCCTAATGACTGTCTGCAAAGAAATCATCTGCTCTTTAATACTTTATTTACTGAAGTGGTCCCATCCTGATTCCTCCTCTCTGCGGCTCAGATGTAGCAGTTGTTTACTAAACAGTTGGGCTAGATCATCAGCACTGACCTCTGCTTTCTGATGAAACTCGACAAAGTTTACTAGAAAATGAACTCACCTTAATATCTTCCCCCACCCCCACCCCCCCAGTCTCTATTGATGCTTTGGGGAGTGTTGTTTTGAGAAGTTTGTCAGCACTGAAGAATTTCTGGTTGATGTTTGGGAAATATTTAGAAGAATCTTTGATCCTGTCTAATCTAAGGAATAAAATACACAGAACAGTGTGACATAAAACATTCCCTCCCTTGCATTAGCAATTGATTCTAGACTCCTCAGGATGCAAGAAAATGAGTTTTTTGCCTGGAGGAACATACAGCAGGCCAGAACTTTTTAAATCCAGGAATTTAAAAAGTCTATAAATGACTATAAAAAGTAAGTCTATAAATGTAGATGCCCACCTGTATGGTATTCTGATCATTTACAAAGGTTGAGAGTACTTGGATTCATTTCCAGTTTGGTATAATGTTAGTGTCTGTCTTTGAGCTTTATCCACAAATAGTAAAAAAAAAAAAAAGAGGAAAGAAGGAAGGGAGGGAGGAAGGGAAGGAAGGAAAAGAAAAAGAAAAGAGGGAAGGAGGGTAGAGAGGAGGGGAGGAAGGAAAGAGAAAAAAAGTACAAAAAGGAAAAGAAAGTACTAAAAGAAAAAGCAGGAAAATGTAACATCTTTTGGTCAAAAGTATCAAAATGGTATATGATGTTATCAGTATTCCTGCTCTGTTCTTTGAAACACATCTTTCTGAACTACATAAAGTCCATTTTCTTTTTCTTATTTTATTTTAAACTTCAAAAGATACTCTAAATGCTGTAAGAATAGAGCCTACTGTTCCTTTGCCGTCTTGGAAGAACCTGAGACTTTTGTCCCTCAGTTGAGCTCCACACAGTCTGATTCTCTATCCTTTCAGTAGAAAAGAAGTCACAGTCCCACTAAATTATCCCTTCTTCCCAGCAGTGGACCTTCCCCAGAAGCAAAGTGAAGACCTGCACTGAGAATTCACTGTTAGAAGTTTTGAGTATTTCCTGTGCTGACCCATTTTCTTTACCAGCACCACCGCTGCTGCACTTTGTACTTTACCTTACAGGACTCATTAAAACAATGTAAGAAGATAAGGAAGAAGGAATTATGACTATTTCTACTAAAGAGTACAGAAGCCATAAAGTATGTTCCCTGGTAGAATATTTAATTTGGTCATTTGGGGGAACAGAGTTTGAGCAGATGGTGGTGGAGGGAAAAAGTAGAAACACAGCCTTCAGAACACACAAAATCCTGCTCAGAAATATCTCCCCACATGCCTTCCATGGACCAGAGGGTCTTTTGGATTAATAAGGCCCTACCGTACAAGGTGTGCAACCATGGTTGGCTCAGTCCTGGTTGACGAGGAAAGCCTTGTTGTAGTAAGATCCTCAGTCCCGTCAGGCTGAGGTCAGTTTACTGATGGGAATTCTGATCTCTGAGTGACTGAAAGCAAGGTAATTCTTGGGTCATCCAAGGAGAAGGCTAGCCAGGAGGTGTGGCACAAGCCTAAGGCAGTCTGACAGCCATCTTGAGACCCACTCATGTGGCTCCTAATGCAGAGCCCAGGGCCATGGGATCTGCAGTCAGAGACCTTCACTTCTACTCTCTCTCTTCTACTTACTCTTGAAGACAGCAACTTGCCCTCCACCCATTAATAATACCCCATCCTCAACCAAATTAACTTTCCCTCTCAAAGGAGACAAGAATGAAATTGCAGAGAACTCTGTGTTATATGCAGAATCACGTACAAAATAAAGTTATAAAGTAGTAATGTTAGGCTTTGATTTGGGGGCATACTTTTTACTAGTTTAAGCTGTATTTTTATTACCATAAATTTTTTGGATTTACAAGATTGTAACAGACATTCCACTGTGGTTTAGATAGCTGCCACGTAGTGGACGGTAGGGCCTAGCTTGTGGTTTGTTGGATCAATCAATCAAGCTTTATCCCAGGAGTATATAACAGAAATTTATACAACATTTAATCATTTATACTTTGTATAAAACTATAGCAAAACTCTGTTAATCAGAATATGTGCATGATAAACTTAAAAGATGAAAATAACACAGTGCAAGATTGAAAGGAACTTGAGAAACACCAAGATCTTTCATTTGCATAGAATTGACACCCTTACTAAGTACAGTAGACTGCCTTTACAGAATGGCTGACAGATACCCTTTGTTTCTTCTAGCCCTCCAAGGGAAGCATTATTCCCAGATTGCAGATGAGGAGCCTAAGGCCCAGGGACGTTAAGTAACTTGTTAAAGGTTACGTGGCTAATAAGACTGTGGGTACAAACCAGGTCAGTCTGACCCTGCGGCTCCTGTTCTTAATGTGCAGCTCTTACAAGGTAGAGCAGCACAGTGGAAAGGCTTTGTAGTCGTTAGACACAAGTGGCTAACTGTGATCTTTAGCAAGTGACAACTTCTTTGTGCCTCAGTTTCCACAACTGCAAAAGAGGGATACCACCACAAGGGTGGTTACATGTCTAAAAGTGACTGTCCTGATAAACTCCACAAGGGAGGGACCTTCCTTTTGTCACCAATGTACCCCAAATGCCTGCAGCTTTTGGTACTATAGCCAGTACCTGCTCCATAGAGAACTTGTTGAATTAATAATGCCTGGCACTTAGTAGGCATTCAATATATGGGAATGTCCAAGTGCATCCTTAGTCATCTTCAATCCTAACCTCAAAGCACAGAGACTATAATAATGTGCTGTCTCCGATCTCATTTAATTCAAACACCAGCAAATTAGCAGAGTATGCATATGCTGACACTTCTAATCTTTTAATCCAGTATTGATTCATGTCCATGGGTTTGGGAACATCTAAACAAAGTTGTTGAATCCAAGAGTAACATAAATTATATTTTGTTATTGCTCTTGTTTTTTTACATTGAATTTTGAATGTCTTCTCTAAACATCATTTTAGCACATCTTTTTCTTTTAAAGAGTAATGAAAACAAAGAGTATGAATTTTTGAAAGAATAGGCAAAATAAGTCTGTGTCATCAATGACACAATCTACAGATGCACCATTGTTAAGTGGCAGTTACGCTTAGTAGGTCCTGGGAATGAAAACAATTTGGAACTAGAACTCTTTGTCCCTTTCCCT
This sequence comes from Kogia breviceps, assembly GCF_026419965.1. Lineage (NCBI taxonomy): Eukaryota > Metazoa > Chordata > Mammalia > Artiodactyla > Physeteridae > Kogia > Kogia breviceps. The sequence continues at coordinate 79,519,448 of NC_081320.1, read as the reverse complement.
TCATAGCACACTGCGTTATCTTATTCATTGCTGTCTATGTTTGCTTTGTAAATTCTGCGCTAAAATCCCGGGAGTTGAGGAGACAAGGTGCATGAGCTATGTTGGCCTGCCTATAAAATTAGCACCCATGCTCTTTGTCCTTATGACACAGCAATAATAGCTTGCATTTCTGTTGAAAATAGACTGAATAATGATATTTTATGATTTTTGAAGTGAACACAAATTTTCACCAAGCAGATCTGAAGTATAATATATAGTATATATACACATGGATCTTCTACTGTGGTTTGTGTATATCATCACGTGTAGATTCACGTTTTCATAATTCTTTTAATCTCTTCCATATTTGTGATTCTGTTTCATTTGCTGTGATCTTAAACATGTATGCTCTTTTTCCCTTAATCATCTTCATAGAGTTTAATATTTTATTCATCTCGTCAAATAACTAGCTTTTGCATTTGTTTATTCATTCACTATTTCTTACTTTTATTTCATTAATTATTGCTTTTTATCTGTAGTAATTTTCTCTTCCTGTTTTTTTGGATGCTTTTTTTTTTCCAAGATAAGTAATTTCCCTTTATTTTTCCTCTTTAATATTGAAGCATTTATTATTGAGTACAGCCTTTACTGTATCCCATTGATTCTTTTTCATTCTTTTTTAAGTAGCTCATGATGTTTCTTTTGATTTCATCTTCCATCCCAGAGTTAACATCCCAGAAACACTTTTAGTTATTATATTTTGTTGTTTATTTTTATGGAATCATGATGTGAGAATGTAACTTATAAAATGTCAGTTTTTATAAAACGTGTTTTAATCCTCTTGCCACCAAGTAAATGATCAAACATCAAAGTGTTCCAGGGATCCTACCCCCTTTATAATATTTCTGAGGGACATATGGGTTTGTATAAGTCTATTAAATCAAATTTATCAGTAGTTTCAATTCCTTTATTTAATTAATTTTTATCTACTGGAGTTGTCCTATTATGAAAGATACTGAAGCCTATACTGTAATTTTATTATTTTTCAATTTCTCTTTGCATTTCTAATATTTTTCCTTTTAATATTTATCTACTACTTTGGTTCATACAGATGTTTGACCAGTATTTTCTTTTTTTAAAAAGGTATATATATATATATATATATATATATATATATATATATATATATATTTGATCCTATCCATAGATGCTGAAAAGAGATTTGATAAACTTAAGGCATTCCTAATAAAAATTAGAACAAAATAGAAGTTAACTATTTAAATATAATACTGTGTTACCAAAACTCAACAGTATCTCGAGATATGCTGAGGCATTAAAACCCACATTTTGGTTAAAGTCAGAACTATGCTTTTTATTATTAAGCAAATGCTAGTGAAAGCACTAAGAAAAGACCATAAAGATGAGAAAATTCAACATAAAGCTGTGTTTTTGCTGCTGATAGAAAATCTAGAAAGTCAAAAAGAGTCTAGTAAAAAAATCAAGTAGACTTAAAATTTGTTAATATGGCTACATATGAGATAAATACACAACAAACAATTGATTTTCTCTATTCTAAGCAGTGATTGCCTAAAAGCAGAAGTAGGAACACATATTACATTCACCATAATGAAAAAAATTATGAAATTATATAGGAATAAATTTTAAAAGAAAGCCATAGAAGTTATGTGAAGAAAACTGAAGTCTTATTGGAAGAGAAAATAAGATTTGAGCACATGGAAACTCATACTTTTTTCTTGAAAAGACAATATAAAAGTGTCAGTTCTTTCAAAAGTATAATGTAAATATCACGCAAATGCAATTTCGGGATAAGTTGAGAGGGGGGTGGTTTTTTTGTGTGTTAGAATTAAGTTAAATACTCTTAAATGTATATTGCAAAATCGGTGCCAGCAGGAGCCCAATATAGTATGAAAAAGAAAACAGCCAGACTTGCCTTATTAGATATTAAGTCACTAAGGAAAGCAGGAATAAACACAGATCAGTGGAGCAGAAGAAAGAAGGGAGACTGGATATCTATATATTTGAGAATGTAATATATGACCAAGTTGGTATTTAAAAACAGTGGGGGGCTTCCCTGGTGGCGCAGTGGTTGAGAATCCGCCTGCCGATGCAGGGGACACGGGTTCGTGCCCTGGTCTGGGAAGATCCCACATGCCGCGGAGCGGCTGGGCCTGGGAGCCGTGGCCGCTGAGCCTGCGCGTCCGGAGCCTGTGCTCCGCAACGGGAGAGGCCACAACAGTGACGCCCGCATACCACACACACAAAAAATAAAATAATAAAATAAAAACAGTGGGGAAAAAAGGAGTTATTTAATAAAGAATGCTAGAAAAACGAATGTCTTGAAAGAAAGTAAAGCTAGATTATAAAATTAAATGAAAAATGTTTTTCATCTTGTAGTAAAATATACATACAGTCTAGGGGCAGGGAAGACAAAAACAGGAATCCAAAAGCTGTAACAGAAAAAGAAATGAACAATGAACTTGTATAGACACATAGACACGCACATGCACATGAACGCACACACGAGTATTGGATAGATGCCATAAATAAAGGCGATAGTGGATTTATAAAAATTTGCAACAAAGAATACAGAGTATTAATAATCCATGATAAAGAAGGAGCTTTGCAAGTTGACTAGAAAGAGACACACAGCCCATAGGAACTAGATAAAGGATGTGGAGCTGCATTCACAGAGCAGCAAATCCAACAAAATAAACTCATTAGTGGCCAGGGAAACACTAGTAGCCTCATGACCAAAATTAGTGTAAAAGATTTAAAGCATGTACAATATAAAGAGGTCTTACAAATCCGTAAGATGACAACTAACTGAATTTCTAAAACAGGTAGGAATAGTCCCAGTGTATATCCAGTGAACTTGTGTTATCTAATCAAAGACATACAAATTAAAACAAAAATGACATACTTTGGCAACTTTCTAAAAATCGCAATCCCAAGCATTAGTAAAAGTGTGAAAAAGAAAGTACCACCATACATTTCTTGTGTGTGTTTATTAAATTGCCCTTTGCAGGGGTCAGTTACCCATAGGTAGCAAAAGCCTATTATAAAGTATTCATGTTCTTTCATCCAGCGATTTAACTTATTGGAATTTATCCTAGAAAATCCTTATCATTAATTACAAAGATATCTATTTAAATATTGATATTTAAATATTGTTTATGTGAAAACAACTGAAATACCTGAAAACAAAGTAATTTTTAAATACATATAAAATCAAATATTATACATCTATAAAGTGATATATTAGAAAATCTTTAATGGCATGGATGGGAAATGCATGAACAAAGTTATAAAACAGTGTATACGGTATGATCTCATTTTTGAAAGTTTATATATCTTTTTTCAAGGAACATGTTTTATATACACGTGTGTATATATGTGTATCTGGCCTCAGCAAGTGCTGTATTGTTATTCACATCTTGCCTTTGATGATCTACTAATGCACCAGTACTGCCGAATTATGGAAAATGTCAACAGGTTTCACTCTACCTAGAAAATAAAACTTGTTTTGAAGATCCAGAGAACCAATGCCCATCAGAAGAGAGGTTCGTAACTGAAAAGATTCATGCGTTTACACATGAAAACACAAAAGTTCAATAGATTTAGGATAGGAAAGTGAAAATATATGTCCCTAAACTTAATCTGTAAGACCTGAACTCAGGTTGGATAAGCAAGATTGTTCACAAGGACACCATTTTTAGTTTCACCTTTCAGCTGAAAGTTGCTTTTTAAGCGCAGGATGGTTCTTTCTTAGAAAAAGAGTAGGCACTAACTTTGACTTATTAAAAAAAAAAACCCACCACCACCAACAACAATATGGGACAAGAGACCAATGATCCTAGAGCACAGATCATCAGTTTCTAATTCTGAATGCCCTCAGAGGATTTAATATCTATGCTGAGCTCAAAATGTCTAAGGAATGAGTTAGTAGGGATGGAGATGTATCAGGAGATAAATTGGTACCTACCCCTAGAGCCAAGGTCAATCCCCTAAACAGCCTTGCTTCTATACTGTGGGAGAGGAGTGGACTGTATTTTAGACAGTAGAACTCAGTGTCACTATAATAAACTTGTCTCTCTCCCAAAGGAAGAGGAAATCTAGAGAAAGGAAGTTAAAGGGTGGCAGCCTAAACCGAACCTCTCTTCAAGTGCTGTAGGTGATCCTCCCCCCGGAGGAATAACAATCACAATGAGAGTCTGAGCACACACCACCTGCCAGGCACTTCTCTAAGCATCCTGCAGTCCTGTTTCCAACTGATCTTCACACAACCCTATGGGGGTCGCTACTGTTATCATCTACATTTACAGATGAGGCTCCTAGTGAACGTGGCAAGACACAGAGCTGATAAGAGGCAGGGCTGGAAGCCACCTGACTCCACCTTTTGTTCCATATGCATCCAACTTGTACAGAAGGAAAAATGAATAATGTCCCTAGTAGGAAACAGTAGTGTTTTCTCTAACAAAGAAAATGGTACTGTTTGAGCCTTAATACCAGTTGATTTTAGGTGATTCATGCATGCCCTATTATTTTGAAGCTGAAAAGTGTCTTCTTTATCGGTATTTTTCATCTAAATATATCCAAATCTGTCCACTCAAAGCTGTTCTTCAAAGTCTACTGACTAGTGCCAACTTGTCATGCTTATTATTAGCCATGTACTATTACATGTCAGCGTCCAAGTGGCACAGTGGATGACTGTTTAGTTACTAACTGCAACTTTTATTCTATTGGGTTTTTTTAATTAATCTGAAAAAGAGTGCACAAAACCAGCAGCCTCAGCATTTTCTTTTAACACAAATACATCTTAGATGAGAAGCTGCTTTATCAAAAACTATCTAACACATGTCGTTAGATTTATGGATCTAGCTCTAATAGAAAATAAACTTATTTGTAATTTTTAAAAGCAGGCATTAAAATGATATCCAAAATAAATTATATTTTTGTATATTCTGCATACATTTGATTATGGAATGGGGAAAGAAAAGACATTTCAGTTGTTATCAGCTCCATTAAAGATCACTTTGGATTAAAAAGAAACGAAAAAGCTTACATTTCTATTATTCTGCCACTGAACTATATAATTGAATCTGGGCAAATCTGGGCAAATTTCTTCACTCCGTTCTTTCATTTTAAACATACAAATGTGTAAAGACTTGGCCCTCCCCCATTCCTGGTGAGTAGGGCTCTACTAATAATCATGTACCCAAGTTGATTTACATACTGAAAAGTCTGTTGTTTTCATACCAGAAAATTTAAAGATAGTTTAACTCTTTTGTAATTGCAGGAACTTACCTTTTCTTAATCCATTATGCATTATTTTAGCGATTATAAATTGGTAAATGAAATAGAGGCACATCTCAACTTCTGAGTATCTATTTCATTATTGTCACTTATGTATGAACCAAGTTCTGCAAGCTTGCCAACCCCTGGCCTGCTACCTTCTGGGAGGAAGCTAACTTGTCTGGTAGTAAGGGTTCCCATGGGCTAGAGGCCCCAGGGCCAAGAGGTCTTGATAAGATAGTTTGAAAAGTAAGCTCTTTTCTCAGCAGTCAAGAGTTGTATGTGGCTTTGTGTTATCTGGAGACATTTACTAACTATAAAGTTTTAAAATGATCAAGACACTGCCAGGTATAAAAGCCTCTCTCCATTTCCGCCTCTCTTGCTCTGGCCCTGACGCCTTTCTGAGTCTGTGATGCTTGAAGACCCAGCTCCAGGAAAGGAGTGACAAGATATAAACTGTCTTTTCTTCTCCTTCTCCCCAGTTCTCACTTTTTCACCTTACTGTCTTTTTTAGCTTCTAATGTTACGATGTTGCTCTTGTTTATAATATAGATAGTGTTTTAATTATATTGAAGTCCATCATTCCAGAGCTCTAAATTCCAATCAAGCAACTTATTAGAAACTTTGGGAACACTGCCTTTCTGTAAGGTAACACCCAACAGCCCCACCAAAGATGGCCATAATTCTTTCAGAACCAAGAATTCATAGAACCAAGTGGAAAAAAAAAATCCACTAGAGCAGGTCAGTCTCATTAACTGAATATAGAAGTTGTCTCATTAACTGAATATAAAAGTTGTCTCATTAACTGAATATAGAAGTTGTAGCAGATGCTCACATTTAAGAACTTTTCCGTGTGCCAGTCCTATGCAAAGAGCCGTGTGTACATTAGTTCACAAAATTGTTATAACCTCATGCAGAAGGAATTATAATTCCCTCTTCTATTTTTAGATGAGAAAATAGGTGGTCTACAGATAATGGTTAAATAAGCATTTCTGAAACCTCTTTAAGTGCAGGACATTATGTCAGGTACTAAGGTTCTAAAGAGGCAAAGGCACAGTCCTGCCCTTTAGATTCTTAAGTTTCCCTGGGACACTGTGGGTTCCTGTGAGCTTCTAGTACTGTAGTGCAGGATGGCAGGTAAGTGCCCAAAAGAGCACATCAGCACATGTGCCTTAAGCACTCAGAGGGCAAGACCACTCGGCCTGAATACGTAAAGAAAACTCTGCTTAGAACCCTTAGAATTTGAGCTGGTCTTTGAAGAAAGTTGAGATAAAATGTCTCAGGGAAAGAACCTGAAATATTTGAGGCAGAGCAATGTTCTTGGCCATTTTGTGAAATAATAATTTGAACATTTGTCTTGAGTAGAAGACATGAGGTCCATAATTGGCATCTTCAGGGCCCAAGAGAGGAGTGCCCTGGATGGTGGTATAAAGAAGATATTTGAATGCTGTATTTCCCCCACTAACCATGCTGGCATCTGTGGACTAATAGAAGCTAAAGTTAGGTTAGAGCCTAACATGCTAACATTATGATGCAGTTGCGCTTACTATGTATCAGATCTAGTTTTGTCTTTTACATATATTATTTAATCCTTGCAACAGCCCTGTGAGGTGGTTTATAGATACAGGAACTAAATAAGTCACAGAGAGATTCACTCATTCATTTACTAAGAGGCAGAGCTAGGATTTGAACCCAGGCAGTCTGCTTTCACAGCCCTCATGCTCTGCACTGCAGGGAATCTAGAATTTTTTCACAAAACATTTCTGTCAGTGGTACCATCTCTGTCTCAAAACTTGCCATTTCTATATTGAACAGACACGTGTGCATGTATACAATACACCGCTACCCTACAGGTTGTCAAGAAGAATACAGAAAGGGGCAGTTTAGCTTCTTACTAGTATAGTATATACCACTTTGCTACCAGTTTGTAATGATACATGGCTGTATTTGCTTGGTAAGCATTAAGAACTGCCTAGAGGAGAAAGGCTGGGCTGCATGAAGTGGTGTAGAGTGACTGAGTAGCAAGATGGTGGGGGTTGCATGGGGAAGGAGAAAGTCCAAGGCTGTGGACCACTGAGGCTGATGGGCCCATAACCCTGACTGAGGAGAAGGGCTGGGCAGAAGGTGGAGGCAGAAATGCTGGCTGCAGAGGATTTGTAGGTTTTTTTGTTTTTTTATTATTATCACTATGGCTGATACTTTTTTAAAATTTTACTTTGTTTTTATACAGCAGGTTCTTATTAGTAATCCATTTGATACACATCAGTGTATACATGTCAATCCCAATCTCCCAATTCATCCCACCCCCACCTCCCGCTGCTTTCTCCCCTTGGTGTCCATATGTTTGTTCTCTACATCTGTATCTCTATTTCTGCCCTACAAACCAGTTCATCTGTACCATTTTTCTAGGTTCCACATATATGCATTAATATACAATATTTGTTTCTCTCTTTCTGACTAACTTCAATCTGTATGACAGTCTCAGGTCCATCCACGGCTCTACAAATGACCCAATTTCATTCCTTTTTATGGCTGAGTAATATTCCATTGTATGTATATACCACAACTTCTTTATCCATTCATCTGTGGGTGGGCATTTAGGTTATTTCCATGACCTGGCTATTGTAAACAGTGCTGCAGTGAACACTGGGGTGCATGTGTCTTTTTGAATTATGGTTTTCTCTGGGTATATGCCCAGTAGTGGGATTGCTGGATCATATGGTAATTCTATTTTTAGTTTTTTAAAGAACCTCCATACTCTCCTCCATAGTGGCTGTATCCGTTTACATTCCCACCAACAGTGCAAGAGGATTCCCTTTTCTCCACACCCTCTCCAGCATTTGTTGTTTGTAGGTTTTCTGATGATGCCCATTCTAACTGGTATGAGTTGATACCTCATTGTAGTTTTGATTTGCATTTCTCTAATAATTAGTGATGCTGAGCAGCTTTTCATGTGCTTCTTGGCCATCTGTATGTCTTCTTTGGAGAAATGTCTATTTAAGTCATCTGCCCATTTTTGCATTGGGTTGTTCGTTTTTTTTTTGTTTTTGTTTTTTTTTTAATATTGAGCTGTACAAGCTGTTTATATATTTTGGAGATTAATCCTTTGTCTGTTGATTCATTTGCAAATATTTTCTCCCATTCTGAGGGTTGTCTTTTCATCTTGTTTGTAGTTTCCTTTGCTTTGCAAAAGCTTTGAAGTTTCATTAGGTCCCATTTGTTTATTTTTGCTTTTATTTCCATTACTCTAGGAGGTGGATCAAAAAAGATCTTGCTGTGATTTATGTCAAAGTGTTCTTCCTATGTTTTCCTCTAGAGTTTTATAGTGTCCAGTCTTACATTTAGGTCTCTAATCCATTTCAAGTTTATTTTTGTGTATGGTGTTAGGGAGTGTTCTAATTTCATTCTTTTACAAGCAGCTGTCCAGTTTTCCCAGCACCACTTATTGAAGAGGCTGTCTTTTCTCCACTGTATATCCTTGCCTCCTTTGTCATAGATTAGTTGACCATAGGTGCGTGGGTTTATCTCTGGGCTTTCTATCCTGTTGCATTGATTTATATTTCTGTTTTTGTGCCAGTACCATATTATCTTGATTAGTGTAGCTTTGTAGTATAGTCTGAAGTCAGGGAGTCTGATTCCTCTTAGACGCATATATATATGGGTCTTGTTTTTGTATCCATTCAGCCAGCCTGTATCTTTTGGTTGGAGCATTTAATCCATTCACTTTTAAGGTAAGTATCGATATGTATGTTCCTATGACCATTTTCTTAATTGCTTTGGGTTTGTTTTTGTAGGTCCTTTTCTTCTCTTGTGTTTTGCACTTAGAGAAGTTCCTTTAGCATTTGTCGCAGAGCTGGTTTGGTGGTGCTGAATTCTCTTAGCTTTTGCTTGACTGTAAAGCTTTTAATGAGATCCTTGCCGGCTAGAGTTATCTTGGTTGTAGGTTCTTCCTTTTCATCACTTTAAATATATCGTGCTACTCCCTTCTGGCTTGTAGAGTTTCTGCTGAGAAATCAGCTGTTAACCTTATGGGAGTTCCCTTGTATGTTATTTGTCATTTTTCCCTTGTTGCTTTCAATAATTGTTCTTTGTTTTTTTACTTTCGTCAGTTTGATTACTGTGTCTCGGCGTGTTTCTTCTTGGGTTTATCCTGCCTGGGACTCTGTGCTTCCTGGACTGTGGCTATTTCGTTTCCCATGTTAGGGAAGTTTTCAACTATAATCTCTTCAAATAATTTCTCGGGTCGGCCCTTTCTCTCTTTCTTCTCCTTCTGGGACCCCTCTAATGCAAATGTGGTTACATTTAATGTTGTCCTAGAGGTCTCTTAGGCTGTCTTCATTTCTTTCCATTCTTTTTTCTTTATTCTGTTCCGTGGCAGTGAATTCCACCATTCTATCTTCCAGGTCACTTATCCATTCTTCTGCCTCAGTTATTCTGCTATCGATTCCTTCTAGTGTATTTTTCATTTCAGTTATTGTATTGTTCACCTGTTTGTTCTTTAATTCTTCTAGGTCTTTGTTACACATTTCTTGCATATTCTCGTTCTTTGCCTGCATTCTTTTTCCGAGGTCCTGGATCATCTTCACTATCATTCTGAATTCTTTTTCTGGAATGTTGCCTATCTCTGCTTCAATTTTTGTTTTTCTGGGGTTTTGTCTTGTTCCTTCATCTGGTACAAAGTCCTCTGCCTTTTCATTTTGTCTCTCTTTCTGTGAATGTAGTTTTCCTTCCACAGGCTGCATAATTGTAGTTCTTCTTGCTTCTGCTGTCCGCCCTCTTGCAGAGGAGTTTTGAAAGTAAATGAAATGTGAACTCAGTTCTGAATGGGAAGCCAAGCAGCATGACATGTGACAAGAGGTGAAGATATGTCTTTTCCCTCATTGAGAGAGAAAGTGGGGAAAGGGTAGATGAAGTGGAGGTAAGACAGCTAGAACAAGGATTATGGCTCTGGTTGGTGGGCATAAAGAAACAGGCTCTGAGGTCCGCAGGCAGAGGGAGCACTAAAATATCAAACTCACTTGTCAAGGAAAAGTTTGCTCTGTGATGGAGCAGAGTAGTCATGATTGATGCTAAATTGACAAAAGGCTGCTCAACTTTTAATGTAGGTGAGTTAACAGGTAAGACACATTATATTACCTTCTTAGTGGATATATCACGCTCAGTGTATGAGTGAAAGAGTTGGTCTTGGTCTTTGGATGCTTGATCAGATGGCCCACCTTCCAGCATGTAAATTCCCACTACAGCACACCAGGCCGTGGTCAACCAGTCTTTTCTCAAATGGTGAACACATCGCCTCTTGACAGCTGTGAAAAAGCTTCTCCCTGTGGCTTCTAACCACAGGACCCAGTTCCCTCCTCTGGAGCCAAATGGCTTGGGCCTAGTCTCTCTTCTAGGACTTCAGATGCGAGTGCAGTGGAGTTGCCTCCACCAGCCTTGCACTGCCTCCTCTACTCCCATGTCAACAGTGCACAGGGTCCCTAAAGGACTGTCCCTCTGGTTTTGAACCTAAACCTTGTTGATTTAGGTATTCTCATTTTTTATGACATGGCTCTTATTAAGCACTGAGTATTTTATAAGGCAGTTATGAAACCATATTGAAACCTGGTCCTCTCCCTAAAGTAAATCACAGAGTAGAGGAGACAGACAGTAAATATTTATAGAGGTTCAGCAATGGTTCAGTAGTAAGGGTAAACATGGTGAGCTAAGGTGGGGAAGTTGCTTCATATCTTTACTGTTCTTAATATTGAGGTAAAATTTGAATAGAGTGAAATGCACAGATCTTAAATGTACCACTTGATGTAATCCACACACTAATCAAGATATAGAATGTCCCTGCCCCCCTGAAAATTTCCTCATGCTCCCTTCCAATCAGTTCCCTCCCCCACAGGCAACTACTGTTCTGATTTCTGCCACCACAGATTAATTTCGTGTACATCATATGGTTCTGTGATTGCAAATTTCACATCAAAAGTCTCTCACTGCAGATAACTTGATATAGAAGAAAGCAACATTCAGAGACTATGCAATAACACGCTGTGTGCCCTTGGGCAAAAAACTTAACCTCCCTGGGCCGGGTTCCATAGGTGATCCTCTTGATTCCTTAAAGATCGAACTCCGCTCACATTTCTCATCTCAAAACTACCACGCCCCCACTGCAGTCTGTTCAAGAACCCGGAGCAGAAACAAACCTCAGGCTCATTCCACCCTCTCCAGTTGAGCACTCTGTCAGGTCAGTTCTTCCTCGTGAGTTTTTTGGACATGTGACTTACTTTAGTCCCTACCTCCTCTTCATCTCTTGCCTTGTAATGACCAATCAAATTACTTTTCCAACCTCTCTTGCCCCTGGTCCTCTCCAAACTATTCTTATTACTGCCCCCAAGCTAATCCCTGCTAAAATGAAACAAATCCTGGTCGCTTTTCTATTTAAAAATCCTTAAGTGGTTCTCCACCATTTAAGATGCTTCTCTGTCACCTACAGACTTGAGTTCCAGTTCTCAAGTTTGACAATGAGGGCCTTAACCGAATGCCTCCAGCCTATGTTTAGTGTCCTCAGCCCCCCAGTGTTCTCTGCTGGGAGGTTCACCCTGCCATCGCTCTCCTGCCTCACCAGCTCCCTCCCCCCTTCCACAGGCCCCTGTTAGGGCACAGCACTTGCCGTCTCCCTGATTCTGCTGTGAGCTCTGCAGTGAGGTTAGGGACCGTATTTTATTCACTTCTCTATCTCCAGCATCTGGCATATGACTTTGCCGACAACACTTAACCCCAAAGTAACTAAATCATGAGATTTCTAAAGATGGTGCTGTACTGGGTCAGGGTCTTATTCAGACTTCACATTGATGTTTCTAGAAATAAAAAAATCAGGTGGAAGTTTTCATGCATGTCTGACCACTTCATCAAATCTGATTCTGAGTTTTTCTTTCCAGTAGCTTTCATGATAATATTGGGTTAATGGTGAGCAAGTTTTTTATTTGGAGAGAGGGTTATTTATTATTGATAGGAGGTCTCTAAACAGTGAGTCCTGTTGGTGTAAAAGAGCTGTCTGTGCTCTAATTCCTATCTCAAATGTAACAATGTGCTTATTCGTTTAGTTCTAGAATGGCAGATTACTGTTTCTACAAATGAAGGTAATTTCTTTCTAAAGGTCTTTGTGGTAATTAGCAAGCAGAAAAAAAACAACTAAAAATGACTGGTAAATATTGACCCAAGAGCCCAGGAACACGAGTATTTACAGCCCTTGTTTGTTCATCTTGGTTCATTCGGTCCTGATTTTGTGAATCAGCATTGCTGTCTGAATTGATCTTTACTCCATCTGTATTTTTATCTTTTCCAAAACCTAGGTAAGAACCTGGATGCTGTCCACGACATCACGGTGGCATACCCTCACAACATCCCCCAGACAGAGAGGCACCTCCTCCTCGGGGACTTTCCTAAGGAGATCCACTTCCACGTCCACCGGTACCCACTGGACACCCTCCCCACATCCAAGGAGGACCTCCAGCTCTGGTGCCGCAAGCGGTGGGAAGAGAAAGAGGAGAGGCTGCGCTCCTTCTATCGAGGGGAAAAGAATTTTTACTTTACGGGGGAGACTGTCATTCCACCTTGCAAGTCTGAGCTCAGGGTCTTTGTGGTCAAATTTCTCTCCATAGTGTACTGGACCCTGTTCAGCCCTGCAATGTGCCTGCTCATCTATCTATACAGCCTTGTTCGCTGGTATTTTCTAATCATCATTGTCATCTTCGTGCTGCAGGAGAGAATATTTGGTGGACTGGAGATCATCGAACTTGCATGTTACCGTTTTTTACACAAACAGCCACATTTAAATGCAAAGAAAAAGGAATAAGATTGCAAGGTTCACAGTGTAAAAACCTAGGGGATATTTTGGAAATGTTCTAAGCTTTTGTAAACCGAGATGCGTTTTTGCATGACTACGTCAAATATTTCTTACTATCGTCATTATTTGTTAAAGATATTTTGCACTTAGTTTTGTGGGAAAATATTGCTACACACACGATTTTTTTTTTTTTTTTTTAATCTCTGAATGTAATTTCAACACTGTGTAGCAGGGAGCGATCGCTGTGAAATAACTTGGGCCAGAGTATTAGTAAACAATCATCAGGCTGTTAGCAGACAAGGTACACACAAGATCTTAAAGGCCCAATCCTGCTTCCTAACAAACTCCCCAGACAGGAGGCAGATCTGGGGCTCCCGAGCGCTGGCCCAGATCAAGTGCTGGCACTTGACCGTGGAGGTGAGGGCCCTTCCTCCTGGCTCCCTCTTGGCCCTGTCCCCGCCCTCCTTTCTATGCCAATCAAACCCTTGCATCCTTCCTTAAGACCAGAAAGCAGAAACCCCTTGTCCTTAAGCTGAACAAACATTTTAATGGGAAGCCCTTCATTGCTCATGAAATCTTGGCATTCAGCCGTGCACTGACCTAGACGTCGGAAGACCACCGGTGCCCTTTTCTCACGTGGAAAATAAGAGCTCTAGACAAGTCTCAGGGAGCAACCGCAGGCTCTCCACTCAGAAACCTTAGTGTGAATTTTTAAAGCTAGGAACTCATACAGTTTTGTTCTTCACTTCTGTGTAACCTTGCATGTTTAGTGCTGGTTTCTTTACAGCTTGTTAGCAGGTGTAGCTTTTCTGCATTATAAACGGTATACATCAAGTCACTTACCTTTTTAAAGGAAAGCGTAGAAGAACGTTCTCATAAACGGTATACATCAAGTCACTTACCTTTTTAAAGGAAAGCGTAGAAGAACGTTCTCTTATTGCCATCAGAAACTCTTTTGAAGTTGTGTCTGGGTTGAAATATTTCTTTTAAACCTGCCACAAAAAGGAAGGTTACTGTATTTTCTGCATGTGCATGGGTGTTTAACGTCTGCCACTAAATCAACAGCAGCACTCGCAGACAGGGCTGTAATGGTTTAACCTAAATTATTCAATCCTTGTAGCCTTGACAAGTTTTATTCTTAAAACCAAAATGGTCACACAAAAATGAATCCTTTTTTGATGATAGTGAGGGATCTCTCTCTCTTTAGTCCCAGGTTTCCTCTTTCATTAGTAAAACCCACTTGTTACCAATTGTTCACCTAAATATTCCTGTTATTTGGAGTCAATGGAAAATTCAGCAAGTCAACAGCACCAGTCTCCTTCTGAGGCAAAAGAGAAATGTGTGGTCATTGTTTCCACTCCGCTGGAGAGCCCTGCAGCTACTTCTCTTTTCTTTTCTTTTTTTCTTTTTTGGTCCTAATGGGAATGCCGGTCAGAGCAGCAGAAAATATGGGGCAATTAAAAGTCTTTACTGTTAAAAAACCTGTCCGCTTATTCCTGCCTTGAACCAGCTTCAAACACTGTTTCTAGCTTTGTGTACTCTTGGCGCCAGTGCCTTCTCCTTAATTACATCTCCTTTGTGCTGGACGGTGATTTCCGCAGGCGGTGGACACCCGCATCGCCGCGACAGGCAAGCGCGCCGTGAGCTAGACTTACCCAGCAGACTCTTCGTTCAGAAAGCCACCGCAGCACTCCGTTGGCACGTCATTTTCTCTGGAAGAGAACGAACTAGTGCCTCTGCTGAACAGCCCAGCCTGTATTTAACTACTCTCCCAAGGCTGTTTTTAATCCTGCCGGGGCTACTAATTAGTTATTACGCACATCTGCTCCAGACCCAGCTTCCTTGGTTTCTAAGGTGGTTATTTTTTTAACCTTTTTTTCTCCCCCCTTAATAAAAGAGGTTTCTAATCTAGGTCTCTCTCAGACTTCTGGTTATATTTGGAAATAAGAAATAGTTTAACAATCAGGATTGCATGTGTCCTGAGTCAGAGAGAAACGCGGAGTTTTCTACTCCACAGGTGTTTGTAATGTAGCCCGGTTGCCCTTCCTCCAACTGCTCAAGGCTCCTTGGTTCAGGGTCCGGCTTTAATGGCGAGTCCTCTTGAGCCCTTCGAAACCTGTAAAAGGGGAACTCTTCCTTTTTAAAACATGTTTTCTTTTGATCGTAAAAAACATGTTTAAGATAAAATGCAAACTCTCTTTTAGTACCCTGGATTCATAGGCACGGAAACTGAGACATTGTACTTCTAAGAATTAGAAATAACTTCAAAAAGAAAAATGTTGCCTTTTTTGGTCTCTGGTGTGGTTTTGTTTGTCTCGTTTTGTTTGCAGTAAGGCTTCTTTTAAAATTGTAATCATTTGCGTTTTCCTACACAACTTTTTCTTCTCTTATTTAAAGAAATACACTGTCCATGATTTGGACTCTAATTGATAGTGTCAGGTAGAGGTTAATGCAGTTACAGTACTGCGCTTGGCCTCAGCTGTGACCCCTTCCCACCTCCCAGTCTCGCTCTGGACTCTCACCAGTCCATCCAAAGGAAACTCAGTGGAGTCTGAAATGTTTACAGTGCTGTATGTCCATTTGTTACATCTTTACCATTCAGACAAGATTTAAATAAAGCAAGTGTAGTTTACGTGGGACATGAACCATTACACTTAAAATACAAACCTACAAGGAAGGGCACTGATTAGGTCACAAGTTTTCCCACCAGGCCTCTTTGATGAAACAAGCCAAAGTCATTGTAAACTTCAGTAGAAGAACATGGTAAAAGACTAAAAGAAAAATAAATGTCAGAGCCCATAATTTAAAGCTCTTAATAAAACCCTTGTTTGTTAGGCTACTAAAACACAGATGGGGAGAAATCCCAGCTTCCACTTGAGTCACTTTGAAATTAGTTACGTCCATAGCCCCACGTCAGACGTCGTCCATCAGCAGCGGAGACTGAACTCGCCAGGAGGGGACACATTCCCATCTCGCTCGGACTTCAAGCTCTGGCCTGACCACGCTGCCCTTGTGCACTTTTATAACAGAGACTAATGGAGGGAGCCTGTTGGTATTAAATTGTTTACATTTCTTTATATAAATAATGTGCTTTCAGTGCCTTAGTTACGGGTCCCTTTCTTTCTCTTGTTCCAAGAATTCTGCAATGTGTCTCTTAGGTAAAAGTCTCTTTTTGCTATTCACTGGGAGAAAAATGGTTTCTAAAACACTGGTCACTGTGGTCAATACTACTTTGTGACGACATCTGGGAAAGAGAGCTTTATGTGGAGGTAGCGGTTGCCTCAGGGCTATTGTTTATGTTGCAGAAACGCTCTTGTCACATGATAAGCTTCAGATTAGACATGGCCTAAAGTTGTCTTGTGCTGACCTTAAATTCTTATTTCAGAAGAGAATCTTGGTTTGGGTAATTCATTTTTTAAAAGATCATGTGCAAAAACACTACGTTTTCAAAATAACTCACAGAATGGCCTTAGTTTTTTATGTCCACTGGTACGTTTGTGAGTTGTGTTCTCTGTAGTATACATCCCAGAATAAAGTGGAGTGAATTCAATAGTTTACACGTGTGTTGGGTTTCTATTTTTAGCAGGAATGACTGGAGGCTATATTGTTATTGTATTGTAACATGTGGTATTGAGGAAGAGCTGACCAGTTACGACTCTCTTTCACAGATGTTTAAAACATAATGCCAAAGCAAAAAGGGAATATAGCGCCTTCATCACTGAAAAAGTCCAGGGCCGCAGCTGAATTCAGGGTTCAGTGAATGTCATCAGAACTTGGTTTTCCTCCTTCTCAGTTCAGCCTGAGGGCAGTGTGGTCGTTCTACAAGGGAGGGGGTCTCATGGGAAATATCCCGCACCACTAGCTGTAAGAGGTAAACGGCGCTCTATGCACGCCCCTCCCCCCACCGTCAGGGAATACAGAACTAGGAAAGCAATTCTGGGACCAAAGCTTGACAAATGCATGAAAATACACTTAAAAAACAGACACGCACAAAAATCATGGGACTGAAGGGTAGCAGAATATGCGACCCCAAAATATGAGTATAGGAGTTCAGGACATGCCACCCCAAATATACCACTTCGGAATATTGATTATTTTCAGCTGTAGGCACTTGAGAAACAGCAAATGCAGGGAAGGGCTGTCTCTGAACTCTCCTTTTCTGCCTGAAGACAGATCCTCCCAAAGGAACTCAACTGCCATAAATCCCCTCTCTGGGAGTTTCATCAGCCAGAGAGGATTGACTCTTGTCACAGGAGAGGAGACTTTACACCCACACACTTTGTCACAAAAGGCCATACCCCACCCCCATCTATTCCAAGGGTCCATTCATCTTTCCCCCAAAACATTCACTATCCCCTAAGAGGGCTACTTTCTTCCTCCCCTTTTTCCATTAAGACTGTATGTATTTCAGGCCTGGATTCTAAGCCACCTCGTAGAGTTACTCATTTTTCCCTGGTTATCTCCACGAATACATGAGGGACACATGCTAATAAATTTTTGATTGTCCTTCTCTTGTTAATCTTGTTCAACTCAGAAGGGTAGAAGGAGAATGATTTTCCTGTCTTCGGGTTCTCCAACAAGCATTTGCTCAAAAGACCCACTCTGAGGGGAGCCCCCAATGTCATCCTCTGGGAAGGGGGCATGAGGGACCAGAAGAATGGCTTTCCAGGACTGGGCCATGGGGCTGGTGGGATGTCTATATTCTATTCAGGCAAAGAGGAGAGGAGAGCATAGTCTTTCTAGTCACCCATGTGCTTCCACATCACTCATTTCACTGATAAGTTATGTAAAGGGCTTCAGCACCTCCCTGGGAAGGGTGGGTTTTCAATGAGGTACTTCAAATGCCAGCTAGTATGCCCTAGGACGTCACAGAGTCTAACCTACACTCATACAGTGCACTCTTCATGCCAAAATGTTTTTAAAGTAAATACCTAGAAGACAGCTTGCGCTCTCCTGGCTGTGTTGACTTGATTCCCAGGATCCACATGGTGACTTGAGGCCTGCAGTCACTTCAGCCCTACATCCTCTCAGCTTCAAATCCGGTGGGAAAGAGCCAGAGAGACTGCTTCCCCAGTGGCTTAACAGAAATCCTAAAGTGGGTTGCAATGCTCATTCCTGAGCCACTTAGTTGCCTGGAAATAACTAGGTGACTTGTGTCCCTGGGTTACTCACCACCCTGGAGCCAGGGCTAGAGTTTGTTCCCCCGGACCACAGGGACCAAGTGCTGGGGAGAGATGAACTTTCAGAGGGCTGCTGTGGAGAACAGGATACAATGACGCTGGGGGGCCAGATGTCCACCTCGACTATGAAACTTCCCAAACCTCCCAGTGGAGCCGGGAGCAAATCAACACAGCTTGCAGAGAGAGTCCCTGACCCTGCACAGTGAGAAACAAAGGAGCTTGGTTCCCCCTCCCATCAACACCAAGGGGATATTTGGGAATCCAAGGTTCTCCAGAGCTGTACACAGACAACCTCATCAACAACCGGTCCATCTGAATACTTTAATCATTACCTCCACCCAGACCACCCGACTTAAGCAAGACAGTATGGACGGCATTTTTCTTCCCGCGGGAAATCTGTTGAAGTACAAATCCTGTAGCTCTCATGTCTCTCCCTGTTGGCCGATGCAGTCCTCTTTCTTCCAGCACTGCAGGCACAGAATCTCACGGTGTCACTCATCCCTCCCTCGCCTGCCCTGACAGGCAAGCCGTCACCCCCACCTGTGCCTTCCTCCTCAGGGGCAGCTCCTCCTTCCTACTGCATTAGAGCTGGCAAGTCAGCACTACCTACCGGTTCTCCCTGCTCCAGGAGATTGACACCAATCTCCATCCACGGTACCCAGTTGATCTCCCCACAACCCGTTTAATCATGGAACCCTGCTTCTCACCACCTCCAGTGGCTTCCTGCTGATGTCAGGCAGCCCAGATTCGACCTATCCCAGTACTCCCCAATCCACCCTATCCTCGGGCCTAGGATTGTCCCCAGATGTGGACCTTTTCACCCCAATGCAACTGGCTGCCTAAAACTCACCTGCCGCCCCCCCCCCCCCGCTCTTTCCCACCTTTGCTCACAAAGGTGCTTCCTTCACAGCCCAAATTCTGTCAAATCCCACTTTTTCTCTGAACTGTTTCCTCATCAGTCTAGCTTGAAATGTCCTCCTGTCATGGTGATATTTCTCTGCGACTCTCGCTTGACCATATTACATACTATCTTACGTTATAGTTTTTTTTCAGTCTTATCACCTCACCTGGAATATAAGCTTCTGGAAAGCCAAGAATGCCTCATATTTCTCTTATCCCGAACAGTATTTAGCCCAGCACCTCACCAATTCCTTTTGCACAATAAATTCTAAACGGTGATTCCTTGGAAGTCATTCAGAAAGCATCCTGTACTAAACTCAAGCTGGGTGCAGAAATTTACAAATTTAACATAACAAAAACAAAAATTTGAAATGCAAACCCATCTACCTCTGGGAAATAGCTTTTTTTTTTTTTTTACAAGAATCAAATCTTTTTTTTTTTGTGGTACATGGGCCTCTCACTGTTGTGGCGTCTCCCATTGCAGAGCACAGGCTCCGGACGCGCAAGCTCAGTGGCCATGGCTCAGGGGCCCAGCCGCTCCACGGCATGTGGGATCTTCCCGGACCGGGGCACGAACCCGTGTCCCCTGCATCGGCAGGCAGACTCTCAACTACTGCGTCACCAGGGAAGCCCTCAAATCATTTTTGATTGATGATATGATTTACCAAAATATATTAGTAACTGAACTCTTAAAAGTAGAAACTTGGCTCAAAATGTGCATACTTAAGAAGAAGCCTTGTTCAACTAATCTCACCTCCCCCAGCTACACCTGTGGAGGAAAACTTGCCAATACCTAACATAATTCTTATGCACTTACCTTTGGCCCACAATCCCACTTTCAGAGATCTATCCCCCAAAATACACTGGCCCCCCAAAATTGTAAGATGCATGCACAAAGCTCTTCATTGTAGTTCTGTTGGTAAGAATAAAATACTGGCAACAACCTAAATGTCCATGGTAGGGAATGACTGAATGCTCTTTGGTATAATTATATGACTGAGTTCTGTGCAGCTGTACAGAGGCACGTTGGACATCTCCAGACACTGATATAGGACATTTCTCCAATATAGCAAGTGAAAAAAGAAAGATGGAGAACAATGTGTATAGTTATGCTTTTATTGAAGAAGGTGAGACCATACAGATACACACACGTATGCTTAATTTAAAACCTAATTCATTAAACACAATTTAAAAATATAAATTATAAAAGTAAAATTGTAACATATGGGGGAGGGAGGGAACATGATGGATGAGACTAGGATAGGAACTAGACTTCTTTTATATATCTTATTTTATGCTATATGCTTGACTTTGGAACCAAGTTAATCTTTTACATAATTATAAAATTAAATGAGGGAATTCCCTGGCAGTCCAGTGATTAAGACTCAGCACTTTCACTGAGGTGGCCCAGGTTCAATCCCTGGTTGGGAAACTAAGATCCTGTAAGCCACATGGTGTAGCCAAAAAAAATTTTTTAAGTAAAAAAATTTAAATGAAAAAGTAAAAACAATTTCTAAAAATCAAAAGAAGAAAAGATAAAAATCAAAAGGAAAATTAAGCAAATGACCCTAACATTATCAAATCTGTGGAATAATTACACAGAAATTTTTTCAGGTAATTATAATGTATATCCTTAACAGTATATATTCTCAAGGCAGAAAGAACTTCAAAAAAAATCTTAAATTGTTTTTGTCATCATATTGTTCGTAATGATACCAGTTTATTTTCTGAAATTATTGCATTTTTGTAAGATTAGACATGTAAGTAATTATGATAACGTTGCTTCGACCGAGATCTTCAGTGTAAAAAATATGTAAGTATAGAATTTTTAAAGTTAAAAAAAACCCCATAATCCTAAATTTGAACTGAAAATAATCAGTATGAATTTATGATAAATTTTGTCTTAAAAAAGGAAACAAGAGCTACTTGGTAGTCCTGTCCATTAAAAATGCTAGAAATAATGGCCAACCAATAGCAATGAGCAGCCTAGTGCCCAGATAATGGAAAACCATTTTCCATTAAAAAGGAACCAGAGGTTCTTGGACAAACGGCCCAGGACAGGTAGAAGGTAAGCCTGGACATCTTGAAATACCAGAAAGCAAGGAAGCTTTCAAAGACCTCTGAGGTCAGCAATTAGGGCTTAATTTCAAAATATACAAACAGCTCATACAACTCAATAACAAAAAAATAAACAACCCAATCGAAAAATGGGCAGAAGACCTAAACAGACATTTCTCCAAAGAAGACAGACAGATGGCCAGTAGGCACATGAAAAGCTGCTCAGCATCGCTAATTATTAGAGAAATGCAAATCACAACCACAGTGAGGTACCACCCACACCAGTCAGAATGGCCATCATCAAAGAGCCTACAAGTAACAAATGCTGGAGGGAACGTGGAGAAAAGGGAACTCTCCTACACTGTTGGTGGGAATGTATATTGGTGCAGCCACTATAGAAAACAGTATGGAGGTTTCTCAAAAAACTAAAAATAGAGCTACCGCATGATCCAGCAATTCCTCTCCTGGGCATATATCTGGAGAAAACCATAATTTGAAAAGACACATGCACCCCAATGTTCATGGCAGCACTATTCACAATAGCCAAGACATGGAAACTACCTAAATGTCCATCGACAGAGAAATGGATAAAGAAGATGTGATATATATACACAATGGAATATTAGTCAGCCATAATAAAGAATGAAATAATGCCATTTGCAGCAACATGGATAGACCTAGGGATTATCATACTAAGTGAAGTAAGCCAGAAAGAGAAAGACAAATACCATATGATATCACTTACATGTGGAATCTAAAATATGACACAAATGAACGTATCTATGAAACAGAAACAGACTCACAGATACAGAGAACAGACCTGTGGTTGCCAAGGGGTGGGGGACGGATGGATTGGGAGTTTGGGATTAGCAGAGGCAAACATTATATGCAGGATGGATAAACCAGGTGGTACTGTATAGCACAGGGAACTATATTCAATATCCTGTGATAAACTGTAATGGAAAAGAATATGAAAAAGAATATATATATGTATAACTGAGTCACTTTTGCTGTACAGCAGAAATTAACACAACATTGTAAATCAACTATATGTCAAAAAAATTAAAAACAACAGCAACAACAAAAACCAAAGACTTTTGAGGTCAGGACAGACAGACTCAGGAGCCAACTTACACAAGCTCCCACTAACTGAAGACAGGCAGCTTGAGCGTTAGTAGGAACGATAACTGCAACAGGTAAAGATGTCAAGTGTGGTAAAAGCCCAGAGTTAATGATACTCAAAATAAATAAGTAAAAACACACATTGATACATTTGGAAGATGCTAGATAACCAATTCATTACTCTGAAAAGTGGTATCTAGATGAAAAGAATGTAGCATTTAACCTTCCTTTCCTATATGAACGGTACCTCAAGCTAAATAGTTGATGAAGGAAAGTTTCTCTCTATAGAAGTATTCCAGCTTATAAATGATGAAACTATAGACTAAAAATGACTTCAGAGTCACATTCATCAACCGCAATGGGTAAATCTTGTTGGGTTCTCCTCTGAGTAAATAAACCATAAAAATGAACTATGAGACGGTCAGTTACACTAAATGGATATTTAATGATATTAAGGAATTATTTTTTAGGTGTGAAATGGTACTGTGATTATGATTTTAAAGAGGTCTTATCCTTTAGAGAACCCGATGAAGTGGTGTGCAGTCTGGGGCTGGGAAGTGGGCGGAGAAGGGCGGAGCGGAGCCCGGAGCCGGTGGTCCTGTGGCTCCTGACGGATACGCAAGCCTGCCTCGTCCTAGTCTAATGTGTGCGCCTGGAGTAACAAAACGTTAAAAGAAATTGCTTCCTCAAGAGATTTTTAGAATCCACACTTGTTTCAGCTCCCTTGCTCATGACAAGAAGGCACAGGCGTCTGGAGAAAGCGGGGTGCGGAGGGCAGGGGTCCCGCCCTGTCCCAGCTCCCTCGTGGCAGTGGGGCTCTGAGCTCAGCCCTTTCTCTCTAGGTCTGGGCTCAGGGCCGACTCGGGCCGCACTGCTGCCCCTCGACCTGTCCTGAGCCTTCCGGCCAAAGCGCCTGTTCCTCGGCAGGGCCAGGTAGACACGAGATGCGTTGAGATGCCCAGCGCTCTCCCCCTGACTCCACTGCCCCCCACAAAGATGCCCCTCTGCAAACTCTCCCCCGGAGCCCTTTGCGGTGACTGCCCAGCACCTCTGCTCGCGGAGAGCCAGCAGGGGCACGGACAGCGCCCTCTCTGGCCTGGTTCCTGGGGCGTAGGCTCTGCGTCCACCTCCCCTTGAGGCCAGGGCTCTCCAAGCCGGTCACCTGGGATCACATGCAGACCTTCCCCCCTGCGCCTGGTCCCACCCAGGGATTCTAATTGGTAGGCATGCAGGCTGAGCGGTAGGTGCTATCAAGCCTCCCAGGTGGTTCTAACAAGGGGCCAGTGCGTCCACCCTTCCCAGTCCTCACACGGAGGGCGTCCCCTCCCTAGGCTCCCGAGGCCTCATTAGTAAAATGAGCCCTTGGTCTTAGATGTTCTGTATTGAGTTATGAGGTGATTTAGTTTAGTAAATATTTACTGCCTACTCACTGCCCGTGGGCCCTGGACTAAGGAAGGAGCAAAGATAAGGAAGCTTTCTTCTTTGCCCCTTCTGCCCACACATGAGATTTCCTTCTTTGCAAAACAAGAACGAACTACTGTTTATGGGGTGCCACTTTCCAGGTGTGAAGCCAACCAGACAGAAATGAAGCGGGTCAATAAGAGAGGGCAACCTGTCCAAGACACAGGCCTGTAACTGGTGCCCAAGTCTGGGCGCAGGCAGGGCTGGAGGCACCCCACACATGGTGGGTGAACAGGGGCACCAGCCCTGTGGCCGCTCTGTCCACTGCAGGGGGCTACGTCGGTGTTGCAGACGGTAGCTGGCACTGCAGCTTCAGAAACTGCTGTAAAATGACAAAGGACCGCAGCCCACAAGGGGAATTTTCCATCCCACGACAGGCTGGAGGAAGGACCCGTGTTCTCTGCACCTCTTTATTCTACAAGATCCAGCTGGAAGTCACCATTGGTGACCAGCACTTGCAGTTGACCAAGCAGCAGACTCAGCTTCCCGTTTGGTCCCTGTGTGGGCAGGGAGTGGGCGAGGAAGGGGACAGGCCGCCCGGAGGGTGAGTGCACGTGACAGGGGCAGGTTGGGCCTGCAGCCAGATGCCAGCCACACGGGGCTCTGAGGAGGCAGGAGGTCATTCTGAGGAGGAGAGAGGCCTGCAGAGAGCCCGCTCTTCCCCACCTGCCCCTGCCGTGGAGACGCCTTCCCATTTCCTGAGGCTCCACAGGACTGGGGGCCGGCTGCCTTGAGGCCGGCCCGTGATTCTTTCCAGGAGACATAGGCTACTAAATGACGAGGGGGGCCCCAGATTGGATCCTGGCAGATTTGAATATGCTGCATAAATCAGTTAATATTCTTGTGTCAGTGTTCATCTCTTGGGTTGGATGACTGTCCTCTGGCTGTGTTAAGATGGCCAGGCCTGGGGGAAGCTGCATAAAGCGTGCTTATCAAGATTCTCTGCCCTGCGGTTCCTGCTGCGGCTGAGATGCTCTTTCCCAGATAACGCATGCTTTGTTCATCGGGTCCCTTCCTGTCCTTATCCAGACGCCCTGAGGCCTGAGATGTCATCAGCTTTTCCACCCGCAGGAGACTGTCATTCAACCAAGCCACGTGCTCCCCATTCACTTTTCAGGAAACGTCCCCACAATCTTCCTGTTGAGACGGGAAGGCAAATATCAAGGGTAGAAGCAGCTGGGCCAGTGCGTCATCTTTCTTGGCTGGAGGAAAAGAAGGTCAGGGGGTAGGGGCCGTGAGGGGGGCTGAGAATGTCCGAAGGGGGCTGACGTCAGGCAGAACAAAGGGCAGCTTCTCCCCCCACACAAGCCCGGGGGGCCAGAAGCAGGCTGGTCAGCGATGAGGCCCATGCCACCCTTTCCCCAGTCATCAGTGGGGCTCAGAGGTACCTGGACACCATGTGACGCGCTCTGAGGGCAGGGCATGCAGGCCTACTGTGCGCCCCTCGTTATTCCGTGCGGGGCACATGCCCACCGCAGGGATGGGAGGAGGCCAGACCCTGTCAGAGAATTCTGTGGAAAACTGCTGAAAACCCATTCCCCTTTTTACGCATACTTTTTTTTTTTTTTTGCGGTACGCGGGCCTCTCACTGTTGTGGCCTCTCCCGTTGCGGAGCACAGGCTCCGGACGCGCAGGCTCAGCGGCCATGGCTCACGGACCCAGCCGCTCCGCGGCACGTGGGATCTTCCCGGACCGGGGCATGAACCCGCGTCCCCTGCATCGGCAGGCGGATTCTCAACCACTGCACCACCAGGGAAGCCCTTTACGCATACTTTGACTTGACTCTCACGGCCCTCCATGCTGGAAGGAAGCTGGGCCCGGGCACTGCCTCCGCTTCTCAGATGTGGAACCCAAGACTTGCTCCAAGTATTTTGCTTGTGAACACACAGTGAGGACAGGATCCCAAGTCAGCTTTTTCTAGGGGACCACTAAGTCTCTGCGCCACTGCATTTCTTCCCAAGACCAGTCATTGCTGTACGTGAGCAAGTGTTTGGGATTATGTGGCAGGATACTTGGAATATGGACGTGTGAGTCTGGATCCAGCCCAGCCATGTAGGCGCTGAGTCACCTTGGGCATGGGCCTTGATCCTTGTGGGGTTTATGTTGTCATAAAGTATGAGAAAGTGCTTTGCAAACTGCCTGTTACTTATTAGCATCTGTGTGTGGATAGTGATAGGGCCAGTATTCTATGGCTTGTTGATTATAAACGGCCGCAGTACAAACATTTGCTCCATTTATGGAGTGCTTGCTTCACACCAGGCACTGTGCTGTGCATCTTACATGAATTATCCTTTCGAATCCTCCCTCGAGCTCCGTGGGACCGTGCTTGGGTTTTCTACTGCTGTATAACAAACCTCCAAAGCCCTAGAGACTTACAATAACAACCATGTATTGTCTCTCATGATTCTGTGGGTTGCCCATGCATCTCTTGTGCTTCACGTGGTACTGACCGGGGCTCTGGGCCACTGGAAGGTCCACAGTGGCCTCAGTCACGTGGCTGGCAGGTGGCACTGGCCGCTGGCCGGGAGCTCAGTGGGGCTCTTGGCCATGGCTTTGTTCTCTTCCATGTGCCTCTCCACACGCCTGCCTGACCTTCCTCAGTGTGGTGGTTGGGTTCTGTGATGTTCTAAGAGGACAAGCTCCGGCAGGCAACTGCTCACCAGACCCCCACTTGACTCACCCTTGCTAATGTCCCTCTGGCCACAGCTTGTCACAGAGCCACCCCCAGAGACAGGATGGAAGGGGACTTCACCAGGGTAGTAGCATGCTGCATTGGGGGCCTCCAAGTAGGAGTCTACTGCGGAGAGGTACTGCTGCTCTCCCTATTTTACAGGTGAGGAAACAGGTTTAGAGGGGTTAAGTGACTTGGCCAAGATCTCAGGGTTACTAGTTGGCAGACTCAGAGCTGAGATTGGAAAACTTGCCCCTGCTTCCCTCCCTCCTGTGTGGACTGTAAAGGGTGACGCTGCCTGCAGGCTTCTGTTAGGTCACTGCACCTCCTTTCCTCACCCTGGCACCCTCTCTTCTATTAACTGTGGAATGTTCCCTCTGGAAGCATCTTCCTCTCCCACCTCACAGTGAACTTAGATGCCCTCCCCTCTGTATCTTCCTCCTCAGCTTCCGCCCTGCTTCCCTCACTCCTAGATCGGTGAGGTCATCCTCCTTGGGGCTGACTCAAGATGTTCTCAGAGCCCCCGCCACCCAGGAGGCAGCAGGGGTGCAGGTTCAGCCAAGAGCCGGTTGTGGAGTGACCAGGGCACACAGAGGCTGGACTACATCCCATCTGGCCCGTCAGAGTCCAGAGCCCAGGCCCTGCAGCCCAGGAGGCAGCTGGCGCCAGTCCTGCTCTGCCTCACGTTGGCCAATTCACTTTCCCTCACCAGGGCTCCAACAATCACTGCATCGGGATGGAGTCTGGGCTGAACAAGTCCCTTTAAGAACTTCTTCTAGATGCTAGGAGGAGGGAGTGGGTATTTGGTCAAAGCTAGTCGGAGGAAAGTAGAACATTGGGTTTCTCCAAAGTGAGGTCCCTTTGCTCAGAAGAAGGGGATTGGAAAAGATAGAGGGGCTTCTGCACAGCAAAAGCAACAGTCAGCCAAATATTATAAAGGCAACCTACAGATTGGGAGAAAATAGTTGGAAAACATCTATCTGATGAGTTGATATCTAAAATATATAAGGAACTCATATAATAGCAAAAAAACAACCTGATTAAAAAATGGGCAAAGGACTTGAATGGTCATTTTTCCAGAGAAGACATGCAAATGGCCAACAGGCACATGAAAAGATTCTCAACATCACTGATTGTAAGGGGAAATGCAAATCAAAACCATGATGAGATATCACCTCACACCTGTTAGAATGTCTATCATCAAGAAATAAGGGACTTCCCTGGTGGTCCAGGGGTTAAGACACTGTGCTCCCAATGCAGGGGGCCCAGGTTCGATCCCTGGTCAGGGAACTAGATCCTGCGTGCCTCAACTAAGATCCCAAGTACCGCAACTAAGACCTGGCACAGCCAAACAAATAAACAAATAAATATTTTTAAAAAGAAGTTAAGTGTGGGCAATGATGTGGAGAAAAGTGAACCCTCTTGCACTGTTGGTGGGAATGTAAGTTGGTGCAGCCACTATGGAAAACAGTGTGGAGGTTCGTCAAAAAATTAAAAATACGACTACCATATGATCCAGCAATCCCACTCCTGGGTATTTATCTGAAGGAAATGAAAACACTACCTTAAATATCTGCATTTCCATGTTCATTGCAGCATGATTTACAATAGCTAAGACATGGAAACAACCTACATGTTCATCAATGACTGAATGGATAAAGAAAATGTGATGTAGACACACAATAGAATATTATTCAGCCGTAAAAAAAAGAAGGAAATCCTGCCATTTGCAACAACATGGACTGACCTCGAGGGAATTATGCTACAACACAAATACGGTATGTTCTCACTTACATACAGAACCTAAAAGAGCTGAACTCATAGAAATAGAGACCAGAATGGTGGTTGCCAGGGGCTGTATGGAAATAGGGAGATGTTGGTTCAAAGGGTACAAACTCCCAGCTGTATACAAGTAAGATCTGGGGATCGGGACTTCCCTGGCGGTGCAGTGGTTAAGAATCCATCTGCCAATGCAGGGGACATGGGTTTGAGCCCTGGTCTGGGAAGATCCCACATGCGACGGAGCAACTAAGCCCGTGTGTCACAACTACCGAGCCTGCGCTCTAGAGCCTGTAAGCCACAACTACTGAGCCTGCGTGCCACAACTACTGAAGCCCGCGCGCGCCTAGAGCCCGTGCTCAACAAGAGAAGCCACCGTAATGAGAAGCCTGCGCACTGCAACGAAGAATAGCCCTCACTCGCCTCATCTAGAGAAAAGCCCATGCGCAGCAACGAAGACCCAACGCAGCCAAAAGTAAAGTTAATTAATTAATTAATTAATTTTTTTAAAAAGATCTGGGGGTCTAATGCACAGCATGGTGACTGTAATTAACAACTGTATCCTATATTTGAAAGTTGTTAAGAGAGTAGATTTTAAATGCTATCACCACACACACACAATCATAATTATGTGAGTGGATGCATTAACTAACCCTTATTGTAGTAATAATTTTGCAGTGTATACATGTATCTAATCTCATGTTGTACACCTAAAACTTACATAAGTTGTATATCAATAATATCTCAATAAAGCTGGAAAAAAGAAAAGATTGAGGGGCAGACACGATCCGATCAGTGGCTCAGGTCTGCCTGCCCACTCACTCAGTCATCCAGCATTTATTGAGTCTACTGTGGGCTGGGGTGTGCATGGGGAGGATTTGTTCAGTTTCTCCAGCAAAGAAACTGAGGTGCAGAGTGGTAGCGAGGGGGTGGAGGCTGGGCCTTGCACTCCACAGCGTAAGATGTACATTGCATATTGCATGTCTACTGGAGAGTTGTCACATGGTCTGAGCTACGTGGTGAATAAAGAGATCACACTTGTGCTGCTTGAAGGACGGGCTTTGGGGTTAAAAGTGGAACTGGAGTGATGAGCTTATCAAGTCAGGGAAGGCCAATGGATGAAGGCATCCGTTTGCCATGTAAAAGGGACCATCAGCATCTCACATTTCCCCATCTTCTGCCAAACCTGCTCTGGAATCTCTCCTAGGTTGTTCTGTGGCCTGGTGATTTCACCCACCCTCCTAGCCACCCAACCAACTTTCTGCTACGCATCAAATACTGCAAAGGCGTGTGCTCTCAGGGCCCAGATCCCTCCCTCACACCACAGCTGATCTCCACCCCTGTTGGTAGATATTCTGGGGACACACGCTATGGCTAGTATCTCCGAAATTCTGGGCAGCCTTGGATAATTAGAGGGGAAAAAAATATACGCATTTGCAAAATTTCCCATGATGGAGCAAAAACTTCATGGGGTACTGCAGGTCCAGTTTCAGTGCTGGCTTCCTTCCCCTCTCCTTCCTCCAGCCAATAACGATAGCAGGTGAAGAGCCCTGTGCTTCCCTTGGAGTGCTAATACTGGTGTTCACGGATTAGCTGACACCATATGATGAGCTAAGCCTGGCTCTGCATCCTGCACTCATTTTCACCCTTGACATTCACCACAACTTGACCTCTGGTGACCAACAGCTCTCTTTCCTCACCTGGTCAGTGAAGCTCAAGCTTGAGTTGCCCACCTTCAGCAGAGACTCAAGGTCATTTCGGTCTGAGGGTGGAACTTTGGACTTTTCCGAGGGCAGCCTGGTACTGTGGGGGGAGCACAGGCTCTGGGAAGAAGCCAACCTGGGTTCAACCTCACTGTCATTATGGGCCCACTGCTTGAGCCTGGGCAGAGCTCAGGGCTGCTCAACCTTCCTGAGCCTCAGTTTCCTCAACTGGAAGTTAGGGATGATAATGCCCGGCTTGGGGCCACCATGAGGATGATAAAATGATGGACGTCAAACATGATACATGATAGGGGATGAAAATATATCACTTCCTGTCCCCACCTTGGTAATTAACATGGGCTCTGGATCTGCCATCATGCATTTCAGATGTATCCCTACAATTAACATTTGGAATGGATGCATTGTAGACGTTAGTTTGAATCACACATATGCAGTGGTCTCATTTTGACCGTGAGGTGGAATCCTTGGCCCTTCTAGAGTGGCCTGACATTCTCCAAGCTGCATGTCACCTGCATTCAGTGGCCCCTGTGGGAGGACAGCATAGGAAGACCCTCTGACCCTCTGGTCCAGCCGCTTCATGCACAGATGGGAAGACAGAGACCCACAGCAGATAAAGGACTTACCTACATTTATAAATAGTGGCAGAGCTGGACTACAGCTCAACATTTCTGATTCTTGGACACCCTGGTCTCCGGGCAGCCTTTATCCGGGCCTGGAAGAGCTGAATTGATGGGTTCATGTGAAGGGGGACTGAACTCCCAACCCTGGTCTCTGGTTCTTAATGTCAGATGGCCCAGATGATGTCTAACAGACATTTTCTAGATTTATTCTCACCTCAAGCTTCCCACGAGAGGTCCACACTGTTCCAGCTTGACCCCAAATTTCTGGGGCATGGCTTATTTCCTGCCCCCTTTATGCCTCTCCAAAGAGTTTCAGTTCATTCATCCAACAAGCATGAATGGGCTTCTTTCTATAATGAGGAACACAGCTAGCATGCGCTGAGGATTTAGAACATGACAACTACGCATGGATTTCTCATTGAATCTTTCCAATAATCTGAGTGTGGTAAGTATTATCTTCCCTATTTTACTGACAAGGAACCAAGGCTCAGAGGAAAGTAATTTGCTACAGGCCAGAGTGCTGGATGGTGCTGTGTCGAATTGGTTAAGCTGGGCGCTACACTTCCCAGAATTCCCTTCCCTACCTGGCTCCAGGTTATAGGAGACTTGGAAGGTGGAAGCGGAGCAGTGGCCATTATTCTCTGAAGGCTCTCATGGTTGCATATGGTGTCGGACAGATGCAAAGGTATCTAGCAGGTCACAGCTTGTCCTAATTCTCCTCTGCTTCACGTCTAGCTTGTCACTCTGCCTTCTGATCCTCCTGATCAAGAGAGGCCCCACGCTCTCAACCAGAAGGTTGACAGTGAGCCCGCAGAGGCGGCAGCTAGACAGAGGCAGCAGTTTTCACTGGACCTCGCTATGCATCCCCTGTCCATCCACCACTCTAGGGGCTGGGCACGTTTGTCATCATGGATTTCCTGGCAAGCTCTGACTTGTCCACTTCAGGCAGGCTGAGTAGTGACTCTGAACCTCTGACTCCCCTTCTAGACCTCCATCTCCTCAGATCTTCCCAAATTTGTTTAAGGTCAAATTCCTGGAATAAATCTCTGAGGCCCACAATACTCTTAGTGGCTCTGTTGCCCTAGCTGAACCCCGGCTGATACAGCCACATAACCGGTAAGGGATAGAGCAGAGATCAACCCCAGGTCCCCTGAGCTCTTAGCCACTGAGCTAGATCACTGCTCTAGGTGCTGGGCACACAAGTAGGACCGAGACTCCTGCCCTGGCTCCTGCCCTCAAGGAGTTTACGGTCTAGCAGGGCATACAGACAAGTTGTTTCAGTTATCCATTACTCATAACAAACCACCCAACACTTAGTGGCCGCAAATAATTATTTTATTAGCTCTCACGATTGTGTTGGTTGCCTGGGCTCAGCCCAGCAGTTCTTCCGCAGCACGTGACGCTGGCTGGGGCTGCACTCCTCTGGGGGCCTGGGCATCCAGGGTGACTCACTCACATGGCAGCAGCAGAGAGTGGAGCAGGGCTGTCAACTGGAGGGACTACATGTGGCCTAGCTCTGCAACTTGGGCTTCTCAAGGAGTGGTGGCTGGATTCCAAGGAGTGCCTGGAGAGAAGCGTCCCAAGAGGAAGAAGCAGAAGGTGCCAGTCCTGGCACAGGCTGGTTCCTCAAAGAAGCCACAGGCCCAGCCAAAGTTCAAGGAGAGAAGACGTGGGCTCTGATTCTTGATGGGGCGGAAGAAGGTACGTACAGGAAGAGGCAGAATTGTTTGGGGTTGTCTTTGGAGCTCAGCTACCACACATGTCCATCAATCCATGGTGAGGGCTCTTGGAGAGGGCAGGCACGAGCCTGGTGGGGTCACAGAGGGGCAGACACAGATCATGCCTGCAGGGGTTCTAGAGGCAAAAGGAGATATGGCAACGGGTCCTAGCTGTGTCCTGAGAGGAGAGGACGCATTTTCCAGGTGGAGACGTGGTGTAGAGGAGGTGGAGTAGAAGGGGTGGAGACAGGATTCAGGAAGAGGGAAGAGCAAGTCGTGGAGACTTGCATATTACTTCAAAGGGCTGCCATGATGCTCAGAGATAGTGGAGGAGTTGAAGTGCCTTATGAAGCACAGCCACAGGAGAGACGCAAGGGGGCAAGTTATGATCATTAGATTGTGATATGGGATCATCTTTGCAAGAAACTTGGGTTTCATAAAGATCTAACTATAAAGAGATCCGGGCACCTTAGGAGACAAAGCCCCAGGGCCTTCAGCCCACACAGCCCCTGGGGTCTCCATACCAGAAGAGAAAGCCCCTCTGCTGAAGCCCAGACCTCTGGGCACCCATTTCAAAAGTCCCCAGACCAGCAGGGAGGTGGATTCCCCTAAGCTGGGGTAGGACAGAGGCTGGAAGACAGAAGTCAGGCACACTAAGTGCTGATGGATTCCCAAAATTCATAGCCTAGGACACACCCTGCTCCCCCAAGGTCAGACTGGCATGAACG
Source organism: Kogia breviceps (assembly GCF_026419965.1). Classification (NCBI taxonomy): domain Eukaryota; kingdom Metazoa; phylum Chordata; class Mammalia; order Artiodactyla; family Physeteridae; genus Kogia; species Kogia breviceps. The sequence goes on along the minus strand of NC_081320.1, from coordinate 79,486,364 downwards.
TGGAGCTCTGGGTTCCTCCATCACCCTCCAGGCAGGGACAAGGCTCAGAGCCAGAAGACAGCAGCCAATGTCTCCTTGGAGCTGGAGGACTTCCAGGATCCTAGGAAGAATCAGTTAGGTCTTGATGACAGGAAGGCATCAATTTCACCATGCCATAGAGGCAAGACCTAATTTAGGAGCTCAGCAGGCCCTGGTCGCTGCCAAGGTTGCCATGGGGAAGTGATCAGCTATGCGCTGAGGCGGCAGGACAGGAAGACCAGTCCAGGCAGAATTTAAGACTTGAGCAAGCCAGTCGATCGCACGGAGCTCCGTGTCCTCACCTGCAAAATGGGCTGAATCTCATTTTCCCGCTCTTCAGGGCGGATCAGTGAAAATGGTAAACGTGGGCATGGCTTGGGAGCCCTCTACAAATGGAAGGGCCGATCACAAGTCCTTCGTGGACAGAAGGGATGTGGAGAGATGCTCAGGAACCAGCCTGGGAATCAGGACCCTTGGTGTCCAGTCTGGGCCCTGCCTCTTGCCTTGAGGTGTGACCTTGAGGCCCTGACCATGGAGGGGGGTGAGGGTCATCACTGGAGGATCTCTGAGATCTTGCTGCTCTCCCAGGCTGGATTCCCACACCGTAAAGCTCACAAGTCCCTCTTCTAGCAGGAGTGGAGAGCTCTGAGACATGACCTCTCACATTTCTGGGGGTGGGAGGTGTGGATCCGTCATTGGGCTAAAAGAAGGACAAAGCGGGGTGGGGGGGGGATTTTCCCTCCCGATCAGCAAATACACAGAACTCAGGGAGCCCATTGGTACGCTGCACCTGTGGGACTCCTCCACCCCTGCATTACGGATGGGAGCCACTTCTTTATCTCTCTCTTCATCATGTTCCTACACTTCAAGGTTGGTTCCCCCCCTCTACTTCCTCTTTTCCCCCAGGCTTCTAGCACTGTCTCTTCTTTCTTACACACCTCTTAGTGTTCTCCTCCTCGTCCTCTGTCTTCTTCTTCATCCTCCCTCATCACTATTAGCAAAAGCCAGAGCTGATGGTGAAACTGGCAGCCAGAGAGGGCAGGAGACTTGTCCAAGGTCACACAGCAGCAACTTTTACTGAGCAGGCATCCTTCTCCTTGGAAATGTCACACCGCCTCTTGCTGAGACATTGCCTGTTTCCACCCCAAACATCCTGCAGACAGAATTGTGTGGATGTGGGATGAAGGGAGATTTCTGAAGGCCACGAGGGATGCTGAGAGCATATACTCATAGCGAATTTCCAATTGCTGCCTTCTAAACTAGAGAAGTTAAGGTCTTGGCGATAAGAAGATCAAGGACAAGGGGGAAGATGGTTGATGTGAAAAAAAAAGTCATGAGAGGTATGGGTGGGCATGAATTTGTCCACCAGCAGAACCTGGAAAGGAAAGGAGAGAAAATAAAAGGCTCTTTGTCATGATGGAGAATAAAATTGTGGAGCCCATTATGCTGTATGGTCAACCAGGCTCAAACACTGAATGCTCACAGAAAGCGAGTAGTGGCTGTCTGTGAAAAGAGAGGAGGAATGGTGCCTTTCGCTTGAGGTCCTCAAGTTGTTTGACAATCATCCCTTGGTATCATTCCAGAAAAAGGTCCAGGCCAGGCTTGCAGTTTTAACTTGGAGCCTGGGTCCCATGGAATTGTAGTGCAGCCCCAGGCCTGAAAAAGGGTACCTGGCAAAGAATATGTGAATGGCAGGAGGGTGGGGAGGGCTGGCCGATGATGTCCGTGGCTCCTTTGGCTCATGCAGCGATCACGGCAGCGGGCTAACTCTCCCCGAATCTCAGTCACACAGAACTCCACGTGAGGAACAGACCCCAGCATCACTCGCTTCTCTGAGGGTATGGGGGGTTTGTTCTGAAAAGCACATGGTCTCCCTCTGCTGTGAATGTTCCACAGGGTTAATCATTCCAACTGAGGTGTTGTGCAAAAGTATGTGGTCGGGGCTTCCCTGGGGGCGCAGTGGTTGAGAGCCCGCCTGCCGATGCAGGGGACACAGGTTCGTGCCCTGGTCCGGGAAGATCCCACATGCTGCGGAGCGTCTGGGCCCGTGAGCCATGGCCGCTGAGCCTGCGCGTCCGGAGCCTGTGCTCCGCAACGGGAGAGGCCACAACAGTGAGAGGCCCGTGTACCGCAAAATAAAATAAAATAAAATAAAAAAGTATGTGGTTGACCACCAAAGCAGCTAATCAAGATCTAGATCATTCTTAGCTTGAAATAAGAAATCTGTGTAGAAAAGAGGCTTCCTCTGGCCTGACAGCTGTTGTGCTGGGTGAGTGAGCTCAGGACACATGTGGCTTTCTCTTTGGGTAGAACTTTTATTAGCACAGCTGGGAGGTTTATTAAGTAGAAGGACACGGACGCTGTTTGAATCACGAAGCTTTTCCTCATTAGATGTGTGGCCCTGGGTCAAAGTCCAGGCTGATCTGCCAACCTGCCCAAGAACTCTGGCACAAGATGAGTGGTAGGGAATTCAAAATTTATGAATTTGCATAAACCTCCTAGGCTGGATGGGAACTCTTGGGAAGGAGTCTTTGATGCAAAAATTAAATCCTCCAATGCCAGGATGAAAGATCCCCTCCCACCCCCAACAAAGTCAGCCCTTTAACTTGTGGAGGAGTACTCCAGAGAAGACAGGATCTCATCACGAGGGTCTGAGGGGGGAGGGGAAGACGTCTCACCCTGTTAAAGGTAGTAATTCCCAACTATCAAGGAAGAACTGGGTAAATTCTCGTGTAGCAAGAGCCTTGATCTTGAGTAGAAGAATATTAAAACCATCCAGGCAGATGGCTGGCTTGGCTCCATACCGAAATGGTGTGACTTTCTGTAGGGTTATGGAGGCTCTCTGGAGACCAGATGATCATTTGCTTCGAGGGAAAACCTTCCCCTTGGAGTAGAAGGAGCTGGCAATGTCAAGGCCAAAGGCAGGGAGGAGGAGCCTGGCAGCTGACCGTCTCCTGATGGAGGAAGCTGCAGGGCCTTGCCTTGACCTTAAGGTCAGCACCCTGGTCCCAAGGCACTGGCAGCGTTGACGTTCTCAAATCAGATGTTGCGGATGGGATCCGAGTACTTCAGTAGCCCGTGTCTGGGTGGTGATTCCACGTCAGTAATGAAACAGCCTCTTGGCCCAAAGACGGAGACCCCGTTTTCATCAGCCAACTCCTCTGCTGACCACCAGCTCCTGTCTGTGACTGTTCAGCAAAGCCCACAAAAGCAGGGATCCCACCACCTCCCAAAGACACAAAGCCGTCAGCTGGGTGTGCTTGAGGAGACACCTTCCCACGTGCTCAAACTCTGCCCCCACTATCTTCCCCACTGCCACCCCCTGCCCCACTCTGCAACCCGCTTGCCAATGCCCCTCCCCATATCTGCACATGAGGCTCAAACTCACCTGCTGTCCTCCTAGGAGACCCCCCCGCCCCCAACCAGCTCCTTTCTTATGGCTTGTAGCACTCCAAGCAATTTGTATGTTTCCTCTCCCCTGATGGACTGCAATGCCTTTCTGAAAAGGACTCTTGGCCTGCACCTTGTCTCCTGCAGAGCTGGGTACCACGCTCTGCCTACAGGAGGAGCTTAAGAGGAGCTTGTTGAATGAGAGATCTGAAAACAGACTCGGAACAAGAACACTTGCTAGTAGGGCTTGTCCCTTAGCAGGTGGTGACTCTCCCTTGGCCTGTGGATACGACCACAGAGCATAATTAGCAGCCCCCGTGTCCATCAAACCTTTCACCTGGTCCTCACAACAACCCTTCTCATCTAAATGTGAGCCAAACGCAGGGGTGCAAGGGGCCCCTGCCAGAGAGCTGACACGGTGGGAGAACGTGCGGGGCCCAGGGGCTGCACGTGGGTGGGAGAGACCACACGGCCAGGCCTGTAAGCAAAGAGGCAGACAAAGCCGCCCCTTCTCCAGGGCTCTCCGCTTCCCCACGGGGAGCTCCTAAATGCTCAGCTTCGAACTTTCGAGGCCTCTCAGACCCACATCTGGAGGCCGTTTCACATCCAGCTCACCTGTGCCAGCCAAGCAGCCCACGTTTTACTGCGCTCTCCATCCTCCCCGGGCTGCTCTGGCCCACACTCTCCGCCCCTTGGGGTCTCAATGAGAAACGGGCCTGGGGGCTTCGTGAACTCCTGTGCTCTCCCACCTGCTCCCTCCCAAGCCACGAAGCCAGCTGCTTCCACAGCAAACAGTTGTAAACAGGTGGAAGGGGACCAGGACTTCAGGTGCCAGGGGAGGTGTGGGCTGTGGCCACACATGCTCTGCCAGGGCGCATTTTCATACAGATGTTTTTAGCCATAAACTAGGGGGGGAATGCAAAGCAAGAAGCGGGCCAGGTTACTAAGGACGAGGCCTGCAGAGCGCATTAGGCCGCAGCTCAGAGGGTGACTCAGAGCTTCCTCAGGTGCTGCTCTCCATGCACAACCAGCGGGGCTGGGGCTGAGGGCCAGAGCCCAGGGAAGCGGGTGGCCAGCCCGGGAAGCTATCTGAGGATGCAGACCTGGTTTGACACACAGAATCACCCCCAGTGCCACAACCCACATGGGGTGGGTCCACTTCCTTCAATTCTAATTAGCACACGATTCCTGAAATATCTCTGGGGTGCCTACTATGTGCAGGTTCTGTGAATCAGACTGTGTCTGCATCTAAGGGTCTCTGATCGTGCAAGGAAGATGGAGGTTCACACAACTGGTGACACAGGTCAGAAAGTGTCTTGTACCAGGACAGAGGGACAACGTCGTAGGTGGGTGGGATTTGGAGGGGTGTCAAAAGGAAAGCACAGGGCAATGTGGGACCAGTGTCTGTGTGCGACAGGTGAGGCATGTCCTGGGAATGGCCAATAGCCGAGGCTCAGAGCATGGTACAGCTTTGGCCACAAGCAGGTGAACAGCTGCTGTGGGAGAAGGTGCTGGATGCATAGGTGGGATCCAGGCCAAGGAAGATCTGCAGTGCAGGAGTAAGGAAATTGTTCAGTGTTTCAAATGTGGGTTAGTTACCAACTTTTTCATTCATTAATTTATTTATTTTTGGCTGTGTTGGGTCTTCGTTGCTGTGTGCGGGCTTTCTCTAGTTGGGGCGCACGGGCTTCTCATTGTGGTGGCTTCTCTTGTTGGGGAGCACGGGCTCTAGGCGCGCGGGCTTCAGTAGTCGTGGCATGTGGGCTCAGGAGTTGTGGCGCACGGGCTTAGTTGGTGGCGCATGTGGCTCCACGGCATGTGCGATCCTCCCGGACCAGGTCTCGAACCCGTGTCCCCTGCATTGGCAGGCGGATTCTTAACCACTGTGCCACCAGGGGAGCCCCAACTTTTATAAATTAAGAGGTTTCATAAGCAAATCAGGGTTCTCATGAAAGTCTGGAAGGTCTTGCATTTGGGCGCCTTAGGCTACACTTAGCTGTGGCTGGGTGGTGGCCGCCCCTGAGCAGGAAAAGCATTCTCCAATCTGCCTTCGACCTCAGCCCTCTATTTTGTGGCCTTTTACCAAGTCCCCCTCAGCCTGCTTCCCTCCTTTCTGTCACCTGCTTGCCCTCCATGGACCTATGAGTGGCCTTTGTTGTAGACCCCGAGGACATGCCGTTGAACGGTGGGGAATTGCTACCCAGACGTGCTTAGGAATATATATTGAGGGTGGTGACGAGCAGTCTCCAGCCCAGAGACAGCGAGGCTGGTGAGGGGTGTCCTGAAAGAGTTCTTGTGGAGGAAAGGGCACAAAAGGAGGAAGAAGCAGGAGGGTGGAAGGAAGGGGGCAGACCGGGCTGGATTAGGTGCTCGGAGTGATGGAAAGGGAGGAGTTGAAGTGAACTCCAGGATTTCAAGACCAGGATTCAGGGCGAAGGTGGAGGAATTCAAGGAGGCAGATGTGAGAGGCAGAGTTGGGCTTCGGGAGAGGATGGGGAGCTCTGCCTGGGTGCTTGGGGCAGGGCAGCCCCGTGCAAATGCGTGGATACACCAGCCTGGGCTTGGCACACCACAGGATGAGAGACCCCAATTTGGGACTCCCTGCAGAAAGGCGTGCTCGGGCAGAGGCCCAGAGGTAGGAGGTGGAATTGAGCCATGCTTCCTCACTTCTCCCCTGGCAAGCTCAGCTTCTGCACTGGGAAATTAATCATGACTTGTGCTCTGAGGACCCCTGCCAGGAGGGGACCGTCCGCCCGTCAGCACATGCCTGAAAAGATGTGTCACTCAGAGGCCAGAGCCTTGCCCACCTCCATTTTTCAGGCAGGAAGGGAGTAGTGAACAGGCCAGGCTGTGTCTCTCTCTGCCTGAGTCACATGGCATAATTTTGTCTCTCGTTCCTCTGAAGCACTCCTGGGGGACAGGGAAGGGCGGGAGCCGTGAGTCATGTGAGCCCCGGGCAGCAGATGGTGGAGGACGGTGAGTCAACGCTCTGGGTCTTAATCGGAAGCATATTAGTGACTCAAAGAGAATGTGTCCATGGCTAGGGCTGGGGTGCCCAGCTTGCTGGTGACTGTCCCTCAAACCTTGACAGACGGGGCTGTCACCTGCGGGACTTCTCAGTTCATTCACACCTATTTCCTCCCTGAATCTCTTTCTAAACGTACTTCATTTGTGTGGTTTTTTGGTGACGGTCTGCACCCACCACTGGACGCTGAGAGCAAGGACCGGGTCCTTAGCCTCGAGCCCGTTGAAAATGAATGATTGAATGAACAAATGAATGAGTGGCTCTGACTGCTGTTAAAATTTAGTATAATGTCCAAGTGTGTCTGCATAGCCTATCATACATATATGCTATTTTTCATATAGAATATCTTTGGAAGAATACAAACTCACAAGACAGTAATAATAGAGCTTGCTTCCTGGACACAGAGGCTGGGGATAGGAGTCTGAGGTGATAGGAAATTTTTATTTTCCTTTATATTTTTATTTCCTCTCTCTCTCTCTCTCTCTCTCTCTCCATTCTGCTCTTATAGTGAGCCCACCAAAAAAAGTTTACAAAGGGGCTCATACTAATCACATTGCCCCACACCTCTCTCTTCCACTGCGTGACAGGTGGAGGATATCTTTCGTGTGTGTCTGCATGGATTTTGCACGCCTGTGGGGCTGCCGTTCCACATCCTGGCCCTCTTGGAGCCTGCTCTCTGTTGGGTGGACTCCATACTTGGGTTTGGGGATGCTGGTGTGACCTCTTGCCTCGTGGGTGTTGTGTCAGGTTCTTGAGGAGACAAAGGCCTGCATGTGGCCGGCTGGGATCTAGCCCTTGGATGTGGAAGCATGGGGGAAGTAGCGGAAGCCAGTGTTATGCCTTACTGAGGACCCCAGGCAGAAGGAAGATACAGTCAGGGCTGAGTGACAGGGGAGGTTTCATGCCTATTGCCACCAGTGTAAGGTCTTCTGCCTTCTCCCAATCTTTCTTAAAAGCACTTGGTGGAGGGTCATGGTAAAGAGCATGTGAGTGCTTCAAGACTTAGCAATAGAAACTACCCAAAATTAAATAGGTGAGAATAAAGACTCTACTTTTCAACAGTGCTGGAACGACTGAATATCCATATGCAGAAAAAAAACAGACAAACAAACAAAATTCAATCCATACCTTGTACCATATCCACAAATTAACTCAAAACAGATCATAGACCTAAATGTAAAACCTAAAACTATAAAATTTCCAGAAGAAAACTTAGGAGAAAATCTTCGTAAATTTGGGTTAGGCAAAGATTGCTAAAAATACAACACTAAAAGCACAACCCATGAAAAAAGAATTGATAAACTCGACCTTATCAAAAATTAAAAATCTCTGCTCTTCAAAAGATTCTGTTAAGAGACTACAGACAAACCACGGACTGGAAGAAAATACTTGCAAAACATAGATCTGATAAAGGACTTGTATAGGACAGATTATACAAAGAGCTCTGAAAGCCAATAATAAGAAATCAAAAGACCTAATTTAAAAATAGGCCAAAGTCTTGAACAGACACTTCACCAAAGAAGATACATGGATGGCAAATAAGCACATGAAAAGGCATTCAGCATCATAAATCATTAGGTAAATGCAAATTGAAACAACTACACTGAGATAACACAATACATCTAATAGAATGGCTAAAATTAAAAAGACTGACACTGTCAAGCTTTGGTGAAAATATGGAAAACATACATTACTAATGGGAATATAAAATAGTACAACCACTTTGGAAAACAGTTTGACAATTCCTTAAAATGTTAAGCATACATCCACTATGTGATTCAACAATTTCACTCCTAGGTGTTTACCAAGAGAAGTGAAAATATACATCCATAATGAAGACTTGCACACAAATGTGCATAGCAGCTTTATTTGTAACAAATATCCATCAACAGGTAAATGCATAAACAAATGAAATTATATCCATGCAATGGAATACTACTCAGCAACAAAAAAGAATAAACATGGATGAATCCCAAAATAATTATGTTGAATGAAGGAAACCAAACAAGGTAGAGTATATAATTTGTGATTATATTTACATAAAATTATAGAAAATGCAAACAAATCTATTGTGATAGAAAACAGAGAAGTGAAGATTAAGGAGGGTAAGAAGGAGTAATTGCCAAGTGAAATGAGAAAACTTTGAGGGGAAGTGATGGATATGTTCACTCTCTTTATTGTGGCGGTGGCCTCATGGGTGTATACATATGTAAAACTTATCCACTCTTACGCCTTAAATCTGTGTAGTTAATTGTTTGTCGATTATATATCAATAAAACTTTAAAAAACAAAATTAAGTTAAATTAAAAAGCAATACATATATGTATCTCTGATGGAAATTAATCTGAATTTATCAATGTCACTAAATTGAAATGGATTAAACTTGCTGGTTTAAATAGAAATTGTTGGATTGACTGAAAGAAACAAACAATATTCTGTTACATCCTGTTGACAAGAAATAGGTAAAAACATGAGGGCTCCAAAGAAACATATTAAAAAAAATAAGTGCTCCAAAGGATAAACGTGAGAGGATGGAAAAATATATACCAGTGAAACACTAGTAAAGAGAAATCTTACATTGCTATAGTACTACCAGAAAAAGCAGACTTAGCTGAAGAGCATGTAAAAGGGGAGTTGACAAATCTGTAGTCATAGTGAGTTATTTTAGCACATTTCTCTCATAACTGTTAGATCATAAAGATAAACAACCACTAAGGATATAGAGGATTTGAATAGCACCAGTAATAAAACTGATTTAAGTGAATATATGTAGAATTCTGCACTAAACAATTAGAGAATACATATTCTTCTCAGATACACTCAGAACAAATTATTGTCCTCAATTTATTCCTTCCTTCCTTCCATCTATCCACTCATTCATCCATCTATCTACATAGAACATTTCCAAAAATTGATTATGTGTGAGCCAATCAAGTCTCAACTACTTCAAAGGATGAGTATCATACTGACCATACTACCTGACCACAACACAATTTAGAAATCAGGGATGAAAAGATAACATAAAAATTCTCATGTTCCTGGAAATTAAAATACACACACACACACACACACACACTTCACAGTAAGTCATGGGTAAAAGAATCATAATGAAAATTAGAAAACTCTTACAACTGAACTATAGTAAAAATACATAAACAATTTGTGGAATGCAGCTAAGGTAGAAATTAGAGGGGAACCTAATATATATATATATATATATATATATATATATATATATGAAAATTAGGAAGACTGAAAATTAATGAGCTAATATCCAGCTTAAGAAAAAGAACAATAGAATAGGTCCTCCAATAGAGAGGAGAGGGAAAGAAACAATAGAATGAAGAGCAGAGATTAATACAAAAGAATACTGCACAAAAGTGCAGTAGAGAGAAGTAATCAAGCCCATGTCTGATTCCTTGAACAGATGAATAAAAAAACTCTAAGCAAGATTTATCAAGGGAAGAAAAAGAGGCAGGCACAAATAAACAAAATTTAAGAACACAAAAATACAAGTAAAAAACAATCAGTATCATGAATAATTTTATGTGAATTTAAATTTTTGTATAAAATAGAGGGGACTTCCTTGGTGGTCCAGCGGTTAAGACTCTGCACTCCCAATGCAAGGGGCCTGGGTTCGATCCCTGGTAAGAGAACTAGATCCCACACGCATGCTGCAACTAAGAGCCTGCATGCTGCAACTAAAAGATCCCACATGCCTCAATAAAGATCGCGCATGCCGCATCTAAGACCCGGCACAGCCAAATAAATATTAACAACAACAACAACAACAAAATAGGTAATCGCCTAGTGAAAATATAAATTAACTATTGTTTAATGAGAAATATAAAACCTGAGTGTACTTTCAAATAAATTAAATTGGTGACTAAATAATGATCTACAGAAAAGAAGAAACCCTCATCAGATGACTTAATAGGCAAGTCCTTCCCGACCTCACACACAGACAAAATCCCATGACTACAATACCTCTCTTTATTTATTTATTTATTGGCTGTGTTGTGTCTTCCTTGCTGTGCACGGGCTTTCTCTAGTTGCAGCGAGCCGGGGCTACTCTGCTGCAGCGCGGGCTTCTCACCGCGGTGGCTTCTCTTTGTTGCAGAGTACGGGCCCTAGGTTCATGGGCTGCAGTAGTTGTGGCATGCGGGCTCAGTAGTTGTGACGCACAGGCTTAGCTGCTCTGAAGCATGTGGGATCTTCCCGGACCAAGGCTTGAGCCTGTGTCCCCTGCATTGGCAGGCAGATTCTTAACCACTGTGCCACCAGGGAAGCCCCAATATACACTTCTTTAAAATACAAACTATACTAGAGTTGAGATGAGTTCTTTCACTCTTTAATGGAGCTGGTAAAACTTGCCATCAAGACAAGGAAAGAGGAAAAGAGAATGGAAGATTATAGTTCAACATCACTTATGAATGAGTACAAAAATCTTGAAAAAATTAAAGAAATTTACGAATGTATAAAAGAAATTATACTTCATGACCAAGTTTAGCCTAGAATTTAAAACATGAGTCAATATTAGATAATCAATGTAATTCACTACAGGAACATATGAAAGAGGGAAAGTATTTTATTATCTAAATAGATGCAGAAAATGTACTTGCTGTGATTCAACACCCATTCATAGTAAAAATTATTGGCTACCTTGGAGCAAAGGAAATTTCCTTAACCCAACAAACAGTATCTATCCCTAACCTTAAGCCAACTTCACACTTAATGGAGAAACATAAGAATGATTCTTGTTAGAATCACAGGTGAGATAAAAGTGCCAGGTTCAGGGGCTTCCCTGGTGGCGCAGTGGTTGAGAGTCTGCCTGCCAATGCAGGGGACACGGGTTTGAGCCCTGGTCTGGGAGGATCCCACATGTCGCGGAGCAACTGAGCCCGTGAGCCACAATTACTGAGCCTGCATGTCTGGAGCCTGTGCTCCACAAGAAGAGAGGCCGCGATAGTGAGAGGCCTGCGCACCGCAATGAAGAGTGGCCCCTGCTTGCCACAACTAGAGAAAGCCCTCGCACAGAAACGAAGACCCAACACAGCCATAAATAAATAAATTAATTAATTTAAAAAAAAAGCCAGGTCCTGCCCAGGGAAGTGAGATGAGAAAAAGAAATAAAAGTATAAAGAGTGGACAGGGAGAAACAAAGATGGCATTTTTACAGATAACATCACTCTGTACTGTATATAGAATTGGAGAACAGAAATTATTAGGAACTTCATCACGGTTTCTTGGTATGAAACCAACATATAAATGGGACACAATATTACCTATGTTTACATTCATCAGCAACAGTGAGGAGAAAAGATTATATTGAAAAAGAACTAAGCCTTACCCAAATAGAGTATTACTGAGGGTAAAGCCAACTGTCCTAATGAACTTCAAATTGTCAGTGACATAACACAATAGAAGTTTCTATCTTGCTCATGTATTCGTTCAAAGTGGTGGTCGGTGATCCAGAGACTTAAGCTCCTCTCCTTCTGCCTTGTGGGTCCACCGTCCCATAGCATCTCAAAGTCCCCTGCATCCAGCTGGCATTTGGGGGAGGGGACAGTGGGAGGACACATTCACTTTTCTCATCACATCCCAACAGAAACACCAGTCTCATGGCCACACTTGGATACCAGGAGGGCTGAGATATTGAGCCTCTGGCTGTATAGCTGCCTCCAGCAAAAACTTCACATGAAGCAAGGGGGTTACAGACTTGTGCAGGACAACTATCCATTGTCTGTCACAGATTAAAAAATAAGGTACCTAGAAATAAACCTAACCAAAGTTGTGCAAGACTTTTATTTTTTAAAAATGTTACTGAAAGGCACCAAAGAGGATACAAGTGGAGAGAAACACCATGCTCATAGGTGCAAGAAGCCAATATCCTAACAGTGTTAATTATCATCTCTGAATTAGTCTATGTTTTCAATACAATCATAATAAAAATCCACCCCCAATTTTTTTTGTGGAACCTGATAATCAATTGTAGCCTCTAACTGAATGAACAAAAACATCGCAAAAGGTACTTGGAAGAGGAAGGAGTGAATTCTTCTGGCCAGATATCAAGACATAAAATTACAGTAATTACAGCAGCGTGGTATTAGCACATGGGTAGATCCATAGTCAGATGGGAACTTAAGATACTTCAGAAGTGTCATTACAAATACATGGCAAAAGGATGAAAACATTTGGTTATCTGGATGGAAAAAAATAATATTTTTTGCTACACCAAATATTTCTGCTACACCAAAAGATAATTTCCAGATGGATTAAAGATTTGAATGTGAAAAGCAGAAATTAAAAAGAGGGTTGTAAATTTACATCAAATTAAACAAGACACAGCACAAACTTCAGAGAAAAGTTGAGAATTTTGACTACATTAAAATCAAACATTTCTGTTGCTCCCAAAACACCAAAACCAAAGCAAATATGTTACATATCGGAAAAGGATAACTACCACCCATAAAACTAAGAAAGAATTAATATCCAGAATATATAAAGAACATCCACAAAGCAATAAGAAAAACATAACACCCCCCGCAGTCAGCAAAAGAGGAAACCCAAATTGCCATAAGCATATAAAAAATACACAGCCTCTATGTGTTTAGACAAAGGCAAATTAGAACCAGGAGACATTCTTTTGCATCATCAGATTAGCAAAATTTTAAAATTCTGCCAATACCAAGCATGGGAAAGCATGTGAAGGAAAGACAACTCAAAAACACCAGTGGTGGAGGTGTAAAACAATACAAACTTTTCAGAGAGCAATTTGGCACTATTTTATAAAATTGAAACAGCAAATATGTCCTGACTCAGCAACTCTGTTTCTGAGAGTAGATCCCAGAGAAACTTTGCATGTGGACACAGGAGACATGAACAAGAACATTCCCAGCAGCAGTATAGCAAAAACCTAGAAGCAGCCTAGATGCTCATCACCAGGAGAATGGATAAACTAACCATGATGGTTAGTTTACAGCGGTGAAAAGGAATCACTATGCCACTCTCTAACATGGACGAGGCTTAAAACCACAATGTTGAGTGAAAGAAGCAAATGACAGAGGATTAATATAGAATTTAAAATACGAAAGTTTTACTTTTTTAATAGCTGTATCCCTCCCCAATTAGGTTACAAGTAGGGTCAGCAAACGTTCTCTGCAAAAGGCAGATAGAAATATTTTAAGTGGTGCAGACCACATACAGTCTGTCTCTCTCTTGCCCTCTCCCCTTCTCCCCCCAATCCTTTGTGGAAAGGTGGGGGGAGGAATAAATTGGGAGATTGGGATTGGCGTATACACACTAGTATATACAAAATAGATAACTAATAAGGACCTGCTGTATAGCGCAGGGAACGCTACTCTGTAATGACCTATATGGGATAAGAATCTAAAAAAGAATGGATATATGTATATATATAACTGATTCACTTTGCTGTGCAGCAGAAACTAACACACCATTGTAAATCAACTATACCCCAATAAAATTTTTTTTATTTTTTTAAAATTTATTTATTTATTTTTTTTTTGGTGGTACACGGGCCTCTCACTGTTGTGGCCTCTCCCGTTGCGGAGCACAGGCTCCGGACGCGCAGGCTCAGCGGCCATGGTTCACGGGCCCAGCCGCTCCACGGCATGTGGGATCCTCCTGGACCGGGGCACGAACCCGTATCCCCTGCATCGGCAGGCAGACTCTCAACCACTGCGCCACCAGGGAAGCCCATAAAAATTTTTTTTAAAAAGCAAATCAAAAGAAAAATCAAAACCATCCTTAGCCTGAGGTCTGTGGTTCACGGACCCCTGGGTTACATCAACCCCCCTTTCCCGCTGGGTAGCTGGTGTCTCTCAGTGATAACTTGGCCAGATGTCATTTCTCTCTGGCATCTTTGATGACCGAGCAGTCTCATTTCAGTATTTTAGACTCAAATGGATTTATTTTAAAACTCCAAATCAGGCTTAACTCAGAACTCAACTCCCCACCGCTGTGCAGGGGGATGGTGTCTGCAGCCTAGCTGGCTGGAAATATAGGAAAGGGTCTACTCCTCACACTCTCTGCCTTTTGTTCTCTCTTTGAACTCCCTCTCCGCATTCCCTTCAGGCTCTAAACCCCCCAAGACTTACTCTCTGGCCCTCCTGGATAGAGCTCTCTGGGGGGGCAAAGAGATTCTGGATACATGACTAGCCCATCCTCCTAGGTTGGGAGGGGTTGTCTCTGGCTTCATTTGGGCTCCAGATGCTTCTGGCCAATGCTGGTGGTGCCGATGAGGTGATGGTCTCTGCAGAGATGGTGCTCAAGGCTTTCTGGGGCTCCCGGTCGGCACCCACATTCCCTCCTGTAGCTAGGTCCCCAAACCCTCCTGAGCGCAGTGGCGTCTACCTCCAGTCCCGCCAACAAAGCACACCCACAAACCCGGCTCTGGCTCGGGCCTCCATCACTCCCAGTTGCCTCCATTGCTCCTGCTGTCTGCTAACCCCAATGCTCTGGGGTCTGTGTAGATCCCGGGGACCTCCAGCTTGTCCTTCTGGACTCTCTGGGGGCAAGAGAATCGGTGTGGGGTAAGGCAGCCCATCTTCCTCTCAGACACCCTCAGCCTCTGTCGCCTGGAGCCCTCCTGGCAAGGCCTCTGACTTTGGAAACTTCTAGAGCAGAGGTAGGCACTGCTCTCAGGGATCAGAGGAACCTGTCAGGCACCCACTTCTTCCCATGGTGTGGGAGGATCTGCATCAGACACTTGTTCCCAGGCTGCCCCCGAGGCTCCTCTCGCTGCAGCTCCAGCGGCAGCCCCAGGGCTGGCTTCGGGTCTGCGGCTCAGTGAATAGCTGTCCAGCCTGGGACCAGGCCACCAGCCTCCCTTTGCTGCAGACACTCCAGTATCCCGGAGTCCCGGACGCTCCCCTCCTCAGGATGCAGGGGAGGAGCCTTTCGGCATGAGCTCTGACCTCCGTGCACCCTGTCCTGCCTTCCCTCCCCGAGGCCTCTGGCACCTTCTGGCACCGCCAGTGGGTAGGATGGGCAGAACTCCAGGTGTTTGGTGGAAGGCAGTCTCTTCTTGAGTCCACAGGGGGGGACTGGCCCCCCGGTAGGTGGATTTCTAAACCCAGAATATGGGATCCTCAGAACCCCGTAGCCCCAGCTTTGGTGCCTTGGCTGCAACTGAGGAAAAATCGTACTTGGCCTCTTGTTTCCATCCACTGGCGCTTGCTCATTCCGCTGTGCCTGACCCCACCTTCTTGAGCTGTTCTCCCCAGTGGTGATGGGGGTGTGTGGTGTGGTCGGCGTATGCAGAGGGAAGGGCACCCCAGGCCCCCAAGCCTGGCTCCGCCATGTATTAACTGACGGATAATAATACCCCCTCGGAGATGCGATTTGAGGATGAAATGAATCAATACTTGCGAAGAGTTTACAACGATGCCCGGCACAAAATGAGTGAATTCTAAGAGTTTGCTGTTGGGCTTCCCTGGTGGCACAGTGGTTGAGAATCCGCCTGCCGATGCAGGAGACACGGGTTCGTGCCCCGGTCCGGGAAGATCCCACGTGCCGCGGAGCGGCTGAGCCCGTGAGCCATGGCCTCTGAGCCTGCGCATCGGGAGCCTGTGCTCCGCAGCGGGAGAGGCCACAACAGTGAGAGGCCCGCGTACCACAAAAAAAAAAAAAAAAAAAATAAGAGATTGCTGTTAATCTCGTCACATTGAATAAGCCACCTCTCCTCTCTGAGCCTCAGCTCCTGGCCTGGAGAATGAGGCCCTAACACGCCACGGTGGGATTCGAGGATTAGCTGAGAGCCAGCGCCTGAGCCCAGTAAACGTTAGCTCCCTTCTACCTGCCTCGGCTTCTGCTATTGTCAGGTTAGCAAGCCAGGCCTCAGAGCAGTAGGGTTTGTTTGGATCAGCGGGAGCTGCTTTCCCTGGAACGCACTGCTCTAGGCAGGCCAAAGCAACGTATGGAACAAAAGGACCAAGATCCATCTTTGCTTGACCAGAAAAGCAACAGGAGAAAAGCACTATGGCGCCTTAGTACCTTCCGTGCACTGGGAGGAATCCTGGGCAGGGAGGCACAAGGCTTGGGTTCCGTGAACTGTTGCACAATATTTGGCAGGAGCCTGAGGCCCCTCTTGGCTGCTCTGTGTATTGAGAGAGGCAGCTGATGTGCACCTCCATCTGATTCTGGCCAGTCACTCCCCCTCTGCCGCCAGCCAGCCGTGGCGGGTCCTCAAAGTGCAGCAACAATCCACGAGAGGGGGTAGGGAACGGAAAGCACCAAGGTATGGGATCAGAAGGGCACAAGCAACTGATGGTTGCAAGGCAAGTTTAATAACAAAGCATAGCCATATATATACCCCTAAAGCAGGGACTTTGCACAGTCACTGTTCTATAGAACTAGTCTTTCATCTTAGGCTTAGTCGCCACCATATCCGCATCAGCGGGTTTATCGTCTCTCTCGGTTTAGTTGCCACCTTATCTGCGGGTCTATCGCTTGTTCCACAAAGGCACCAATTTCCTCTCCAGGGTTGCTTTTCCTAGCTTTAGGGAACAACCAGGGACTCTCATTAACTGAGCAGGTCCCTGGAGCGATCTGGCCAGAGGCCATCTCCTTTTTTACGTTCATACCATAAAGTCCAGGATGCGTACCAAGGAGAGTACAATCGGGCCCTGAGGCTTATGAGGGTCTTAATGGCGCCTTCCTCAGAGGGCAATGCTCGCCACACCCCTCGACCCCATCCAGTGCCCATTCTCCCTCTCTCTCATTCTAATGCTCTCTCATCAACCTTTCATCTTGATTATAGTTTTGGCGGGGGCGGGGGGGTGGGTGGGGGGGGGTGTTCTTTGGGGTTTTTTTTTTTTTTTTTGCTCATGGCACCAGATTTTGTTATTCTCTGGCCCAGCATAATCATTCCTCCCAGAGGCACTTCTCTGCTGACTGGAGAATGATGATGAAGTGACATCTCCATGGAAACAGATGTTGATCCCACAGTTGCTTAGCAGATGTGCTACAGGATGATGTAAGCCATGCTCTGGTTTCCCAAGGGGCTTGGTATCCTTTGATGTGTCTGTACTAATGGGGCTGGAGTTTCTGCCCTTGCTTCTACCCTTTTTATGTAAAAGTAAAAAAGCAAAAAGAATGGGAAATGTACCTTCTTTGGAAGGAATGCTTTTGTAAGGAGAGCGAAGTGTTGGGAGTCGGAACTGGGTGCGAATCAGAGATAAGATGATGAAGGTGACAGGTTTCTGTGGAGAAACAGCCTGGGGGAACCTTGGAAACTGTCCAGAAGGGGATCCTGCTGACTAAGGAATACTCAACTTTTCCACTCCACTGTAAGGTGCTATAGACCTTTCACCTTGGACAGCCACTGCTCCCACCAGAGCAGCCCTGCTATTTGCCTGGGGCAAGAGCAAACAGAGGCCACACACCGTGCTTCTAAATACTTAAAATTATAAACCAAGTCAACAGATTGTTAAAAAAAATATATTCTATCCTCTGACGTTGGCAACTGTACTAGCAGAATAATGCCCACCCCAAAGATGTCCATATCCTTGTCCCCCAAACCTGTAAATATGTAATGTGGCATTAAGGTTGTAGATGATCTGTGTGGGTCTAATGTAATCCTCAGGGTCCTTAAAAATGAAAGAGGGGGCAGAAGAGAAGGTCAGAGTGATGAGGTGTGAGAATACTCTACCAGCCGTTATTGGCTTTGGAGCTGGAAGAGGCCACAGGCCAAGGAATGCTGGTGGCCTCTAGAAGCGGGAAAAGGCAAGGAAACAGATTCTCCCTTAGAGCTTCGAGAAAAGAATGCAGTCCTGTTGACACTCAGTGAGACTTGTGACTGACGCACAAACTCTAAAATAATAGATCCGTGTGGATTTAAACCACTAAGGTTGTGGCAACTTGCTATAGCAGCAGTAGGAAACTAATATAATTGTTGTGCCATGATGGCCGTGGGGGAGGGGCACAGACACAGGAGGGCCATAGGGGGTCCTGCCAACTGGTATGGCCGGGAGAGGGGCCTTCTCGCCTGCATCTAAGGGCAGAACTGATACTATCATAAGAGAAAAAAGAAAATCATTCCCTCCAGTTTCCCTTCTTCAGGAGCCCTTTCAAACCAAGACAACACAAAGAAAAAGCCCAAACAAACCAAACTAGCCAAAACCTTCACCATAAAGCCAAAGCCAGCTCTTCACTTGGCAGGAGGGAGGAGAGCAGCTCCTCTGTGTTAGAAAAGATGGTGAGGCCTGAGGCCCTATTGGACGCCCTTGCTTATCTGACTTTACCATGAACTAGCCCCAACCTGGTTGTGCCTGTGAGATGGGACTCAGAAAGCATACCAAGTCAGGATGACTTTGCCTTTCTTTCCCCTCGCCTCTCTTGCAGTTTAGTAAATTGTCTTGCTTAGCTCTGAGGGGTGGGTTCTGAGCAGTCAAGAATCGCAAAGGAATTGGTGGTAAACGTTCTCTCCTCTCTCTGAGGATGTTCCATGTCCTGCAGAGAGGTCCAGGGTGCATCCCACCTCCTCCAGGAAGCCCTCCCTGACCTCTGCCATCCATGCTCATCTGCAGCACTTTCTGGCTGCAGCCCTTTCACATCCTTGTTTTCTTCTCTGTGAATAGTGACACATCCTGCATATTTAGTATAAACGCATCTGTTCGATGACTGTTTCATGCCTCTAATCCCAAACAGGTGAAGCACAACGCTAGGCACATTGCAGACCACGCCAAATCATTGTCAGTCAGTTAATTATCAGTTTAAGTATTCAAGGCCCAGAACACCTGCTTACAAATTCAAATCAAAGCCTGAAATAAATTTGTAATGCGTAGGTTTACCTCCTCTGCTGAGAGCCATGGCTGATTTGACTTCTTGCTTTTGTAGCCTCCCGGACTCCTTCCCTGGGTCTACTTGAATATCTCCACGTAGACTCATCCTTGCTGCAGACTCTGGGTGGACGCTTTCCTAAGATGGGGAGAATTTAAAGTTCAGTGGCTCGGGGGATCTGTGCTGGAGCCAGCCTGGCTAGTCCTTCTCTGGCCTTGATCTCAGGTCTACTAACAGGCTTTATTCTGAAGGCCACATCCTGCCTCCGGCTCCTGTTCTAGTTGCCTCTGGACACCCGGGGCCTCGACACCTGCCTGGCCCACGTTCTGTTTCCTCTACGACTCACCCTGGACGGAGTCTGGGGTCCTGCTCCTGAGGCCCTGTGCCCCCTCTGTGACCTTCACGTGTCTCCTGCTGTTGGAATACCTACGGACCTGCCTGCCAGGATGCCCACTCCACACCTCTAGCCGGCTGCCCTGTCATAGCCGCCTGCCTGTCCCATCTCCTCTGTATACACCGTGGCTTCCCAACAGGATTGACTACTCTCCTACCTGCTCTAGGTCTGCGCCCTCAAACCTCACCTTACCTGGTGCCGGCATAGCCTTCCGGTGCAGACTCTTCCTTGCTCGGCTCTGGCTTACATCTTTATTCATTTATTCATCCACGTAGCCACTCACTCATCCAGCAAATATGTGCTGAAAGCCCGTTCCATGGCAGGCAGTGTGCTGGAGGTTGGGCTCTGTGCTCCAAGAACTCACCAGCCTCTGAGTCCGAGGCTTCACACAACGCCCCTCCCTGAGGCTTCACGTGGGGAAATTACCTTGAATGATGGTCTGATTGTGGCCACCTGTAGTGCTGTTTATAACAATTAAATTGATAACACAAGGCAGAACAAGAGAGATTAGATTACACTTCTAACCCTGATAGAATTCTTTGGTATAGTAAGAACTCATAGTAATAAAATTAAGCCCTACGAGCTACAGTTAATTTTTAGTTATTTAATTTAACATGTGCCACAAGTCTTTCAAGAAGTCCTGGTTGAGGGTTTCCCTGGTGGCGCAGTGGTTGAGAGTCCGCCTGCCGATGCAGGGGACACGGGTTCGTGCCCCAGTCCGGGAGGATCCCACATGCCGCGGCGCGGCTAGGCCCGTGAGCCATGGCCGCTGAGCCTGCGCGTCCGGAGCCTGTGCTCCGCAACGGGAGAGGCCACAACAGTGAGAGGCCTGCGTACCGCAAAAAAAAAAAAAGAAGTCCTGGTTGAGACCCCTTTACATCCAAGAGTCCAAGAGGAATTGTCTTTAGTCAGTTATAGTTCAAGATAGCCTGGTGATCCGTGTGAGTGACAGTGAGACAGCTGGACCCATTTCATAGTGGACACGGTGCTAAGACATTATTGTTCCTCCACCATGAAGTCAAACTAGAAATCTGAGCATTAAACGTTTTAATAATAAAATTGTGGCACTAATTACACACTTAAAATTTTATATTTCTTTTTGCATCCTGAAGGGTATCTGTAAGGGCAATATTGGGCTTCAGCTCAATGTTTAACACTTGGCCATTCTACCTCTGGCCAAGATGAGTATTCGCCATAGCTCTAAAAGGATTCCATTGAAGCTTTTGAATTTCTTTCCTCCAGATATTTTACCCCAATTAAAAATAGCATCTTGGCTTCCCTGGTGGCGCAGTGGTTGAGAGTCCGCCTGCCGATGCAGGAGACACGGGTTCGTGCCCCGGTCCGGGAAGATCCCACATGCCACGGAGCGGCTGGGCCCGTGAGCCACGGCCGCCGAGCCTGCGCGTCCGGAGCCTGTGCTCCGCAACGGGAGAGGCCGCGACAGTGAGAGGCCAGTGTACTGCAAAAAACAAACAAACAAAAAAAACAAAGACAAAAAATAGCATCTCACGCCAGAGTTGAAAACAAGTTTCTCCTCTCTCCCCTTCCTCATTCTCTCTGGTTCTCAGCCTCCTCCTGAAACATGGTCGTGGAGCTAGTTCACTGAGATGTCCTGGAGATGCAAGGCAAGAAATCCCACATTTCCTCCCGGGAAACAGTGTCAGCCGGTGCCTGTCCCACTGGTGTCGAACCAGCCCGAGTCAGGTGCTTTTAAACCAGATGGTGCTGCCTCTTTCCCCCTCCCAGTCTTCTTCCAGCGAAGAGAAAGGACCCCAGCTTTTGTCCTGGTTGCAGGAAGCCTGGAGTCGCTCTCCGGTCGCTATTTAGCCACTCCTGTTAATACCCAGAGCGGATCCGGAGCCCCACATCCCACTCGATGCTCTAGGTGGAGTCTGAATGGTCGTGGGATGGTCCATACCGTGTCTGAGAGGAGGCAGAGGAGCCGGCAGCAACGACACCCCACGCTGATGGCAGACACCTGCGGCTGGAAGAGCTCAGCACCCCCACAGAATCACAGTGAACAGGTGGTCCATATTTTCAGGTCAGCCTGAATTTCAAACATTGGGTCACTTGCGTGATGAGTTCACGGCATCCCTGTGAGCCAGACCCCTTTTTCATCTGGGGACCAGAAAAAGTCACAACAGCCAGCAGAGTCACCTTACTGGCTGAGTAAGGACACAGGTCCCTGAGCTAGCTGGAACTGTAACGCCATCAATGACATTCTCTCCACCCTGGGAACCTCCTACAGGAACTTGTACATTTACCCCTGTGGCCACACGCGTATTCCCTGCCTTCACTGTAACTTCCATCTTGTCCCATTTTTGAGAGCAGTTTGCTGTGTTTCTCTGCCCAATGGGCTGCCTTGGTTATAGGTTATAAGCAGTTTCTTTCCAGAGTTTCAAAGCTTCCTTTTTCCTTTAGGATTACACTTCATATTTTCCATGCAATTTGCGTTTCTGGGGGAATGTTCTTGAGGATGAGCAACTTTGGTTTGCCCAGATGGTCTTCCTTTCAACCACTTTCCATATTTTAAGGATCCCTTCTTCTTACATTTCTTTCAAAGCGGAGTTGTTTGCTTTGAGATTTTAGGCTGAGACGCTGCTTTTTACTGCACATTCCTGCCCGTATGCTATTGTTTCATCCTTTGAGGCGACTAGGTGAAATCTGCCGTCAGCTGAGATCATCAGGGCACCGTTTCTCAAAGTAAGATCTGCATCCACCATCAGTGTGCTCCCTAAAAATGCAGACTGCTGGGTCTGGTTGCAACCACGTTGACTAAAAATGTGGGTGGGGCAGGAGGAGGCCCTGGAATCTGCATTCTCCCACAACTGCAGCAGGTGATGCTTGTATACTGTACAGTGTGAGAACAACCTTTCCAGCTGAAGGAGTGAGCTCCCTAGATGTCCTCGGAGGCTGCTTTTCCCTGCACATCTCCTCAATCCATGGGACCCATGCTGTACGAAGGACCCCTGTGTTGGGTTTTCTCGCCTGCCCTGGTGGCTTTCAGTAACTTTCATATTGTGCAGAATCCTGACGGCCATTCTGAAGGCAGGCTGCACTATCTTCGCTGGACTCCATGGAGATGAATCTGGCCACAGTGCCTAGGATGGGGCTGAGTGGGCAGAAGAAAGACGGGTGCTTCCCCACGTTTCCCACGTGGAAGCAACATAAAAAAATGATGACATTTGAACTGCACACTGAGATTAGCAGAAGAGAATTCCTGAGGCTGTGAGATGCTTGTCTAGAGGCTGCAGCCTCCACAAGCCTGCTCTGGCCGCCCCGAGGGCTAAGGAGATGGAACTCTCAGCACACCTGTTGCCCATTTGGCTGGAGCCCTGCATAGATGTCTGTTGCTCTCATCCGGATTAAGAAATGGATGATGGCCGGTAGGAAAAGAGAGGCAGAGATGAAGCAGCAGATGTTGAGGGTGGGAATTTTAGACTTAACAACCAACTAGGGGCTTCCCTGGTGGCACAGTGGTTAAGAATCCACCTGCCAATGCAGGGGACACAGGCTCAATCCCTGTGGAAGATCCCACATGCCGCAGATCAACTAAGCCCGTGCACCACAACTACCGAGCTTGAGCTCTAGAGCCCGCAAGCCATGACTACTGAGCCCACGTGCCGCAACTACGGAAGCCCACGTGCCTAGAGCCCGTGCTCCGCAATAAGAGAAGCCACCGCGATGAGAAGCCCACGCACTGCAACGAAGAGCAGCCCCCGCTCGCTGCAACTAGAGAAAGCCTGCGTGCAGCAACAAAGACCCAATGCAGCCAAAAATAAATAAATAAAATAAAATAAATTTTTAAAAGCCCAACCAATTAAATGGGGGGAAGATAGAAGGGAAGGCATCAGAAGGCTGTGAGAGTTCTGAGCCCAGAGGGAAGTGAGGACCCGGACAGAGTAAAGACAGAGCCTGGTCTTATTGCTGCGGGAGCTGTTCCTTTACTTCTCACCTCTCTCCTCCGTGTCCTGGCTGAAACCACATGCTTTGGGTTTCCCTGGTGGCGCAGTGGTTGAGAATCCACCTACCGATGCAGGGGACATGGGTTGGTGCCCCGGTCCGGGAAGATCCCATATGCCGTGAAGCGGCTGGGCCTGTGAGCCACAGCCGCTGAGCCTGCGCGTCCGGAGCCTGTGCTCTGCAACGGGAGAGGCCACAACAGTGAGAGGCCCTAAAAAAAAAAAAAAGAGTGAAACCACATGCTTTTCCCTGGTCATCTGTTCCACGGGCTCCTAAGATAAACTGGAAGAGAGAGATGCTCTAGATGTTGGAGCAGACCGCAACTTTCTCCTCCACAGCCCCTTCTCTCCTACTGATGAAGGGTGAGGGGAGTAGCTTGCATTTCCCATTTTATTTCTTGGTCGAGTAAGGCGCACACAAGCTACGTACCTTGTTCCATGACTTGCCAGGGCTGAGGCAGGGAGTTTATCTCTGGCCTTTTTCATTCCTAAATCAATGTTTTGTGTGTTTTTGCAATCACCACTGACACTGCCATCTCAGCACATTGACTGATGACCCATTTGTTCTTTATATTCAGGCTCAGAGGCTTCTAGGCTGTACCCAAGGCTCCTGGTGTGAGCAGAGCACTCCAAGTCTCTGAGACCCAAGTCCCGGGGTCTTTTGTGCTCCAACACATCACCAGATTCTTTAGTTCACAGTGCAACACCCTCTATGACTTGCACCCCCAAATGTGCTTGCTGGTCCTTAATGGCTATGATATGAGGGGTCAGGGCAGACCCAAGAGACAAGTGTGGCTTTAAACCCAGGGGTGGATTATGTTTCATGGAGCCTGAAGTCTATATAATTTTGGAGAGTGTCTTTAGGAAAAAAAAAAAGAAACATATACTACTCATGCATAATTCACATAAAACGCGGGATTGTGCAACTGAGGGGCCCTGAAGATTACACTCCCTTTAGCTCCCAGTCACCAGCCTCTGCTCAGGGCTGCTGCCGGCAGGCAAAAGCCTGGGTCACTTTTCCATTCTGCTCTCATCTTGCCTTGCGCAAGTGCAAAATCACAGCATCCTTGCATTTGGAAAAGGCAGTGTCATCCCAAGCCCCAGAGGCTCCTTTATAAATGTCAGGCTAATTATTGGATGATGAGATAATAGCTACAGTGTGTGCCGTCTGGGTCAGCTGCTGCTGCTGCTGCTACCAAAATACCCCGGCGGATGCCAAGTGACATGTTTGCAAAGATAGGAAGGACTAAGCGCTTCAGGATGGTGAAAACAAGCTCCCAGGTCGCCTCTGGCAGGGAGACACCTCGGAGGCACAGGATGTGGAGGGGGGTGGCTGGAAGAAGCTGTGGCAGATGAAAATCTCTTCCCTGGGGAGAGCGTAGCAGCAGAATTTCCTGAGCCTGCGAAGCTCTTTACAGGCATTATTTCTTTTCATCCCCCAACCAGCCTTTTAAGGTGGGAGCTATTATTATCACTAACTGCTAATTAAAAGGAGAACTGAGGCCACACCACACAGCTAGGAAGTGGTGGAACCAGTATTTGAACCCAGAACTCATGGGGAAGAGCACCCCGGGCTATGATCCCCTCTCTCTCCGTTTTAGTTTTTTTTCCCCCCACATACACAGGAGGCTTGTGTTTATAAATGACACAAGACCTGCCCACAGTCAGGACTTCCCGTGGGCAGGACGGTATGAGCAGTTTTGCAGCC
This sequence comes from Kogia breviceps, assembly GCF_026419965.1. Lineage (NCBI taxonomy): Eukaryota > Metazoa > Chordata > Mammalia > Artiodactyla > Physeteridae > Kogia > Kogia breviceps. Next base: position 79,461,063 of record NC_081320.1, on the reverse strand, counting down.
AACAAGGTGAGGCTGTAGCGCTGGCCCTCAGGTCCCGGTTGAGCGGTTACAGTGGGTTGATGACTTGCAGATGCGCTCTGTGGAGACGTAGGCTCTCCACGGAGGTTGCCAGGAAGCTGGGGGGTGGGGGGTGGGTGGGAGGGGAGGGAAGGAGGGCATCTGATGGAGAGTGATGGGTGGAGCGGTCAGGCGGCTGCAAGAAATGCCCACTTCCAAATCCAGCCAGAGCAGCGCCACCTCATGGGCTGGGCTGGGCTGGGCTTCCTGATAAACTGTGTGTTTGAGCGAAGGTATCTTCACTCTCAAAATGTTACAGGACCACATGAGCCCTCCCAGCCCTGCACCCACCACACTGGCTGTTTGCGTGGGAGGACCACACCAGGTTCTGCAGGGAAAGCAGATCACGACCGTCTCTGTTCAGGCAATCTAGTGAGGCTTATGAACCCTCCCCTGAGCAACATTTTTCAAATGCATTAGAGAGAAAACATAAGATTACAAAGGAAACCAACTACACCGAAATACAGTTATCAAAATATTTTTTACAACATCAAATTTGCGATCTAGTACCGCACGTGCTTCTCTAACACATTCAGCAAAAGATCTAGTGACAGGCCTATCAACCACCATAATTCCCAAGCCGTGATGAGCGTAAACTATAATCTAAGATATCTGCAACCAGTGCACTGTGATAGGAAGATGGGATTTCTACTGGTGGCAAATCACAGACGCAGCTACAACATCTGAGGTCCTCTGCCTACACTCATAACAGCAGGAAATGCTAAATTCTGGCCGAAGGTTAGCGAAAATAAAGGTGTAAAATTTTTTCCCATCCAAGTGTCTAGACCCTTCGAATTCTGTCCGTGGGCCCCCCAGCCCCTCATGGAAATCCATCAGCACAGCGCATGTCAGGCACCTAAGTCTGTAGCCCTAATTATCAGTGTTGGTGTGCTTTTGTGGAGCAGCTGGCACAAGGGCCTGGCTCGGTGGAGATCCCAGTGCTTTTTTTTTTTTTTTTTTTTTTTTGCGGTACGCGGGCCTCTCACCGCTGTGGCCTCTCCCGTTGCAGAGCACAGGCTCCGGACGCGCAGGCTCAGCGGCCATGGCTCACGCTCAGCGGCCATGGCTCACGGGCCCAGCCGCTCCGCGGCATGTGGGATCTTCCCGGACCGGGGCACGAACCCGCGTCCCCTGCATCGGCAGGCGGACTCCCAACCACTGCGCCACCAGGGAAGCCCATCGGTGGAGCTCTTTAGTGCTTGTCCTCTGCTCTGAGTCCTGGTGACCATCAGGGCGGGGGGTGGAGGAGGAGAGGGGCGGCATCTCTCCACATCTCTGCTCACTGGACTGTGATCAGGTGCCTCTGGCCCTGAGACTGTCCTTTAACCGTCCCTCCGCCAAGGAAAGCTGCAAAAGGAGGCCCGCAGCGTTCCATCCTGGGTCCAAGGGCTTTATCCGTTGCCCCATGACCGGAACACTCACTCCTGACCCAGCCTGTCCTCATGGGCACACACTGCAAGCTCACTCCCAAGAGGGAGACTCCAGAAGGATCCATCGGGTAGCTCGCTCTGCTGTGTCAAAATAACAGACCGTCTTGGCTGCAAAGACATGGGATTAGGCAGCCTTCAGAGAGCTATTTTGGGACGAGTGGTTTCTTTTCTCTCCCTCTGATACTCTGTTTTCAGGCTCATTCACAGAATGCCACGGAGGTCACGGGAGCCGAGGAGAGCGTGACGCTTTCTCCCCGGCACCTATGGTGGAGCAGGGTTGGTGTAGGGCACAGGGCTCAGCATGCCTCCCCTACTTCTCGGGAAGGAACTGCTAGTTGTTTGCAATGTCTCAGAAACCCCAGAGCAGTGTGCACTCACCTCTCAGGGGTCCCGTGTTTTGGGGGCCTCAGGCTGGAAGATGGAAAAGGGCAGGGCGGGGCCTGGATGAGCCTGGACTGAGCCAAGAATGTCAAAGCTGGAAGGGACTCCACAAAGCATGCAGCCCACCCTCCTCATTGCCCAGATAAGGAACCTAAAGCCAGGTCCCAGGGGTCAGGGGCAGAGACAACACTGGCAGCCCTCAGGCCTCACCTGGTCTGAGCCTCAGGCGGATCTCGCCCTTGAGGGCTCGGTGAACCCCCTGGACTGTGCAGTAGCTCCTGCCACCAAGTCTCTATACAAGAGAACACACATCTCCCGCCTGCAGACTTTCCCTGTCTCATCTGCCCCTGCCGAGCTGGAGCGATGCATCTGCCTGCCTTGGTGCTGGAGGTGCGCTCCATCCCTGCCCCAGCACCGCCCAGAGCTCGTGCCACGCCCAAGGGTGGCTTTGCCTGAACTGGGCTTGGGGATGAGGGTGGGACCACATCTGGCTCTTTGAACCCCCAGTGCCGGCCACAAACCTGAGGGTCAAAGTACGTGTTCAGAAATTATTCACTGACCGACTTTATTAGGCACCAGCTGTGTACCCTGCACTCTGCACCGTCCAAAGCATAAATGCTTTTAGCCTTTGGCAACTTTACAAGCCAGGAGGAGAAACAAGATACCAACCCTGCCTGGCAGGAGAGGAGCTCACTGAATTGGACACACGAATAAGCAAGATTTGAGGAAACAGAAGAGCAACAAAATGCAAGCATAGTTTCTACTACCTCCAAAGTGAAGCATGCCCACTGATTCATTTATTCGAATGCACAGTCACAATGTTGGTCTTCTATTTATATTTATTTTTAGCTTTTTACTTTGCTGTGTTTATATTTTCTGGAAGTTTTCATGTGCATAATGTATTTGTGCATTATTATACAAATAAATTAATTCACGCCATATAATTTAGAAATAAATACACATTTATTGGAGGGCGTGCTGAAAGATGTTTTACTGATAAGAGTATTGGATTTAAATGGGTTTAAACTGTGCTGGGTGAGAGCCTTCTGGTGAAGGGAGAATCAGGAGGGCCCCCTGGGGGTCTGCACCTCCTTCCCCTGACCCCGCTCAGCACTCTCACTTCTTCCCAGAAGATGAGGCCTGCCATCTGAGCTCTGGACTAGCTATCTGCTGCTGCAGCCCGTGTCGCCCGGAGCCATCACCCCCCAGGCCTGGGCAGTGAGCACGGACCGGGCTCTCAGTCTGCCCGGCCCCTCACTGAGGGCCTCAGCCCTGCCTCCGGGGAGAGGAGCTCCATTGCTGGAATGGGTCTCAGCCCCAGCCGACGTGGGAGAGCGGTGCCGACGTGGGGAATGTGGATGGAGTGACTTTCTGTTCAGCTTTCCCAACAAAAACCACTTGTAATTTATGTCCCTGCACATACTGTTCCACGCTTCTGTTCACATTCTTCCCCCCGCTGCCTGGAAGCCTTTAAATTTGCAAACAGCCCTGCTTCGGCATTTGGGAGGTCAGAGAGCCATCCATCACCCCCGTGTTTTATTTCCACAGGGATTCTTGAAGTCCCCACGGAGAGCCAGGCTTGGGGACAGGTACCCGCGATTCTAGAGAAAGATGACCCGAATGGGATGAGGGCAGAGACCCTTTTTTTTAGGACCTCATTTTAAACTCTGTGCCAGGTACCAGGCTGGGTACTTTGTAATGTAATTGGTCCTCCCGGCAGCCTTGGGAGGTACAGATTATCATTTGTCAAATGAGGAAATTGAGGTGTGGTGAGCTAACATTCCCTGCCTCTGGCTGGGATGTCCATGCCCTAAACCACAAAACCTGTGACTAGGTTCCCATATATGGCAAAGGGGCTTTGCATATGTGATTAAGGATTTGTGTTTGGGGAGACTGTCCTGGATTATCCAGAGGGACACAATGTCATCACAAGTATCCTTATAAGAGGGACGCAGGAGGGCCAGAGTCAGAAAGATGCAGTGATGGAAGCAGTGGTCCAAGGGATGTAGGGCTCAAGCCAAGGAATGCAGGAAGCCTCTAGATGCTGGAAAAGGCAAGGAACTGGATTCTCCCTCAGAGCCAGAAGGAGCACAGCCCTGCAGACACCTTGATTTTACCCCAGTGAGACTGATTTTTGGCACCTTTCCTCAGAACTGTAAGGTGAAAAGCTTGTGTTGTTTAAGGAGCGAAGTTTGTGGTCATTTGTTTCGGCAGCAATAAGAAACTAATACACAGGGCGTTACTTTTCCCAAGGCCACAGAGCTGGGGAGCAGCAGACAGGTGGGACTTGAACCCAGGTCGCTCTGACTCCACGGGTCCAAAAGATGTTATGAAACTTCAACGGAGCTCAGAGCTGATAAACTGAAGGTGCTATTGCTTGGCCAGGTAAGAGGCGTCCCAGGCCTGTGGCAGAGCAGGAGGGACAGATGCACTGGACGGAGGGGTCCAGGCTGAGTCAGGAGGTGAGGGGAGTATTAGGTACCGAGAAGCTCACAACTGCAAAATGGCTCTATGCTTCCTCCTCGAGGACCCACGATGATCTGACCACCCTCTGTTCCCGCAGGGCTTAGGACACAGGTTCTGCCCCTTCAGTGACCGCGGCTGGCCAAGGCTTCTGCCAACAGACAGGGCTGGGCTGGGCTGAGGGCGGAGCAGCAGGGCTTCTACCCTCCTATATATGTGGAGGCAGGGCGGTCTCCCATGACACTCAGAAGAGGCCATGCCCAGCTCTGCCATGACGAACCATGAAACCCTGGATTAATCGCTGAATCACTCCTGTCCTCAGTCTCCCAATCCGGAAAATGGGATGAGGATACCTACCCCATAGGGCTGCTGGAAGGATTGATCACACATGGGTCTAAGGGAAGCTGAGTCTCAGCTGGCATGCAGAGCTGTGGTGGTAACCGTACCTCCCCTTTGTCAAGGGCTGGTAGGTGCCTCTGCTGTACTGGTGGCCAAATGATTTTAATGGCACCCTTGTGTCCAAGTCATGGGTCCTTAGCTCCAGTTACCTGCTTCAGCCGCCACAGCCGGTGAATATGAGCCCGCAGGGCTGCCCTCCCGTTCTGAGCTTTCACTCCCCTGTAACAGAGAGAGAGACGTGATCTCTCAAGCTCTTCCCTGTGGGGGACATCTGGCGACCTAGCGCCTCTGGCCAGCAGCCCTTGAAGGGCACCGTCGCTCCTGCTACCCCTCCCCTTGTCCAGAATGCTGGGGGAGGCTGGGCACAGACCTCCCTCCTCGCTCTCCCTCCTGACCACCAGGCGAAGGGCACGGGGGACAGAGGAACAGCAGGACAGCGCCAGCAGTGGCAGCCTCTTCAAGTGATTCTTCCCGGATTTGTTTTGAAAGTTTCATTCGGTGACACATCTACCCATGTCGCTATATTTATCTGTGAGAGAGGCAGGATATTTTTGAACGGATGTAATTTCTGGCTCTTTCCCTCCAAGGAAAAGAAAAAGTTTCTGATCCCTATTCATGTCTTTGAGCCTCCGCTCCTGCCTCTTCCACACTTCTGTATAAACACACCCATGCACACACACACACGCACAGAGCAAGGCAGACCCTTTGATTCAAGAACTGCTATTCTGAGACTCTGTGGCTGACTCAGGCCTAGGTAATGTGATGGATAAACAGACAGAAAGGCGGAAAGACTGAGAGAATTGAGAGGAATTGAATAAATGAATAAATGACCAAACCCAGAGTTTGGGTGCTTATTTTTTTTTCTCTTCCAACTTCACTGAACACATGCGTAATAGGAGGAAAACTGACTGAGGGCAAGAGAGAAGGCCCCAGGGGGGCACCAGCCAGGGCCAGGGGCTGGAATGAGCAGTTTGCTCTCTGAGTTTGACGGAGTTGCCAAGAAGACAGACCAGGCTCACAGCTGCCCCAAAGCTGAGTGCGGGCGTGAGAAACCCGAAGCCAAGTTCAGGATGGCAGGGCAATCTTGAGGAGCAATAAGATGAACTATTACAGGGATGAACACCTTGAGCTCTGCATTCACATGAAAATAACCAGCAACCTGCAAATGTCTCCAGGGAGTCAGTCAGGGAGGTAGGAGATGGGGAAACAGGACTCAGGCCTCCGTAGCTGTGTCATGCACAGATTCCGGGTGTGAGTGCCAGGCAGCCAAAGTCACGGAGATTTCCTTCTATGTTCCTTCTAGAAGCTTTACAATTTTAGGTATTACATTTAGGTACATTTAGAGTCACCTTGAGGTAATTTTTGTGTAGGGTGGGACCTATGGCTTAAGGTTTGCTTTTTACTTTTTTTGCATATGGATATCCAATTTTAGCATCCAATTTTAGCATTTAGTTTTAGCATCATTTATTAAAAAGAGCATCCTTTCTCCATTGAATTGCCGTTGTACTTTTGTGAAAAATCAGTTGACTAAATATGTGGATCTTGGGACTTCCCTGGTGGTCCAGTGGTTAAGACTCCGCACTTCCACTGCAGGTGGCATGGGTTCAATCCCTGGTCGGGGAACTAATATCCCACATGCTGCACAGCATGGCCCAAAAAAATAAAAATAAAAATGTGGATCTATTTCTGGATTCTTTCTTCTGTAGCACTGATATATATATATATAATACATATAAAATATATTTTATATTATATAAATATATATTACATAAGATACATTTTTTCCAGAAGTATACATATATATAAAATATATAAAACATATATTTATTTGTATATATTTTATATATTTATACTTATGTACATTAATATAAATACATTATTATTATACAGTAGTAGTATTAATATTTATCTATTTATATTTTCCTCCAAAACCACACCAACCTCATTACCGTAGCTTCATAGAAAGTCTAGTAAGTCTTGAAATCAGATAAGTCAGTTCCTCCAACTTTCCTCTTCTTTTTTGAAATTGGTTTGGCTATTCAAGTTCCTTTGACTTTCCATATAAACGTTGGCATTAGCCTGTCAATTTCTATTAACAATTTTTGCAGGGAGTTTTATTGGATTGCAGCACACAGATCATCTTGGGGTGAACTGACACAATAACGAGCCCTCACTTTAGGGCTTCTCTTTGCACCTTTGTTCCCTCTTAGGGGACATTTCTCTTCCTGCTCCCGATCATCCCCCAGCAATGGACTGCTGTTAGCTGTCACTCAACGCTTGTTAGCCTGTGGTTGGGATGGAGCGGGGGTCGGGAGGCAGCCTCTGCTGTTCTGCTTCAGTTTCAGTCTTAGGCAGGTGCTATGTCTTGGACGGGGGATACTTCAGTGATTCTGTCCCTCCCCCATCACTGGGGACTTACTGGTCTGCATGTAGTTTTGCCCCTCACCCCCAGGGTAGAGGGTTTTACTTTTCTCCCCGCTGCCATGGATCCTGTGCCCTAAGGACAACATGGTTTGCTGCCCTTTCCCCAATGGTTATATATTTTTTTCCATAAGGGATACGGGGAGAAGGATCTGGGTGGAACTTCACGGTTTTCCATAAGCACTGTTCCCCCTCCCCAGACCTGAACCAAGAGAGAGGTCTTCCCAGGTCTCTTAGCCTTCCCCCCTCTTTCTTGTGAGCATCCAGTGTGTTCCATGGAGAAGAGCCCGCAAGCGGGTGTGGATTTCCCTGAAGTCTGCAGCTCCCAAGGGGGCTGTACATTCACACAGGTCCCACATGTGGCCTTTAGTAGTTCATTAAAAAGTTTGGTTGGATTCTTCTTTCCTTCTTGTATGGCATCCAACATCTGTAACAGGTAGGCAAGGACCTGTGTCCCATCTCTCCGTGGAGGCATCTGTTATTCCTTAGATTTCAGCTTAGTTTTTCGCCCTCCATCTCAGTTCTCTGATGAGTTCAAGAAAAGGGGTCCTTTTATAAATGATTTGGCATTTTGGGGGGTAAGGGTGAGAGCAATGCTTTTTGCAGAGTTCTACACCTTAAGTGGAAGCCAAAACTCCAACAGCCGTTTGCATTTAAAAGTCTAAAAGCTGGGACTTCCCTGGTGACGCAGTGGTTAAGAATCTGCCTGCCGATGCAGGGGACACAGGTTTGAGTCCTGGTCCGGCAAGATCCCACATGCCACGGAGCAACTAAGCCCATGCACCACAACTACTTAGACTGCGCTCTAGAGCCCGTGAGCCACAACTACTGAGCCCATGTGCCGCAACTACTGAAGCCCGCGCTCCACAACAAGAGAAGCCACCACAATGAGAAGCCCACGCAACGCAACGAAGAGTAGCCCCCGCTCGCGGCAACTAGAGAAAGCCCGTGCACAGCAACAAAGACCCAAAGCAGCCAAAATAATAATAATAAATAAATAAAATTTAAAAAGTCTAGAGGCTTACTTTATTGAGCAATGTTAGAAAATCTTTAAAAATAGAATTTGTATCTTGACTTTGGATTCTTTAAGAGTACAAATCACTCTATGCATAGTTAAAGCAGTAGACTAATAAAGGTCTTCATTTTTGTCTCATGTGACTGGTTTTCTTTTTGTTCATACATATATATTTTTAAATTTAAGTGTTGGATAGGATATACTATCACATGGTTCAAAATTGAAAAGGCCATACATAAAAATCTCCCTCCTATTCCTATTCCCTCTACAGGAAGCTGGTGTTACAGGTTTCTTGTTATCCTTTTAGAACTATTTTATACAACTATAAGAAAATACCTCTATCCTTTCCCCACTGATTTTTATACAGATGGTAGCATACTCTACACACTGTTCTATTGCCTTGTTATTTCACCTAGCAAGGTATGTTTTGGAGATCTTTTTCTGATCTTTTCTCATTTTAGTGGCTACGGAGGACCCCACTGTATGGGCTACCATTTCTTTAGCCATTCCCCATTGATGGACATTTAGTTATTTACTGCCTTTTACATTGTTTACAAACAATGTTGTAAGGTCATTTACCTTCTTTGCAGAGATGAGCTGTAGCATAAATTCCTGCTCATGGAATTTCTGGTTCTCAGGATATGTGTACTTATATTATAGATATTGCCAAATCTACATCACATTAAGCTTCTTATCTGCAACGCATAAGAGCAGCTGTTTCTTACACTTTTGCCAAAACAGAAAGCCTTCCCATCCTTTTGGATCTTTGCCAATATGATCGAGGAAAAATAGTATCTTAGTGCAGTTTTATTTTTATTTTTTAATTAATTTTTACTTATTTTTTTTATACAGCATGTTCTTATTAGTTATCTATTTTGTATGTATTAGTGTATATATGTCAATCCCAACCTCCCAATTCATCCCACCACCACCACCACCGCCACCACCACTTCCCCACTTGGTGTCCATATGTTTGTTCTTTACACCTGTGTCTCTATTGTGACCTGCAAACCACTTCATCTGTACCATTTTTCTATGTTCCACACAGATGCGTTAATATACAATACTTGTTTTTCTCTTTCTGACTTACTTCACTCTGTATGACAGTCTCTAGATCCATCCACGTCTCTACAAATGTCCCAACTTCATTCCTTTTTATGGCTGAGTGATATTCCATTGTATATATGTACCACATCTTCTTTGTCCATTTGTCTGTCAATGGGCATTTAGGTTGCTTCCATGACCTGGCTACTGTAAATAGTGCTGCAATGAACATTGGGGTGCATGTGTCTTTTTGAATTATGGTTTTCTCTGGGTATATGGCCAGTAGTGGGATTGCTGGGTCATATGGTAATTCTATTTTTAGTTTTTTAAGGAACCTCCATACTGTTCTCCATAGTGGCTGTATCAATTTACATTCCCACCAACAGTGCAAGAGAGTTCCCTTTTCTCCACATCCTCTCCAGCATTTGTTGTTTGTAAATTTTCTCATGCTGCCCATTCTAACTGGTGTGAGGTGATACCTCATTGTAGTTGTGATTTGCATTTCTCTAATAATTAGTGATGTTGAGCAGTTTTTCATGTGCTTCTTGGCCACCTGTATGTCTTCTTTGGAGAAATGTCTATTTAGGTCTTCTGCCCATTTTTCGATTGGGTTGTTTGTTTTTTTAATATTGAGCTGCATGAGCTGTTTATATATTTTGGAGATTAATCCTTTGTCTGTTGATTCATTTGAAAATAATTTCTCCCATTCTGAGGGTTGTCTTTTCATCTTGTTTGTAGTTTCCTTTGCTTTGCAAAAGTTTTAAGTTTCATTAGGTCCTATTTGTTTATTTTTGTTTTTATTTCCATTACTCCAGGAGGTGGATCAAAAAAGATCTTGCTGTGATTTATGTCCAAGAGTGTTCTTCCTATGTTTTCCTCTAAGAGTCTTATAGTGTCCGGTCTTACATTTAGGTCTGTAATCCATTCTGAGTTTATTTTTGTGTATGGTGTTAGGGAGTGTTCTAATTTCATTTTTTTACATGAAGCTGTCCAGTTTTCCCAGCACCACTTATTGAAGAGACTGTCTTTTCTCCATTGTATATCCCTGCCCCCTTTGTCATAGACTAGTTGACTATAGGTACTTGGGTTTATCTCTGGGCTTTCTATCCTGTTCCATTGATCTGTATTTCTGTTTTTGTACCAGTACCATACTGTCTTGATTACTGTAGCTTTGTAGTATACTCTGAAGTCAGGGAGTCTGATTCCTCCAGTTCCATTTTTTTCCCTCAAGACTACTTTGGCTATTCAGGGTCTTTTGTGTCTCCATACAAATTTTAAGATTTTTTGTTCTAGTTCCCAAAAAAAGGTGACTGGTAATTTGATAGGGATTGTAGATCCCTAGCATCTGTAGATTGCATTGGGTAGTATAGACATTTTCACAATATTGATTCTTCCAATCCAAGAACATGGTATATCTCTCCAACTGTGTGTGTCATCTTTGATTTCTTTCATCAGTAGGTAGGTTTATTCCTAGGTATTTTATTCTTTTTGTTGCAATGGTGAATGGGACTGTTTCCTTAATTTTTCTTTCTGATCTTTCATTGTTAGTTTATAGGAATGCAAGAGATTTCTGTGCCTTAATTTTGTATCCTGCAAATTTACCAAATTCAGTGATTAGCTCTAGTAGTTTTCTGGTGGCATCTTTAGGATTCTCTATGTATACTATCATGTCATCAGCAAACAGTGACAGTTTTACTTTTCTTTTCCAATTTTTATTCATTTTATCTCTTTTTCTTCTCTGATTGCTGTGGCTAGGACTTCCAAAACTATGTTGAATAATAGTGGTGAGAGTGGACATCCTTTTCTTGTTCCTGATCTTAGCAGAAACGCTTTCAGTTTTTCACCATTGAGAATGATGTTTGCTGTGGGTTTGTCATATATGGCCTTTATTATGTTGAGGTAGGTTCCTTCTTTGCCCACTTTCTGGAGAGTTTTTTATCAAAAACCAGTGTTGAATTTTGTCAAAAGCTTTTTCTCCATCTATTGAGATGATCATGTGGTTTTTATTCTTCAATTTGTTAATATGGTGTATCACATTGATTGATTTGCATATACTGAAGAATCCTTGCATCCCTGGGATAAATCCCACTTGATCATGGTGTATGATCCTTTTAATGTGTTGTTGGATTCTGTTTGCTAGTATTTTGTTGAGGATTTTTGCATCTATATTCATCAGTGATATTGGTCTTTAATTTTCTTTTTTTATGATGTCTTTGTCTGGTTTTGGTAACAGGGTGATGGTGGCCTCAGAGAATGAGTTTGGGAGTGTTCCTTCCTCTACAGATTTTTGGAAGAGTTTGAGAAGGATGGGTGTTAGCTCTTCTCTAAATGTTTGATAGAATTCAGCTGTGAAGCCATCTGGTCCTGGACTTTTGTTTGTTGGAAGGTTTTTAATCACAGTTTCGATTTCATTACTTGTGATTGGTCTATTAATATTTTCTGTTTCTTCCTGGTTCAGTCTTGGAAGGTTATACCTCTCTAAGAATTTGTCCATTTCTTCCAGGTTGTCCATTTTATTGGCATAGAGTTGCTTGTAGTAGTCTCTTAGGATGCTTTGTATTTCTGCGGTGTCCTTTGTAACTTCTCTTTCTTTGTTTCAAATTTCATTGATTTGAGTCCTCTCCCTCTTTTTCTTGATGAGTCTGGCTAAAGGGTTATCAATGTTATCGTCTCAAAGAACCAGCTTTTAGTTTTATTGATCTTTGCTATTGTTTGTTTCTATTTCATTTATTTCTGCTCTGCTCATTATTTCTTTCCTTCTACTAACTTTGGATTTTATTTGTTCTTCTTTCTCTAGTTCCTTTAGGTGTAAGGTTAGATCGTTTATTTGAGATTTTTCTTGTTTCTTGAGGTAGGATTGTATTGCTATAAAGTTCCCTCTTAGAACTGCGGTTGCCTCATCCCATAGGTTTTGGATCATTGTGTTTTCGTTGTCATTTGTCTCTAGGTATTTTTTGATTTCCTGTTTGATTTCTTCAGTGATCTCTTGGTTATTTAGTAACATATTGTTTCGCCTCCATGTGTTTGTGTTTTTAATGGCTTTTTCCTTGTAATTGATTTCTAATCTCATAGCATTGTGGTCAGAAAAGATGCTTGATATGACTTCAATTTTCTTAAATTTACCAAGGCTTGATTTGTGACCCAAGGTGTGATCTATCCTGGAGAATGTTCCATGTGCACTTGAGAAGAAAGTGTGTTCTGCTGTTTTGGGATGGAATGTCCTATAAGTATCAATTAAATCTATCTGGTCTATTGTGTCATTTAAAGCTTGTGTTTCCTTATTAATTTTTTGTTTGGATGATCTGTCCATTGGTATAAGTGAGGTGTTAAAGTCCCCCACTATTATTGTGTTACTGTCGATTTCCTCTTTTATAGCTGTTAGCAGTTGCCTTATGTATTGAGGTGCTATTTGGGGTGCACATATATTTATAATTGCTATATTGTCTTCTTGGATTGATCCCTTTATCATTATGTAGTGTCCTTCTTTGTCTCTTATAATATTCTTTATTTTAAAGTCTATTTTGTCTGACATGAGTATGGTTACTCCAGCTTTCTTTTGATTTCCATTTGCATGGAATATCTTTTTCCATTCCCTCACTTTCAGTCTGTTTGTGTCCCTAGGTCTGGAGTGGTCTCTTGTAGACAGCATATATATGGGTCTTGTTTTTGTATCCATTCAGCAAGCCTGTGTCTTTTGGTTGGAGCATTTAATCCATTCACATTTAAGGTAATTATCGATATGTATGTACCTATTACCATTTTCTTAATTTTTATGGGTTTGTTCCTGTAGGTCCTTTTCTTCTCTTGTGTTCCCACTTAGAGAAGTTCCTTTAGCATTTGTTGTAGACCTGGTTTGGTGGTGCTGAATTCTCTTAGCTTTTCCTTGTCTTTAAAGCTTTTGATTTCTCCATCAAATCTGAATGAGATCCTTGCTGGGTAGAGTAATCTTGGTTGTAGGTTCTTCCTTTTCATCACTTTAAATATATCGTGTCACTCCCTTCTGGCTTGTAGAGTTTCTGCTGAGAAATCAGCTGTTAACCTTATGGGAGTTCCCTTATATGTTATTTGTCATTTTCCCTTGTTGCTTTCAATAATTGTTCTTTGTCTTTAACTTTTGTCAATTTGATTACTATGTGTCTCGGCATGTTTCTCCTTGGGTTTATCCTGCCTGGGACTCTCTGTGCTTCCTGGACGTGGGTGGCTATTTCGTTTCCCATGTTAGGGAAGTTTTCAACTATAATCTCTTCAAATATTTTCTCAGGCCCTTTCACTCTTTCTTCTCCTTCTGGGACCCCTCTAATGCGAATGTGGTTGCGTTTAATGTTGTCCTAGACGTCTCTTAGGCTGTCTTCATGTCTTTTCATTCTTTTTTCTTTATTCTGTTCTGTGGCAGTGAATTCCACCTTTCTGTCTTCCAGGTCACTTATCCATTCTTCTGCCTCAGTTATTCTGCTATCGATTCCTTCTAGTGTATTTTTCATTTCAGTTATTGTATTGTTCATCTCTGTTTGTTCTTTAATTCTTCTAGGTCTTTGTTAAACATTTCTTGCATCCTCTCGATCTTTGCCTCCATTCTTTTTCTGAGGTCTGGATCATCTTCACTATCATTATTCTGAATTCTTTTTCTGGAATGTTGCCTATCTCCACTTTACTTAGTTGATTTTCTGGGGTTTTGTCTTGTTCCTTCATCTGGTACAAAGTCCTCTGCCTTTTCATTTTGTCTATCTTTCTGTGAATGTGGTTTTCCTTCCACAGGCTGCAGAATTGTAGTTCTTTTTGCTTCTGCTGTCTGCCCTCTTTCTGGAGACAAAATCAATGACATCATCTGCCTTCCAGTGGAACAAGTACTTTGTGATGTAACGGTGTTGCCAATGTGCAAAGTATCTGGGATGAGACCACATCAGAGCTTTTGGACGTGCTCACTGTATCACTTCTTCTAGTGTGTCTAACACATAGGCTGCCAGCTCATGGCGGCTCCGGCTCCAGCCTCTGGGCCACAGTGGAAGCTAACACCGCAAAAGTAGCTGGACTAGGGTGGGCAGGGGTCTCCCCAGCAGGAGGAAGCTCCCTTCTGGCCAAAGGTGAGCTTTTGTGCTTTGGGTTAAACAGGCAGGACCCCAGGAAAAGTCTGGAGCCCTCTATCCTGAAGAGTGTGAGGGAGTTTAGTTTTTACTTTTTTTTTCAGTATTGCATGGACAGAGGGAAAGGCCACAGGAATCCATAAAGAAGCCCACACCTGGGGGGAGATACGGGCACAGCTGTGAGTCCAGAGTGGAGGTGGAAAGTGCACAGGCGGGGGGTCAGGACAGGGGCTCACATCTCTAGGAGGGAGCTGAACCTCCACAAGAGAGTTTGAGCCAAACCTTCGTAGGGGCAGGGCCTCCTGCTGACTTGCGGGTTATAAAAATACTGTGCCTCAAAGATCTAGTCATTTATCCCAGCTCATGGTGCTGTCCCCTGTAGCATCTCTCTGTAAACTCTGCCTGCCTGGGCAGCTCCTAAGACCATCCTGTCTGTCCTGCTGGGCTGGTCCATCCCTGCCACGGATGCGGGGCTGCCCCACCCCAGCCTGCCTGCCTCCCTGGCCCTGCGCTCCTTCATCTCTCAAGAGCGTGAGCCCCGCACCTGACCGTGGCCACACTGGGCATCTCTCCTGCATTGGGTACACCTTCTCGGAGCTGCAGGCCCTCAGCCTCTCCCCAGCACCAGAATCGTGGCCATACTGGCAGCCCCCAGACCCTGCACAGCCCACAGTGGCTCTTCCGCCATTGCACCACGCAGCCTGTGTGAGGAGCTGCTGTGCAGGAGTCCGCGCCTCCAGAGGTGGGAGGGAGAGGAGGGCTGAGGTCGTCACCGAGGGCTGGGGATGGCAGGGAGACACTCTAGGTTAACCACAGCTACGCAGCTCTGATGGCTTGTTAGATTCCAGCCTCTGCCTTAGGCTCGTTAAATATGTTACCTTCGTAAATCCTCATAAGCATCTCTAAAGACTAATTTTATCCCCATTTTTGAGAGGAAGAAACTGAGGCCCTAACTTCAAACAAGAGCATCCCTCTGGAAATCATGCGGTGTAGAGGGTGGCGGCCCCAGCTTCTCGGCTGTCAGCCAGCTGCCCTGTCCAGGCACCACCAGACGCAGACCCAGGCTTCTCCCCGACCTGCTGCCAGTGAGACTCACAGGGGGGAGAAAAGGACGTTGACTCTGAGGGACAAGCTGGACGTCCCCGGTGTGCCCAGCTCAGACCCACTGGACACCAGGCCCCAGCATGACACAGGTCTGCACTTGTGCTTTCCCAGGAATATTTGGGGCCGGAGGGATTAGAGGCCACCAGCCGCAAATGCAATCGCTAAAGAGTTCAGCCAAAGGAGGATTACCCGGGGATTTGGAAGAAGTTTTCCACAAATCACCGTGGCTCCTGGAGGTGAAGATTACTTGGGGATTGGAAGAGGTCCTGTTGGATGAGCAGGACCAGGCAGGAGGACATCGTGTGCTTGCTTTCCTGGGGTTCCCAGCACCCCCTAGAGAGCCCCAGGCTGAGCCTCACGGCAGAGGGGTCCTTGGCCGATGGGATCCTCCCTGGAGACTCGGCCCTGCAGGAAAGCGTACCTGCTTGGGGTCAGGGCCCTGGCTTCCGGTCTCTTCTCCCCTCCTTGGGCCCCACTGACCTCATCCACCTGGTGAGGCTCCTGCAACCCACCAGGCTGCCAAGTGCAGCGGGCAGGTGCCTGGGCTGCGTGCAGGGGAGCTTCTGATGATAGGCTCTGCTCCATTATGGATGCTCCTGCCTGAGCCCATCATCCCTCCCCTGCACGAGGCAGGTGACTGACCCTCCCCCCATATGAACTTACAAGGGTTAAAGGAAGGTGTTTATGAGGTGCCCTCATGCACCCAGCATGGTAAGAGCTCAATAAACAGTCTGTGGTTATTGTCACTCAAGGGTCCCTGACAGCACTCACATTATGAGAGGGCTCTGTTCCATGGCCCCATGCTGCCACCTGGCAGTCACAGGGAGGAAAATGAAACTGACTGAAGAGGGTGAGGGAAATAGGATGTGGAGTTCTTACCAAGGCACTGTCCTAACGCTTTACATGGATTCTCTCACGTGAGGACAAGATACCTAGTAGCTCATGTTAAATAAAGTGGTACTGCTATTTATGTGACCAGAAACATTACCTGTGTCATTTTGCTTAATCTTACAACACCCGTTCAGGTAGAAATTTACTTCCTCCACCAAACAGATAGAGGACAACAGGTTCAGAGATGTTAAGTAACTCCCCAAGGTCACACAGCAAGTAAACGTTGGAGCTAGAATTGGAACCCTGTTTAGAGCCGATCTCATGCTTGTTTGAGCATCACGCGCTTCCCCCCAGAGAAGCTCTAGATCCTCTCAGAGGGGAGGGGGATTGACAGGGAGGACAGGTGTGACCATGGAGGGGGACTCAAAGAGAATCAAGCTCTTTGGTCAGGAAGCAACCACTTTTCTCCTGGATCAGATACTGAGGGCAAAGCCACAGCCCTGCAATCTTTGAAGTCATCTAAGCGCTTTGCAAACAAGTGCTCCATTCCCACAGAGGTAGGCACAGAAATGGGGATTCAAAAGGCAGAGTCTGGAAGGAGATGCACATCTCTGGGAGCCCTGATTTAGGAGACGTCTTCATTTTCATCTTTACACTTTGTGTGTGCTTTATATCTCTCCCAGTGCATTTGAACTACACTGAATAAGACATAATATCACAACAGGAAGGACCTTAGGGATTGTCCTGCTCACAGTAGGCACTCAGTAGTGTGCTCAGTGAAAGAAGGAAGGAAAGAATCCAGCCCGGGGAAACTGAGGCACAGAGAGGAGGAGAGGTGTTCCCAAGGTCACACAGCTACCACACAGTTGGGTCTAAAACTTGGGTCTCTGGACACCCACCTGTTCTCTTTTCTGTTCCACTGAATGGTACCCAGAGTGGCTGTAGAACAGAGGAACTGAAGAAGGCCTGTGTGCCAGGTGAGGGCACTGAGGAGCAAGTATGGGCCTCAGAGTGGGGAATGGCCCGCCAGATTTATGCTTTCTCCAAATAGCCAGTCCCTTCTGCTTCCTTCTGTTGGATATGAGGCTTATCTGGAGAGAGGGAGAGAGGGAAAGAGGGAGGGACTGATCTTACAAATCCCAGACCTGGGCCTGTTACCATAGCCAGCCCTGGGCCATATTTGCTGTCCTGTCTTCTGATGTATTTAACACTTGGCTCAGTCTGGTCCTTAATTCTTACACCTGTCCCCACGCCCCCAGAGGGCTCCCTGAGGGGGATGAGGTGGCAGAGATGAGCACTGCTCTTCTTCCACTGTCAGGGTCCTCCTGGGTCTACACTGAGCTTACGGGGTGATACCTCCCCTCATTCAGCTGCCAGGGACCCTGATGCCTGCCAAATCCTGGGCTAGGCCCTTTTATAACTTATTTAACAATCTCACAACCACATTAAAAGGCGGTCATTTGGGGGACTTCCCTGTGGTTGTGGAGCGCGCCATGCCCGTTAAGGGTATTCGGCCTGGAGGAAAATGACAAATTGAGTACAGGCTCCCAAAATAGAGGCAGGCATTCATGCATGCCTCAGTAAGGTGGAGCCAACGCTCTTGGGACTTCTCCACCCACGTTTTCCCCGAGGTGATCAGTGCATGACAGGTGCAGGTGAAGCCCGTTCTGGACAGAAGAAAGCCCCCTTTTTGCTAATGTTTATCACAAGGTCAAGAACAATATGCCCAGTCATAATAGAAACTTTGGGTACCAACAGAGACGGTAGAAATATTGTTATCAAGAAGTTAGCAGGATGAAGGACAGACTGTTCCCACGAGAAAGAAACTAACCTAATCTTAAACAGAACCTAGTGTGCTTTAACTCCCTGAACTCTCTGTAACTGCATTTTATAAAAGCTGTGCATATAAACAATAAAATTGACACTTGTTTGCAATGGCTCCTGGTGTCCCTCCAGTCCTCACTCTTTCCTCTTAAACTTTTTCCTCATCCCCTTGCTGCCTGAATTCGAGCCCTCGGTCGTGCTGGCAGCGACAGTGGTCCAGTGGTTGACTCCATGCTTCCAATGCAGGGGCCCTGGTTCAATCCCTGGTCAGGGAAATGGATCCCACATGCCGCAACTAAAGATCCCGCATGTCACAACTAAAGATCCCGCATGTCACAACTAAAGATCCCGCATGTCGCAACTAAAGATCCCGCATGCCACAATGAAGACCTTGCGCAGCCAGATAAATAAATAAAGAAATGAAGAAGCAGTAGTTTTTTTCTCTTTTAAATAGACTAGTTTGTAGAGCAATTCTAGGTCCACAGAAAGACTGAGGGGAAAGTATAGGGAGTTCCCATATACCCCGTGCCCACCCACCCCTACCCACTGCGCCCTGGTGGGAGGCATCCCCCCACCAGAGTGGTACATATGCTACGATCAAAGAACCTATGCTGACATGTCATTATCACCCAAAGCCCACAGTTTACGTTAGGGTTCATTCCTTTTTTTTTTTTTTTTTTTAAACATCTTTATTGGAGTATAATTGCTTTACAATGGTGTGTTAGTTTCTGCTTTACAACAAAGTGAATCAGTTATACATATATTCTTGGTGTTACAGTTCTATGGGTTTATGTCACGGAGCAGGACACTGTGAGGCCTTTCTGGGACAGACCCCTCACCAGGACAGACTCCTCGCCTATATCCTCTGCTTTAGCTCCTCTCCAAAGGACCTAGATAATAGAATCTGATATGCGCTTCCTGAGTTGCTTTATAGACTTTAAAACCCCCACCAAAGGGAAGATGTTAACTACTTGATGACTGTGAGCACGTGGCCCCCAGGCCTCCTGGAGCCTGGCTCTCCTCCAGCAGGGGCTCTGAACCAGGAGCTGGTCCCCCTCCCAAGGCCATGAACACAGCTTTGGAGTAAGACCCACAGGTGCCTGAATTTCAGCTCCGCCCCTGTATCTGTGTGTCCTTGGGCAGACCCCCAGTTTCCTGTCTCCTAGTTGTGGTGTTAACCCTTGCAGGCAGGTGTAAGGGTTGGAGCATGGATCCTGGCACATGGTAGGTGCTCAAAAGCTGGTGGCTCTTACTCCTGCGTCAGATGGGATTGCCTGGCAAGCTCTAGCTCGGAAATACCTCCTGTCC
The DNA here is from genome assembly GCF_026419965.1 of Kogia breviceps. Taxonomy (NCBI): domain Eukaryota; kingdom Metazoa; phylum Chordata; class Mammalia; order Artiodactyla; family Physeteridae; genus Kogia; species Kogia breviceps. The sequence continues at coordinate 79,441,705 of NC_081320.1, read as the reverse complement.
AGAAAATATGCCTAAAGGACTGCCAGGCTAGGGGGCCAGGAGTCCTGGAGCCCATCTTCCAATTTTCCAGCTGACAAATAGGAATCAATTCAGCCTCTGGAAGAGCCATGAGCCATTACAACTTCATCACCCATGAAGCAGATCCATGTGTCCTCTTTGATTTTCATTTCAGAAGCCAGGTATCAATATTGACCTTTCCGCGGGGTGCTGGGGCTGAGAGGAGCTTGTTAGCGTGAAGGCTCCTTCCCCCCAGCAAAGGCCAGGCGGCTTCTCACTTGCCACTTCCAGCCCAGTGGAGAGGTTGATGCTCCTTTCTTTGAGCATCGGAATTTCTGGGGAGTTTCTTAAATGCAGATTTCAGCTCCCCCCTGCCAATCTATTAAAGTGGTACCTACAGAGAAGGCCCAGGAGCCTCTATTTTCACCAAGCTCTTCCAGTGATTCTGGTTTGGGAATCACTGCTTTAGAGCACCCCCAGGGCATCGGCCACACTGTCGGTCTCTCTCAGGAGGAGAGCCCCCCCCCCAAAAAAAAAGGTCATGAAGAACCTAGGGGTAAGACAGGAATAAAGACACAGACCTACTAGAGCATGGACTTGAGGACAGGGGGAGGGGGAAGGGTAAGCTGGGACGAAGTGAGAGAGTGGCATGGACATATATACACTACCAAATGTAAAATAGATAGCTAGTGGGAAGCAGCCGCATGGCACAGGGAGATCAGCTCGGTGCTTTGTAACCACCTAGAGAGGTGGGATACGGAGGGTGGGAGGGAGACGCAAGAGGGAGGGGATATGGGGATATATGTATAGGTATAGCTGATGCACTTTGTTATACATCAGAAACTAACACACCATTGTAAAGCAATTATACTCCAATAAAGATGTTAAAAAAAAAAAAAAAGAAGCCGTGCTGGGAAGGTTTATGTGAGTTTATGGAGGAGGAGGGCTGAAGGGAGGAGAGCAGGATCTCATTGCCCTTCACCCTTTACAGAGAGAGGCCCTGTTGGCTTGCGGTAGGAGACTGGACTCTAGAATCACACACACAGCAGTCAAAACACCAGCCCAGCCACGTATATTAGCTGCATGTCCTTCTCAGGTTACTTCTAGCTTTCAGTACCCTCTTGACATTAAAATGGGAATTCTGTGATCTACTTCAAGGAATTATGCTTGAGATTATACTAGATTCTTGATGGAAATGCAAGCACAGGGCCTGCCATGGAGTAGGTGTTCCTGTTATCGATTTGTTGCTTTCAACTCCAAATTCACCCTTCCTTGCCTTGCTTTGTAATACTGCAGTTGGACCTTGTCAACACTTGTCCTTTACCAGAGAGACAGTAGAGGGTGCTAGGGGGACACTGCAAGGCACACAGAGGAAGAGCTCCCCTTCCTGGCTCCAGTGTGCCTTTTGTCTTCCTGCAATGTAACTGCCAGCGGCATCTAGGCTCTCTCACCCAGCGGTGCTCTCTCAGGGAGTTTTTCTGGCTCCCAGCAGGGGAACCTCCTGTTCTTCAGCTCCAGTTGGCTGGAGCCGCAGAGAACTTCTCCACCATCCAGTGGGCTGCAGCCACACTCTCTCCAAAGTCTTCTGAATCTCATCCAAGCTCCTCCTTCCATCGTTGGGTAGTCTCCCTTATCCTTAGAGGTAGCAGCTCCTTCCTGCATTCCTTAGAGTCCTCTATTGCCTTTCAGCAGGTACCTACCCTTCACTAGTTAATCATTCTTTGTATTAAATTCTCCCTATTCAAACAGCTGGTATGATTTTTGTCTCCTGACTGGACCCTGATTAATATAGAGTAGGTGTTTTAAAATGATAGTTCATGTGCCCTCCACCTCCAAAAAAGTCTTTTTACATACGCTCTTTAATAGCCAGGGAAAAATTGCCACACACCACCAGAAGCTGTGGCAACTCTAGAAATTGCATCCCCCAACCTCAATGAATGATTCCCTCTTCAAGGGGTTCCTGGGTGTTACCACTGTACACTTCTTGGGGACAGTCTAGGGAAGCCATAGGGAGTGATGGTGACATGAACACAGCCATATTGGAAAGCACCACGGTCTTCTGCGGACATCATGCAGCACTCAGAGATTACACTTGGAGAAAGACTAGTAAATACAGACTGGACACTAGTGATAAGGGACATGGCTCAAGAGGCAGGAAGCCCAGTTCTTCTAGGGCAAGAATAATGTGATACTCAGGAAAGACCCAAAAAGCTCAGCCTCTGTGTCTTCGGCCATGCCAAAATATCATGAGTGCCTGGGGGGAGGTTCAGAAGCTTCAGCACACAACCCTCTTTCTCCTCTTTGCAGCTTGTGTGGGTATCAGTACAGGGAGGAAAGTGCATTAAAAAGAACCCATCTACGTTGTTCTTTGGGGATACACGAACCCTATGGGTCCCACCAGTAGGGCAAGATTCTGGTACCCAAAGTGGGCAAGAGCAGGTGAAGTCCTCCGCACACCCAATAGAAAGCTGGCTCAATGAGGTTTCCTTCTGGCTGGCTCTGTTACTTTTTCCCACCTCAGCAACTGGCAGCCAGCATGGAGGCAGGCCTTGGATGGAACATCTGTGGTCAATGGTCTGGCTGTCTCAAGGAGGTGGCTGTGTGGCAGGACCGCGCATGATCACGGGGTGGGTGGGACCCCAGGGCCCTAGTGGTGAACTCGGGGCCACGCCTTCCCAGTAGGGACATCTTGCACACTGCATGGACCTAAGATCCCTGACTACACACCATAAGTCATGGAAGTCCAGAGAACAAGGCAGTTGGAAGGGAAAGATGTAAGGACCAAACTCCCATTTGAAGAAACTGAGGACGGTCAGACAGAGAGGCGGTGGCAAGACTGACATTACACCCCAGGGCCCTGCATCACTCCCACTCACTGGGGGTTAATTCCGCCCCAGGAAGGACGGGGCTTTTGCAAGTGCCGAGAAGCAGGGCTGGGCTGTGATTAGTGGAGATAGCCACGAGGTGTCACTGTCTCACCACCATCCGTGACTTCACTGCGGCCTGGATTCCACCTTTCCAGGGCAGTGTCAAAGCTAATGACCAACTAACTCTGGGTGAGTGAAGGGGGCACTGTTTTTTCATTCCATGCATACGGTTTTTTAAAAAAATGTTTTAATTGAAATATGGTTGATGTCCAATATTATGTTAATTTTCAGGTAAACTACAAAATGATTTGACATTTGCATACATTATGCAGTGGTCACCACAGTTAAGTCTAGCAACCATCTGTCCCTACACAAAATTATTGCAATATTATTGACCACATTCCTTATGCTGTAATATACAGCGAAGGGGATTTTGAAATTTCCATCACTGAAAATTCATAAAAGGAGTAGCACCTCCCAGGCTGAGGGAAAAGAGCACTGTTTATTTCCCTAGAGAGTGGGTCCCAGTAAGAGCTGTTGCTGCTGCACTGTTAGGGGCTCTTTTTTCCTGCCTAATTGCTGTCTCTTAATCATGATCGTGGCTTAGAATCCTTAGGCTCTGGCTCTCCAAGTGCGTGCCGTGGAAGGAACTTTAGAGACCTCCGACTTCAGCCCCTTCATTTTAAGGGAAGCCCAGAAAGAGAAGGCCGTTCCCAAAGCACACATAGCGGGAAGGAGGCAGAACCAGGACTTGAACCTGAGACTCCAGAGGCCTTGCCCAGTGCCCTGTCCACTCCACCATGCTCCCTTGTCTCTACCCTACACACGCTCGGCCATTCATTCTCTTAACACTATTGAGTACTTACTCTCAACTATTTTTCTTTTCTTTGTGCCTGAACAGAATTGGAAACTCTTCAAGACATAAGATGACATGGCATGTCAGTGATCCCATCAGAACGGCACAGCTAGGGGTCAGTTTCCTTCCCTTGGTCAAGAGTCTTTACCAACTCAGAATTCTTCTCCATACAAGGAGTACTCCTATTTGAGTGAGCTTTACATGAGTAAGATCAAATTCTACTTGGAAGTCGGGAGGGGGTGGGGGGGGAGAGAGATGCAGTTTCTAAACGATAACATAGAGTCTAGTAAGTACTGACATAGCTAATAGAGTAAAAGAAGTGAAACCTGATTTAGTGACGGAAACAGCGCACCGTGGATATGGGTCTATTAGATTCATGACTACATGCTTAATTTTTATGTCTTCTCTCCTAAATCAAGCCCTTATATATTAACTGCCACGTTCTCCTATCTAGTTTCCTTGAATCAATCTCTTGCTTCTTATCTATCCCACACATTTTACTAGATTAATCTACCATAAACTCTACTTTCAGCATATCACTCCCTTGTTCAAACAATAAATTGTCTTCTAATGTAACAAAACAAAACAAAAGAGTATTTACCAATGTCAGCCATTCTTTATGCCAAAAAAGGGGCAGAAGTGAGATGAGAATTCAAAGTCAGACAGAGGATGGGGCAATTCTGCAGAGATGGCAGCTCAGATGGCAAGCTCCAGCCGGGTTGGCTGGAGTCCACACTGGGTACTTGAGTGGGAAGGAACCTTTGGAAGGTGGATGCTTTGAAGCTGCATCAACTGTGACCATCAGGGGGCAGTGTTTTACCACATCCTGCTGGGTCCAAGAGACTATTTTCTGAGCATTGAAGAAAGTAAATCTTTTAAGGGAACAGGGGGGTGTTTAAAACAAGAGTCTAAGTGTGGAAAAAGAGAAAGATGTATCGGTATGGACTTGAAATTGATCCCTGAATGCAGTCATTCTATTGTTTGGCCTGTGTCTTCTCTTACTCAGCAGTTAAACTGTTGCCACAGCTATGAAGTTGGAGAATTATGTCTCCAGGTGGAGCGCCTTTCACATGGCCCTTCTCCCATGGTGCAGAGTTGTTCATAACCTTAGAAACCCTCTGGGGGCATTCGGTGGTCTCAGAAAGAATGGTCTAGAATCTGGCTAGGGATGCCGCAGCCTGTGCAGCCTCAAGCCCATCCATCTTCATCTCCACTGTCCTCCACCTGGCTGCAAAGTTGGCCCGCCTGCCCTTTCTGCATCTAACTGCTGATATTCAGGCATCTCCTGCTCTGCTGCAGTGCTGTGCCGCTACTCTACTCATTACCGACCGCTCCGCTGGGATAATAAGCACTTTTGGTTTGGCTGGGGGACGGTTAATCAACAACGTTGTCACAGTGATGGATTCTTCCAGGATTACTGCTTAATTAGCTTGTTTAGAGGTAAAAATCAACTAGGACATCAGTTCTCTGGGAGCTGGAAGGAGGGGAGCAGTGAGCTGGGAGGTGGTGGGGAGGGATCTCAGCCATCCAGGGCAGCAAGCGTGGGGCTGACGGGGTGGGGGAGGGGTGGCGGAAGGCCTCTGACCAGAGCAGACCTTAAGCTCGAATTCATCAGGCATTTCATAGCCATCCTGGTTGCTGCAGCCCAGAGCATTTCCACCATTCAGCGGAGCTGCAAAAGCAGTGAGTCCTGAAAAGTCACCCGAGGACCACAGGCATCACTTGAGAGCTTTAAAAGAAACAAGCAGATTCCCAGGTCTAGCACCAGACTTTCCAGATCAGAATTTCTGAAGTTTTTTAGAAAAGTTATTCCTAATTTTTATGCACAGTGAAGTTTGAGAGCTACCACTCTGATTGGTGTCGGGCAAGTCAGCATTTCCACTGGCAACAGATTTCAGATGATTGGGTCTATGGCCACCACCCCACTCAACGTCCGTAGACCCCAGTCTTCCTCCTTCTTATTTGTTAACTTTTTATTTTATATTGGAGTAGAGTTGATTAACAATGTTGTGTTAGTTTCAGGTGTACAGCAATGTGATTCAGTTATATATATGCATGTATCAATTCTTTTTCTTTTTTAAAAAAAATTTATTAATTTATTTATTTATTTGGGGCTGCATTGGGTCTTTGTTGCTGCACGTGGGCTTTCTCTAGTTGTGGCGAGCGGGGGCTACTCTTTGTTGTGGTGCACGGGCTTCTCATTGCGGCGGCTTCTCTTGTTGCCAAGCGTGGGCTCTAGGCACGCGGGCTTCAGTAGTTGTGGCACGCGGGCTCAGCAGTTGTGGCTCGCGGACTTAGTTGCTCCGTGGCGTGTGGGATCTTCCTGGACCAGGGATCAAACCCACGTTCCCTGTGTTGGCAGGCGGATTCTTAACCACTTCGCCACCAGGGAAGCCCATACATGTACCTATTCTTTTTCAAATTCTTTTCCCATTTAGGTTGTTCCATAATCTCCTGATTTGTCTTGTCCTCGGTCTCTCCTAACTTATTTGTCTGTGTTGCTCCCTGTCGCGCCTCATTTGTTTGCCCCCATCTGTCTGTATCGTCCTCCGGCCGGTTCTCCATCTCCATCTGCTTGATGCTTGCTCTCCCTCAAATCTAATCCAAACTTAGATTTGGATAAGTTATATTATCTCCATTCTTAATTTAAAACATAGGTGAGGTGAACATTTTTTGAGGTTGGAAAACCCCTCGTTGAACTGAGTTGGCTATATCTGAGGTCCTCCTAGATTCTGTCCTAGTGGGCCAGGGCCCTTGATGGAGCACAGGGACGGGGGAGGGAAGAGAGAAAGCACAGGCATGACATGTGCTGCACTGTTCCACTGTAATCCTGCCTCTGTCCCCACTGGGCCTGGAGGTGGCAAGAACCAAGGAACCTATTTCTGTTCTAGGAAGAAGCAAGACTGATGTCACCCCAAACCACTGGGTTTGCAGGTAGAGCTGCTCTCTGGGCCTGGGTTTCCCTGGTGTGTGTGTTTGTGTACACATGTGCACTTTCAGATGTCCACTCTCACCAGGGTAACCTCCCACTCTGGAAGCAGGCCTGTCCTTTGTGTTCCTCCACTTGGGGGCTGCCTAGGCCCAGCTGCTGCAGAGGGCACGGTCACTGAGTCAAGGGACTTGGGTTTCAATGCATGTGGCTGGAGCAGCAAAGTATGCAGGTGTGTTGGACTTTCTATCTGGAGGTACAGGTGAAGGTCATCTCTGAGTCCTGCCAAAGCAGCCCATTCATTTTTTTTGAGCTGTCCATTTTTTCAAGCAGAGTCTGTGTTGACCAGTCGGGATCAGTGTTTTGCATGCAGAAAATCTTACATAAGAGGGCAGTCTGATAGCCCAGGACTTGGGGTCTTCAGGCATTAGCTCTGTCTACCTCTGAAGTCCACGTGGATAGCCATGGCCATCTATCCTGGTTAGCCAAGCACAGGGCCAGGAGGCCCAATGACGTGGCCCAAGCTGTGCTGTGTGTCTGACCCTGCTATGCTACTGAAATGATTGCAAACACTTTGCAGCAGTTCCTGTGAGAGGCAGGTCAGCTGGCCGTGTGTTTGTTCCTTGTACCAGGATGCATCCACCTCCAAATGCTAACTTCGTACCTGAGTATGGGCGTCTGCATGTTGGCGCACCCGTGCCCATGCCCTCAACTTTCTGATGGTTTCTTCTCAGAAAGATCACACTCTGGCAGTTTCTTGCCCTCCTATTCTCTTGACACACGCATTTGCTAGGATTCCCTCACTGGAGAGATGCTTCTAGGAATGAGTTCTCAAATGTCAGTTCTCCTAAGTGGGGTCTGGCCTGGTCACCCTCTGGAAGCCAAAAGTATTTTTCATCCAGAACTAAGGTCCTATTTGTCACGGAGTTGAAGACCTTTATTTTGCCACCTGGCTGTGAAACAGGATTCAGATATCGGAGAGTATGATTAATTCTGCAAACACACAACAGACCATTCCGATGTCATGCACAGCACCCTGTGGGTGGGCAGACTAGGAAGTGATTGGGTTGATGGGAGGGGAACCGAGATGCAGCTTCTCCCCTGCTTTCCCACGAGGGATCATCTTCTGCTTCATTCTCCTGGGATTCCAGGCTGGGGTTCTGAAGTATTCAGATGACCTGTTCTACGATCTTGGGCTAACCAGAGCTTGACCCAGCTGAGGACCTGGACCGGGATCCTCGAAGGCGGCTTTGACTATGTTCCAAGCAGGGCAGGCTTTGATGTATCACACCTACGGGGGCAGCACAGCCCATTGGAACAAGAGCCAGATTCTTGAGTGATCACTGGGAATTTGTCCTAGAGAAGGACACAGATGCTCAAATGCAAAAGGTCCAGGGTGAGTCAAGAAGCTTTTCCTTCGAGTGACTACAGAGGCCAGGGCCCATTCCCACAGATGCTGTTCAGGTCCACCAGACAACAGAGGGAGCACGTGTACCACCTACTGGCAAGGCTGGACCAGCTCCATCACACCCATGGCTCCAATGGATGGCAATGTCCCTACTTTTTTCTTCAAAATTCCCCAGAGGCAACCTACCCACCTACTCTGCCCTGTCTGAGCACAAACCATAGTCCACTTAGCACCTGAGTGCCTGCAGCAAAGTGGAGGGGAAGTCAGTTCCTCTGACACCCTGGACAGGATGGAAGGGCTGAGAAGAGGGGCAGCTAGAATAACTACAACTCTGTCCTCTGGTCTAGCTGAGCTCTGGTCTTCTGGCTGTGGACCCCTGGGCAATAGTGGCTTTTCTCGAGGGCTTGTCTCTTGGATTCAAGTGATATCCCTGCATAGACATTTTTTTCTACAACTATAATCAAACATCTTTCCTGCCTACCTGGTAAAGAAGCCACCTCAACTGTTCTTCTCTGTCTCCCTTGTCTTCTCCTGAGTCTTAAACTCTTGTCTCTCAGATTATTTGCTAGTTTGCTTATTTATTTTTCATAAAGGTCCAGCCCAAGGTACATAATTTAAAAATCCAAGACATTCATACAAAGCATGAAGAAAAAAACAGCAGTCCCCTGCCCCACTCCTATCCAAAATTCCTCTCTCCAAACTCTTTCTTTGGAACTCTTTACTTCTAAATAATATTTTATATGGTTACCCCTTGACTTACCAATTTTAAATGGCTACTGACTCCTCATGGTGGTAGATGGGGCTGGGGTGCTCCTAACTCCACTTTCATGCCTGTTATCTTCTCTCCCTCCATTCTCTAACACATTATGTCACATTTTTTTTGTTAAATCAATACTCAATTTTTATTTTATTCTGCTGAGTGAAGAAAAACTCTAGGTTCATATTTCCTTTCTTCTAAGAAGTCTTTGTTCTTCCAGGAGTTACCAATTACCTCATTTAAAAAATCTGCTTGGGGCTTCCCTGGTGGCACAGTGGTTGAGAATCTGCCTGCCAATGCAGGGGACACGGGTTCGAGCCCTGGTCTGGGAAGATCCCATGTGCTGCGGAGCAACTAGGCCCGTGAGCCACAACTACTGAGCCACGATAGTGAGAGGCCTGCGCACCGCGATGAAGAGTGGCCCCCGCTTGCCGCAGCTAGAGAAAGCTCTCACACAGAAACAAAGACCCAACACAGCCAAAAATAAATAAATTAATTAAAAAAAAATCTGCTTGGTCTATGTCATTATCCTAATAATTCTTCCAACCCTCCAGCAGAAATTCAAAATCCTTCGGAACACTATTTTTCCCATGATTAAGCGATTAGATAAAACTACTGGTTCCATTTTTCCCATAGGTCGCTTTTCCTGCTCCCTGCTGGGCTTCTGTCTCTCTTGTTCAGCTCTGCAGCTCTGGCCTTTGGACTTCCGTAGTGAGTGAAGAATATAGCGCCTGACCTCCTGTTTCCTGGATTCCAACTCTTTCTCCATCTTCCTTTATGTCCTTGGAGTTTTCATGTTATTGTCCTAGTTGGATACATTTCTCTTTAAAAGCTATCTCTGAAAAGCTGCACACCCTAGGGGTGAAAGGTGCCTGGTAATCACCAGGTGTATGTTTGCCAAAGGAGGTGGGGAGTTTTCCTAATACCAGAGGCAAATCTAGACTCTCGGCTCTCAGAAAGAATTTCTTTGGTCTGAAGGCTGGAGAGACGGATTTATTAGGATAGAAGCAGACCCACTCTTGTGAAAACTGCTGTTGGTAAATCAGCAGGATCAGGGCCACCGCTGCCCATATTTCACCCTCATGCACAGTAGCAGGAGGTGGCCCCTTCCTCCAGACACTTTATTTATGCGTAGTGGGAAACTGTTCTAAACGCTAACTTTGTTAGAATAAGGCACTTTACTGCCATATTGACAGTAGATCAACGTGAATGTAGATGACCTCAGCTAGACAAACTCTCAGCAGGGTGTGACTTGCAGTGTATGAAACCTCTAGACTTGCAGTGTTCGAAACCTCTAGACTCACACTTCCTGATTTCAAAACATACTACAAAACTATAGTAATCAACAGAGTGTGGTACTGTCAAAAGGATAGACATTAAGATAATGGGATAGAATTTAAAGTTCAGGAATAAATCCTTACATTATGATAAACTGCTTTTTGGAAAGGGTGCCAAAACAATAAAATGGGGCAAATAATAGTCTCTTTAATAAATAGTGCTGGGATAACTGGATATACAAGAAAAGAATGAAGTTGGACCCCTTACGTCACACCATATACAAAAATTACCTCACAATGGATCAAAGAACTAAATGTAGGAGCTAAACTATAAAACTCTTAGGAGAAAAACATAGGAATAAATATTCATGATCTTGGGTTAGACAATGATTTCTTAGATACAATACCAAAAGTGTAAGTGACTAAAGAAAAAATAGATAAGTTGGACTTCATTAAAATTAAAAACTCTGAAAATGATATCATCAAGAAACTTAAAAGACAACCTGCAGAATGGGAGAAAATATTTGCAAATCACATAGATGATAAGGGACTGGTAACTAGAATATATATATAAAGAACTCTTACAACTCAGCAACAAAATGATAAATAACCCAGTTTTAAAAACAGACAAAGGATTTGAACAGACATTTCTCCAAAGAAGATATACAAATGACCAATAAACAACAAAAAGGTACTCAACATCATGAGCTATCAGGGAACTGCAAATCAAAACCACAGTGAGATATAACGTCATACCCTCGAGGACGGCTATAATAAAAAAGACAATGAAAAGTGTTGGCGAGATGAAGGAAATTGAAGATGATTTAAAGAAATGGAATGATATCCCATGCTCTTGTATTAGAAGAATTAATATTATTTAAATGACCACACTACCCGAAGAATCTACAGATTTAATGCAATCCCTATCAAACTACCCAGAACATGTTTTACGGAAGTGGAACAAATAATCCTAAAATTTATATGGAACCACAAAAGACCCCAAATTGCTAAAGCAATCCTGAGAAAAAAGAATAAAGCTGGAGGTATAACCCTTCCAAACTTTAGACAGTACTACAAAGCTACAATAATCAAAACAGTATGGTATTAGCACAAAAACAGACACATAGATCAATGGAACAGAAGAGAGAGCCCAGAAAGAAACCCACATACCTATGGTCAATTAACCTATGACAAAGGAGGCAAGAATATACAATGGAGAAAAGACAGGCTCTTCAACAACTAGTACTGGAAAAACTGGACAGCCACATGTAAAACAATGAGATTAGAACATTCTCTCACATAAAACTCTGAGAAGAGAACATAGCCAGAATACTCTTTGACATAAATCGTAGGAATATTTTCTTGGATAAGTCTCCTAATGTAAAAGAAATAAAAGCAAAAATAAATGCTTTTGCACAGCAAAGGAAATGAAAAGATAACCTATGGAATGGAAAAAATATTTGCAAATGATGAAAATGACAAGCGGTTAATATCCAAAATATACAAACAGCTCATACAACTCAATATAAAAACAGGCAGAAGACTTCAATAGACATTTTTTTCTAAATAAGACATACAGATGGCAAATAGGCACATGAAAAGACACTCAACATTGCTAATTATTGGAGAAATGCAAATCAAAACCACACTGAGGTATCACCTCACACCTGTCATAATGGCTATCATCAAAAAGTCTACAAATAACAAATGTTGGAGAGGATGTGGAGAAAAGGGAACCCTTATACACTGTTGGTGGGAATGTAAATTGGTACAGCCACTATGGAGAACAGTATGGAGGTTCCTCAAAAAACTGAAGATAGAACTGTCATATGCTCTAGCAATTCCACTCCTGGGTATATATCTGGAAAAAATGAAAACTCTAACTCAAAAAGATTCATGCACTACAATGTTCATAGCAGTACCGTTTACAATAGCTGAGACATGGAAGCAATCTAAGTGCCCATCAACAGACGACTGGCTTAAGTAGGTGTGGTATAGATACAATGGAATATTACTCAGCCATAAAAAGAAGGAAATTCTGCCATTTGGAGCCATGTGGATGGACCTAGAGAATATTATGCTTAGTGAAATAAGTCAGACAGAGAAAGACAAACACTATATCATATTGCTTATATGTAAAATCTAAAAAATAATATAAATGTATGTATATGCAAAACAGAAACAGACTCACAGACATAGAGCCTGTGGTTACAAACTTGTGGTTACCAAAGGGAAGCGGGAAGTGGGGAGGGACAAATTAGGGGTATGGGATTAACAGGTAAAAACTACTATATACAAAATAGATAAGCAACAAGGATACACTGTATAGTACAAGGAATTATACCCATTATCTTGTAATAACCGATAATGGAATATAATCTGCAAAAATACTGAATCACTATGCTGTACACCTGAAACTAACACAGTATTGTAAATCAACTATACTTTAATTAAAAAAAAGTGGGGCTTCCCTGGTGGCGCAGTGGTTGAGAATCCGCCTGCCGATGCAGGGGACGCGGGTTCGTGCCCCGGTCCGGGAAGATCCCACGTGCCGCGGAGCGGCTGGGCCCGTGAGCCATGGCTGCTGAGCCTGCGCGTCCGGAGCCTGTGCTCTGCAACGGGAGAGGCCACAACAGTGAGAGGCCCGCGTACCGCAAAAAAAAAAAAAAAAAAAAAAAAAAAAAAAAAAAAAAAAAAAAAAAGAAAGTGTTGGTGATAATGTGGAGAAATTGGAACTCTCATTTACTGCTGGTAGGAATGTAAAGTGGTGTAGCTGCTTTGGAAAACAGTTTGGGAGTTGTTCAAAATGTTACACATCAAGTTACCATATGATCCAGCAATTCCATTTCTAAGTATACAAATGAAATGAAAACATACATCCATGCAAAAACTTGTACACAAACATTCATAGCAGGATTATCTACAATAGTCAAAAAGTAGGATCTACCTAAGTGCCCATCAACTGATGAATGGATGAATAAAATATGGTATACCTACAAGATGAAATATTATTTGGCACTAAAAAGGAATGAAGTACTAATACATGCTACCACCTGGATGAACCTTGAAAATATTATGTTAAGTGAAAGAAGTCAGTCACAAAAGACCACATATTGCATGATTCCAATGATATAAAATGTCCAGAATAGGCAAATCTATAGATTCGGAAGTAGATTAGTGGTCACCTAGGACTAAAGGGATGAGGCAAAAATAGGACTTGACGGCTGATGGGCATGGAGTTTCTTTTTGTGGTGATGAAAAATGTTCTAAACTTACATTGTAGTGATGGTTGCCAAGCTCTGCGACTAGGCTGAAAACCACTGAGCTGTATACCTTAACTGGGTAAACTGTATGCTATGTGAATTATATTTCAATAAGGCTCTACAAAAAAAAAGGAAGGAGTGAGCAACAGCAACAAAACAGTATTTTGAATGTTATGATTGGGTAAGTGGTTTACACGAATAAATAATATGGAAACCCAATGGGGCCAAGACATGAAGGATCAAGAATGAGGTAACTAACCCAGGGCTGGGCAGACAGTTAAGGGCAAAGGGCAAGATTGGGAAAAGAATGAAACACTGAAGGAAATAAAAATATCTGATAAGGGGTTAATATCCAAAATATATAAGGAACTCATATGACTCAATAGAAAAAAACCCCAATCTGATTTAAAAATAGGCAGAGGGTCTGAATAGACATGTTTCCAAAGAAGACATACAGATGGCCAACAGGTACATGAAAAGCTGCTCAACATCACTCATCATCAGGGAAATGCAAATCAAAACCACAATGAAGTATCACCTCACACCTGGTAGAATGAGGATCATCAAAAAGACAAGCATTGGTGAGAAGGTGGAGAAAGGGAAGCTTTGTGCACTGTTGGTGGGAATGTAAATTGGTGCAGCCACTATGGCAAACTGTATGGAGTTCCCTTAAAAAATCTGTAATAGGCTCTGGGTGTCTGCTCTCCAGAGGACACCGAACCAACTCCTAGTACCATCGGACACACCTACCACTGGAGTGGGCACAGCATGTCACCTTTTACTTGTGTCAAGGAAGACTGTGAGCTGTGGGTCTTGCCCTCAGAGGAGGGCCTCCCATGACCAGCTGCCTGCACATTGTCTGCTGACTGCCCAGCTGGTGATGTCCTTCTGCCTTGAAGTCTCGCTCAGTCCATCCAAAGTACTCCATGTGAACGATGACCTCATCAAGAGCCCACAACATTGGACAACAACTCCTAATCATTCAAGACTCAGCTCCTAGGCTGTCTCCTAGAGAGACATCACAACTTCCAGGCCAACTCAGTTGTACCATCATCTTTGCACGAACTTCTGTGTTAGCCTTCACTACAGAGTATTGCAATCGATCAGGAAACATTCAGTATTTACATTTCTGTCTCTTTCACTCCATAGCAAGACCCTCCAGGGCAAAAAGCTGAACTCATCTGAAGAACCCCCCTTAGTGTCCATACAGCACCCAAGCCTCTTTCATTGCATCTTGTATATTAGAGTGTAGTTTCCTATTATAAGACTATCTCTTCCACTAGACAGAGAGGAACTGAGGGCAGAAACCATGCAAATTTCATTTATCTCTATATCCCTGGAGCCCAGCACAGTGCCTCTCATACAGGTGTTATTCAATAGATGGTCGCTTAATTGAAAAAAAAATCAATAATAGAACTATCATATGATCCAACAATTCTACTTCTGGGTATTTATCCAAAGAAAATAAAAACATTAACTCGGAAAGATACAGACACCTTCCTGTTCGTTGCCGCATTATTTACAGTAGCCAAGACATAGAAACAACCTACTGATACATGTCCATCAATAGAGGAATGGGTAAAGAAAATGTGGTATACATATATACATACAGCAGAATATTATTCAGCCATAAAAAAGAAGAAAGTCCTGCCATCAGTGACAACATGGATGGACCTTGAGGGCATTATGCAAAGTGAAATAAGTCAGAGAGAGACAAATACTGTATGATCTCACTTACATGTGGAATCTAAGAAAAAACCACAACTGAATTCATAGATACAGAGAACAAAGTGGTTGCCACTGGTGGGAGATAAGGGGGTTGGTCAAAATGGGTGAAGATGGTCCAAAGGTGCAAACTTCCAGTTATAAGATACAGAGGTTTTGGGGCTGTTAACATACAGCATGGTGACTATACTGTGTTGTAGATTTGAAAGACGCTAAGAGAGTAGATTGTAAAAGTTCTCATCACAAGAAAAACATTTGTAACTATGTGAGGAGATAACCAAACTTATCATGGTAATCGTTTCACAATACATACATACATCAAAGCATTACACTGTACGCCTAAAATGAACACAGTGATAAATGTCAATTATATCTCAATAAAAAGAAATTTTAAAAAAGAATTCTAAATCCCTCCCTCATAACCTCCAGGCCACACTCTTTCATGGATGCCCCCTGTTCTACATGACTTGGATGAAATCTGCAGCATTGGCCTTGAAACTCATGGGTCAAGCAGCTGAGCTTTGGCTCACATAGAGAAGGGCTCTGTAATCTCTGGGGTGGCTGCCCCTAGGGAGAGAGTCTTGTGTGCAGTTCCTGGAGGGGATGATGCATTGCGCCCCTGGGAGGAAATGATTCTAAAGCTGCATCGTCTTATCTGGGCTCCGGGGTCTGCTCTCCTCCTGGCTTCAGTTGTACGTTACCAGGTTCATCCAGTGAGAAATAAGCATCCTCGTTACAACACAACTTTAAACTAGTTAGCTTAACACAGAGCAGGGAAAATGGTACACTCTTCCCTTGAAAGATTTCAGTCTAGTCTCATCAACCTTTTCCAGCTAACTCCAACCCAAGCAGGAGGTCTCGGCCCTCTATTACAGCATATCTTCCGCTGCTCCCTGAATAGCCGGGCACTGAGAGGGACAGCTGAGGTCAACCAGCTGGCTGGGCCAGGAGGCTCTTTCTAAAAATTCACTGGGAGTAAGTTTAATGTACAGTGAGCTCATGGGGCTTCCCTGGTGGCACAGTGGTTAGGAATCCACCTGCCAACGCAGGGGACACAGGTTCAAGCCCTGATCCGGGAAGATCCCACATGCTGCGGAGCAACTAAGCCCCTGCGCCACAACTACTGAGCCTGCGCTCTAGAGCCCGCCAGCCACAACTACCGAGACCGCATGCCTAGAGCCCGTGCTCTGCAGCCAGAGAAGTCACCGCAATGAGAAGCCGACGCACCACAACGAAGACCCAATGCAGCCAAAAATAAACAAATAACATAAACAAATTTTAAAAAACAGTGAACTCCGCAGGTGTTCCTCAGTTCCCTCTTGGATTTATGACTCCCACACAATCCTCTGCTTTATTAAGCTATTGGAAAAAATAAAATCTGTCTGCCAGGATCCTAAAGCAGCCTTGGCAGCCGGCAATATATAAAGGCAGTCATTGGAGGCGGGGGGGGGGGGGCAGCTTGGCTGGCCTTTGACAGACTGTTCAATAACCTCAGGGAGAGAAATGCCCCCTGGAAGCAGGTGAGGAGAGGTAGCCTGGAGATGTGCCCTGTCTCTGTGAGGGGAAGGTACCTCACCTCCATTTCTGTCAGGTAGAGTCCTTTTCCGTCCTTGGAGAGGTTCTGGAACGCTTCTAGGGTAAAGAGGAGGAGAAGAATCAGGACAGGCCAGGGCCCACGTGCGATGAAAGCCAACGTGGTGATTCTGTGCGAAGTCCTGGAGTGTGCTCGGCCTCCCTTCCATTTCTCTTTCCGGCCAAACTCTACACCCGTGGGACAGCTCAGGCTCAGCCCTCAAAACAGCCCCCTGACTGCTCTGCCCCCCACGGCCCTGGCCCTGCAGCTTCCTCACACTTTGTACTCTCCACACTTGGCTGTGGGGATGCGGGGGCTTGTTTTAGCAGGTATCTCGGGGCACCTCCCTGGTCCAGCTGCGAATCCTCTGGAGCAAGACTGTGCCTCTGGCTCGTCCTTTACCCTCCCAGCGTTCTGCTGTGTCCACCTTGTTAACTGCCTGCCTCAGAGCTGGGGGGTTAGTGTCACACGGCAGGGGCGGTGCAAGGATGTGAGCGAGGCCAGATCCCACTTCGACCTCAACCACAACAGCTCCATTTGGAGCTATATTGCGGCTTGGGGTTTCACGTGCAATGTCATTTAAAACAAAGGGGTGTGCGGCTAAAAAGTGTCAAAACCCCTGGCCTACGTAGCTGGATTTCTGAGGCCTTGGGGGCGGACCTCCTGCTCCCACCTACTCGCTGTGTGTGCAGACCTTCAGCAGGGATCAAACCATTCGTTGCATGACTAAAGAGTAGGTTTAAACCGTAAACACAGTCTGGAGAGGGGCCAGAGCGATTTAACCCGGTTCCTGAGAGAGGTGCTAGTAGGGTGATGAGGAAATGAGCGATCTGGGGTGGGGGAATGTCCTGGGGAGAAAGGGGTGCAGAAGGGAGGTTGAGGACTCCAGGCAGCTACACCATCACACAGGCTAATGTTGGCTCTGCCCCTTGGGACGAGCCCAGGCCTGGGGCCGGAGCACATCCCTGGTCCCCTCCTGTGTTCTCTGGTCACTGTGAAGGTGTCCAGGATGGCCCCGGGGTGACACCGGTCATGGCTTCAAGCCGCATCAGGACGCAGACCAGGCTGGGGAAGCTGACCCTGCCTGTGCCGTCGCTATAGCGGAGTCTCATCAGATCCAGCCGCTCACTGGGGACGGAGATCCCTGCAAGGAAGTCTGGGACACGGGGGGAGCCAGTGAGCGGGGAGGAGGCCGGGAGTTGGGGTCCTGTCCTCAGAGCGGAGAGCTCAGGTGGTGGCCTCAGGTGGACGGGAGAGAGTTACCTCACCCTCTTCGAGTCCTGTGATCGTGCATGTCTAGTTGTGAGCTCCAGGGGGGCGCTGACCACAGGACCGACAACGGCAGACTGAAAATCAGGGGGGCCTGTGCACCCCGGTGTGCCAGCAGAACACTGTAAACCAAACCGTCCATCAAGGGGACAAGCCTGGTGGCCTGTGGGCCCCATACAGCCAGAGACATGTTGGGTTTCTCCTGCAGAGCTAATAAAATGTGAATTTGAATGCCTTTAGATAGGGCATGCCTCCGTAGCTTGCATGCTCTCAAACCGCCCCCTCAAATCACATCAGCTCTGTTGCCCCTTTCAGTTACTGCACTGGCCCCTGCCAGCTTTTCAGCCAAATTCCAACTATTCTCTTTCTCCCTTTTATTATTCTGGAGTCATTAGTGAGGTTCTCCTTTAAAGGTTTCATCTTTCACTGGCCATTCAGTGGTTCTCAGAGTGTGATTCCCCAGACCAGGAGCTTTGGCCTCACTAGGGAACTTGTCAGAAGTGCAAAATCTTGGGCCCCACTCCAGTCCTCCTGAAGCCGGAACTCTGGGCAGGTGGTAAGGCTCACCAATCTGCACTTGCACAAGCCCCCGGGGGTCCTGGCGCAGGCTCAAGTGTGAGAACCACAGCAAGGCGAGGATAGAGGTTGGAGCCGGGGTGCGGAGACGGCAGCTCAGGTTTCAACCCGCTCAACAGGCTGAGAGCCCCCGGGAGGGAGACCCATGGAGGCTGCCCTTCCAGCAGGCGACCTGCGGGAGCCTGATTTCACATTTTATTCGGGAAGGTGGCAATTTCCTGACTTAACCTTTTTGTGAGCCATTTCCCCCATGGGTACAGTGAGGATAATGATTGCTGTCCTTCCCAAGTTCCAGAGCTGTTGAGACAATCGAATGAGGGGACGTGAATGCAAGTTGTTGCTGAAACATGAAGCATCTGCGCCCTGCGGCGTTATTATCATCCTCCCAGAACTGAAAGCTCTTGCCTCCTTGAAGCAGACAGAGGCCATTTGATTTCACTTAGCCCCAGACCCTCTGTAAAGAGAGCGCATCAGCCCACCTGTGGGTATTGAACCCTGAAGGCCCGGATGCTGAGATGGAAGCATCTTCAAGGCAAGCTAGATTTCTGATAGGGTACCAACCATGCGGGGTCATTTAGATGGCAGAACAGTTAGAGCTGTTCTGGCGAGAGAAGGTAATCAGGAGAATTGACCGGCGGGCGAGAACTCAGGCGAGGGAGGGTGGTGTCTGCATCTGGCGCCAGGAGGCTCACAGACCCCGTGTAAACCAGGGTAGGGCACAAACAGCCGGCATCTCTCTACCAGCCTTGCCTACAGCATGCTGGGGGCGAGGGCAACACACACACACACACACACACACACAGTCATCATGGCTCAAAGGGTTGCCTGCTTTACCTGTGTCCTTCACACACACACACACACACACACACACACACACACACAGTCATCATGGCTCAAAGAGTTGCCTGCTTTACCTGTGTCCTTCACACACACACACACACACACACACACACACACACACAGTCATCATGGCTCAAAGGGTTGCCTGCTTTACCTGTGTCCTTTATGGCCTTCCACAGATCCGAGCTCAGGAAAACTCCAGAGTTCTTCCGGGAGTTTTGGAAAACACTGATATGGGAGAAAAAGCAAGAAGCCCGTGTGAGCCCCAGTGTCCCCCTGGAAGAGGATGTCCTGGGTACCTGAGTAGAGGGAGGTCCCGATAAATCTCGTTCCCAGCCCTGGAGGCTGCTCCACTAAAACACGCGTGGGCCCAGCTCAGAGGTCAGCAGGGTGCATAGCTGAGGCCAGGGGGTGGGGAATGGGCTCTCCTTGATAAAGCTGACGGCCTGGCTGTCAACTGCGGGGTGGCGGGTCCCTCCCCCCGCTCCCCCAACCTGCTCTCCTTCCTCTTCCTCACCCCCTAGACTGGGCTCCTGCCACCCCGGGGGGCTTCCTGCTTTCCAGGGAGGTACAGAGCTCTCTAGAGTTTGCCTAGGGTGGGGTTAATAGCACAGACGTTACAACCAGATCGCTGAGTATAAACCCCAGCTTGACTATTTACCAGCTGTGCAACCTGGGTCAAGTGACCTAACCTTTCTAGGCCTCAGTTTCCCCCTCTGTAGCACAGGGCCAATGACAGTACCTACCTCATAGGTTCGTTGCAAGGAATAAATGAGCACCTCTTTACAAAGTGTTTAGGAGCGTGCCTTGCACGATAGTGAGTGCTGCGTAGGCAGCACTGAAGGCACGGGAGGACTGCTCCTGGGACCAAGCGCGGCCGTGGTGTGGAGTCACCTGAACACCCCGATTTTGTACGGGGCGGCTCTCCGTTTGCCCGAGACTTTTCTCCCTCTCCCTAATTCTCACTCTAACCCTCAGGCTCCTCCTGCTTCCCAGGTGAGGACACAGGTGGGTGAGTAACTTGCCTTGACTGAAGCAGGCAAGCACTGCAGGACTGAACCCGGGACTCCTAATGTTGGCCTATGCTCAGCTGCTGCCCAGGAGCTGTTTTAAAGCAAAATACCCGCAAGCAGGCGTGCAGCTGAGGCAGCTCGTGGGAGCCGATTACTGTGAAATAGCAGCTTGACAACTTTTTCCTGGCCTTAGTTGGCTTTTGTGAGTTCAGAGACTTAGTGTGTTCTCAACTAGGTACGCACTCATTCATTCAGTCACGCATTCGTTCGGTCATTTGTTCAGCACTCTTTGAGTGCCTTCTGTGTGCTGGACACTGTGGAAGGCCCTGGGGAAAAGGATAAATATGAGGGATCCCTGCCCTGGAGGACCCTGCAATCTAATGGGAGGACCGTCAGCCATTGCAGTGCCTGGTGAGAAACCAAAGGACCCCAATCAGGGATTCGGTGATATAAATAAATAATATGTAAATAGAAAGTGTTTCTATTTGACTGTTGTGGGTTCAAGTGTTAGGAGCTGAAGGGGGACTAACTGGGTCTTAAGGGGGTGGGCAAGGCCCCCAGGGGAGGCCTCCCCTCAGGGGAGGAGTTTTGGGGCTGGACCCGCAGGCTGGGTGGGCATCAGGCAGGTTCTGAGTCAGGGAGGGGAGAACAAGGAGGCTCATAGCTGGGGTCCGATGGAGTGCGTGGGATGAGGGAAAGGGCCCCTCCTGGACCCCAAAGTGGGTCCCAACTCAGAGGATCTTATGTGTAGCTGATGAGTTTCGACTTTGTCCTGAGAACAACAGTGAGGCCACAGACCACAGCTGTGATTCTGATGTATGTTCTGGCAGCTGGATGGGAAGCGGATGAGGTGAACTAGAGGCCTAGGGGCTGCTGCAGTGGGACCGGGGAGAAAGGAGGAGGGCAGTGCTAGCGGGCAGTTTTAGCTACAGTCACTGTGACCCGTTTCCCCTCCAGCCTCCTGGAGCGGTCCTCAGCCTGCCACCTGACCGGGCATTGCCTCGTACCTTCTAGTGGTGCATGTACAGCTCCCCAAGCAAAACAGGGGCCCTGCTTGAGGGTGGGGGTGAGGTTCCTCTTCTTTCATAGCCCTCAACCCTGCTGTAGGATCGGGCTACCCAGTAAACCTATGCTAAACCAGACAGAATGAGAGTGCTAGTCAAAAGGGAACACGCAGGTACCTGGCAGTGGACAAGACGGCTCCACAGCCTTGAAAACTCCTCTTGGTCAAGCCGCCCGTTCACCTTCAGCTGGTGGGGAGTTAAGAGTCAAGCAGTCCTTCGTGCAGTGAGAGGAGCAGCTCCATCCACCAACTAGTAACACAGTCCAGGGTCACCTGGGTGTGACCCTATACCAGCTGGCTCTCTCGGTATCTGAAAGGGACCTGGCTTAGATTTATTTCACAGGGAAAACAATCAATTGGAAGGAGAAGGCAGCCCTGAGAAAGGAGAGCCAACATCACTTGCGCCCAGGGGAAGAGAGCAAGCCCCAAACACAGCCTTCACCCGTTGGGGTGGGGCCCCTGGCAGGGGGAAGTGGGGAGCAGCTGGGGGGAGGAGAGCGCCTTGCAACTCCAGAGGCAGCATGAGAGGTGAGTGCACCCGCTAAGCGTGCACCAGTGGATGGACCGCGTTCTGTGTATTCAAGTCAGCCCTGGTCACTCCATACGATGGGTTTAATGAAAACTAATGAAGAGAATGGATCTCTGAGGAACTGGAGGGGAGCTGGTGGGTGAGCAAGAAGAAGGGTAGAAAAGACCTGTCTGCTTTGCAGGGGTCCTGCAGACATGACCTCCCCTAGGATGGCCTGCCCCAGGGTGCGGGGCTGCTGAGGGCCACCGGACTCCTCCGCAGGGAGGAGCAGTGTCTCTGGGTGATTCCAAGCCACAGCCAGCAGAGACAGGGCCCGACTGATGATTTCATCAGGAAGCCCTCTTGTTTGACAATGGCTGGCTTCACATCCGCAATCGAGCCTTGTTAAGAGTGAAAGGGCCGGGGGATCCGTGTCACCCCGGGGAGACCATGCACACCCGAGGGAAGAGCTGCAGGGCAGCGGCCGGCGGATACGCCCACGAGGAGCCAGAGGGTAGATGGGGCAGGCGGGGGAGAAACGGCTCGGGGGAGAAACGGCTCGGAGGAGAGTGGAAGTCAGGACAGGAGGCAGGAGGCCCGGGGTTGGGTCCCAGCCCTGCCACTTGTGGCCACGGAACGTGGGCTGGTCACTGCACGGTCCCAGCCCAGTCTCATCTGCGAGTGCAGCACAATAGTAATAATGGGGTGTAACTGCCATGCAGACCGAAGAGTTTTCTGCAAGCGTTGGTGGTTGTTATCTTTATTGAACTGGGGGCTTGTTGAGCAAGGAATTTAAATAGTGAGGACTCCTCCAGTGGTAAGGAGAGGGGTGGAAGGAACATAGTTCCCACTGGTGCTACAAGGAGGCAGTGAAGCATAATGTTAGAACATAGACCTTGGAGGCTGAAAACTCCAACTTCAGATCCAGACACAAATTCTGACTAGCTGTGTGATCTGGGCTGAACCCTTGTTTCTTCCATTGGATCATGAGACAGTACTTCTAACATCCCAGGGGTTATTGCAAGAATTACAAGGAAAAAAATATGTATCGGTACAGTTCTTGGCATGCAGTAGATGCCTGATAGGTGGTAAGTTTTGTTATTGCTGCTGTGGCGGTTCTGGAGAGCGAGTTGGTGCAGATTTCCCATCCCCAGGAGCCCAGGCTCTTTGGTGAGCCCTCAGAACCAAGAAAGAAAATAATGAGGGTGAGAAAAGTGTCCCCTAGGGTCCTAAATAGACCCCCGGGGAAGCCCAAGGAGCAGACAGGCTCTTAGAGCTGGGGGGGGAGGGATGAGTGCACAGGATACACTGTCAGGGCCACGATGCTCCGGCACTCATCCAAAGACAATGTGTCCCCTGGAGGTCCCGAGGGGGAGAACAGGAAGGACTGAAACGTCAGAGAGGGTGGCCTAGGACTGGCGTGGCCATGGAGGTGGCGTTGGGGCCAGCAGGTCCTTCCTTACCTTTTAGGAATTCCTGGTTGAGAAGGCTCTGAACCTGGGTAGCATCAATGTCCAGCCCCTGATCCAAACGAGGAAGGGATGCAGGAATCACATGGGTGCCCAGGAGCAGAGGGACGCGCCCGCCTGACTGTAAAAGCACTGAGATTTCTGAGCACTTAGTTCCCATCTCACCTTTGTCATGAAGCCTTCCCTCCCTCCCTCCCTCTCTCCCTCCCTCCCTCTCTCCTTCCTTCCTTCCTTTTTTTTTTGGCTGTGCGGCATGACTTGCGAGATCTTTGTTCCCTGACCCGGGATTGAACCCGCGCCCTCGGGGCAGTGAAAAAGCTTGGAGGCCTTACCACTGGACCACCAGGGGATTCCCATGAAGCATTTCCTGATTGCTCCAGGCTCTGGAGATAACTCCCTTCCTGAACATCTGTAGTGCTGACTACTCCTGACATTTGATACCTGGTGTGGGTCACCTTGCGTTTCTTTATTCATTACGGGGCTGAAAGCTGTGTTTGCGTCCTCCCCACCATACCTGCCACTTGGGAGCCCCTCAGGAGAAGTATTGTTTTGGTTTTTTTCTTTTTGCGATACGCGGGCCTCTCACCGCTGTGGCCTCTCCCGCCGCGGAGCACAGGCTCCGGACGCGCAGGCTCAGCGGCCATGGCTCACGGGCCCAGCCGCTCCGCGGCACGCGGGATCCTCCCGGACCGGGTCACGAACGCGCGTCTCCTGCATCGGCAGGCGGACTCCCAACCACCGCGCCACCAGGGAAGCCCAGAAGTATTGTTGAATGAATCAATTCAGCCCTACAGGTGTGTTAAAACATAACTACTGAGTGTGTGTGTGTGCGTGTGTGTGTGTGTGTGTGCGGTGAGGGGAGATAAAAACACCAGGAATCCAGGCTAAGACAAGTTGCTCTAACAGAGCACATAACTTAGCATCAGTTTTCCCAGCCACCGAAGCAGAAAGGGCGATATCACAGTTTTCCTCAGATAAAAAAACGGGAAGGAGCTGAGGTTGAGGGGAGAGAAACTTTTCCTGGCCTGAACTTCTAAAGGTGTTAACTGCCTTCTTCACTTTTCTGTTGGGGACACTGAGCAGTTTTATGGGCAGCAGATTCTGTGACGATTTGACAGAGACGCAGAGCTGTTCTCCATGCAGCTGTTTCTTTCACCCAGCCTGGTAAAAAGCCGAGGGCATGATGGGACATCGCCCTGGGGAAGCTTTTCCACGGGGGAGGGAGCTGGAGTGAGGGCTCCCAGCAGATGGCTTTGTAGAGTGGCACTAGGTCAGGAGGAAGGAGGTGCCTCCCTGGGGTCTCCTGAGAACCAGCACCCCACAGACAACAGGCAAGCAGCCCCCAGGGTGGCCTCGCCACCCACAACAGAAAGCAAAAGCAGCCCCACGGTTTGTCCTTACTGGAGTCCTTTAGCTGGGAAAATTACCCCCAGTGATGTCACCAGTGCAACACATCCTGCCAGCACCTGAAATTGGCCCTTAGGTCATCCCTCCAACGTCTCACTGCTCGGTTACGTCAAGGAAGTTGGTGTTATGTGCCCGCCATCAACTGAGTTTTTTCCTTGAAAGAATCGTGACCCCTCACTATAAAGAGCGGCGGCCATGGTGAGGAATGCCAACTTACATGGAGTCACATGAGAATGTAAGCAGCTGTGGGGCACGGATCACATCCCCCACCCTGGGACAGCCCCTGACCTGGTCCCTGCACCCAGTAAACACCAGAATGTTGGCAGAGATGGGGCTAGGAATGGAGATAAAGGTTGCCTGAAGAAAACACCCAGAGAATCACACGTTGGCCTCTACCACCTCAATGGAAGATGCCTAAGGACTGATGCTTTGGTTTCCTAAAGCTGGGCAGAGTCTTGGAACATCCTAGGGTATTTGTATATGTTTGCTGATTGAATAAATGATAGATGATGGACGTGGCCTGTCCCAAAGGCCGAGTGTGTCCTTCCTTTACCCACAGGCGGACCCTGGGTTATGGTACCACCACCACGACTACGGCTGATAAAGGGGTACAAGAGATTGGGAGACAGGACAGAGTGAGTACATGGACGAATAGTTTGCTCTCAACTTTCTTTTGAGGACACAACCTCTGAGGATAGTTTGCACGTTGTGCAGAATGGTGCCCGGTTGGCCCTGCTCAAAGGGTGTCCACCAAGGGGTGAAAAGAAGTTGGAGTCCAGTCTGGGTTCTACTCTCGAGCCATGCACCTTGGCACAAAGCTACATCTCTCTTCTATTCTAATTCCTACAAAGGCCTCATATGGGCTGCCAGTTACCCTCTATGAGAAGACATTTGATTGTTGTTTGGAAAAGTCCCGATTAGGGAATCTGTACCATTTATCATATGACAAATTATATTTTTTATTTCAGAGGTACAGGTTCATGGACCAGGATGAGGATTTTGCCACCTGCCCCTGAAGGAAGCTTGGTCTCAGGTATCCTAATCTGGTCCTGCTGATCACCTAGGGGAAGTAACCTTAGCTAGAGCATCTGCTCTGGGGAAGTGAATCTGTCTTAATTCAGTGCAAATGGATTGAGCACCTTCTCTGTGGCAAGGACAGTGATAGTTATTGGGGACAAGGAAGGCATACGATGTCATCCCTGCCTTCAGAAGCTCACAGACTGGGGACATTCGCCATAGTAGATCCTGTTTTGCATCAAGTGAAGTGCTTTCTGAGTCAGCCCAGATGTGGGCCTGAATCCTGGGCCAGTGTTGATTTCAAGGAGGTTCATGCTGAGCTGTTCCCTATAACATGCACTCTCATGCCAGCCCCATTCTTCAGCTCTCATTTTTATCTCAGGGCCCAGGCTACCTGCATAACTTCCCTTTGGCTGCCTCCTGGTTCCCAATGCCCTGTTAGCCTTCTGAATGCCTAGCATCTTCCTGTGCTTGGCCCCTGCCTGCCCGAGGCCGGCACGGCACACACGATCATCTATATGGCTCTCTGCTCCCCACATTGACATGATGACTAATGGTAAAAGGCCCATCGTGCAGAGCCCTTGGCAGCTGTTTTTTTTTTTTTCCTGACAAGTCAAGGAGTTCTTTATAACGGCTTATTAAACCATTAAGAAAATCCCCTGTGCACGTAGGTGGCTTGGCAGGAAGAAGGCTGTTGGCGCTTTCTGGAGCTGGCCAGCTCCTGAGAAGAGGATGCCAGCGTTGGTGGGAGGTGGCAGAAGGGGAGAAGGAAAGATTTCAAGGGGTACTGCCAATTGCTTGTTTAAAGATGTAAAAAGCTCACTCCCCTATAATCAGGCCCTTCCTTTCCAAACTACCCTTCACCCCAGATGTCACCCAGGTGGGGCGCCCCATCTCTCCAGATCAGTTCTGGACATCCAGGGAGAGAGGCTGACACGAGCACCCATCAAGTCATCTTCCTCTCTCTCTATCCTGATAAGGACCCGGGAGAGGTTTCCTCCCCTCTGGCCCCTCCATCACCTGTCCTATGTAGGGCCCCTCGCCGTCATGCTAAGTACTGTACCTGCTGAACGTATTTGTAGAAAATGCTTCGTTGGGAGCCATTTCTGGATGACTTGCCTGGATCTAAGGAAGAACAGCCAACATCAAAATTCTGAGGAAGGAGGCTGCCTGTCTGATACGGTGAGGGCCCCCAAACCTTCCACCTGGATCTGAGACAGAGGCTTCATCCAGCAA